>NC_084837.1:9920841-10222957 GCF_033115175.1 Lepus europaeus
CAGGAGTGTCCCCTGAGCCCACCTCGGGGCTGCCAGTGCCAAGGCTGGTGCCAAGGCTGGCCGGTCAGCACCTCCGGTCAGCACCTCCGGTCAGCTTCTTCCACTCCTCTGCCTTCCTGCTCCTTAGAAAGAAAAAGACACCTTTAAAAACGTATGTCTGGGCCGGCGCCGTGGCGCCCCACCGGGATTAGAACCTGGGGTGCAGGATGGGTGTGGCTGTGTGGGCCAGGGCCTATCCGAAGCCAGGAGCCTCCTCCTGGTCTCCCATGCGGGTACAGGGGCCCAAGCACCTGGGCCATCCTCCACTGCCTTCCCGGGCCACAGCAGAGAGCTGGACTGGAAGAGGAGCAGCTGGGACTAGAACCCGGTGCCCATATGGGATGCTGGCGCTGCAGGCAGAGGATTAACCAAGTGAGCCATGGAGCCAGCCCTGCTCACTCAGTTATTGTAAGGACCCCACGGGGGGGCTTCTGCGATTTTGATGTACAGAGCAGGAAATGGAGGCCCAGCAGTGTTAGGTGACACACTGCCACCTGGCTCAGCGGGGACAGTGCCGCGATCTGGCCCTCCCCAGGCAGTCTGACTCAGTCTAAGCTCTCTGCCACGTCACGCTCGGCAAGTAACCATGCTGGGATTTGAACCCAGATCTTTCTGGGGTCACCAAGCAGGCTTCCTGTCCCTGGTGCCACTTCTCAGGAGCGAGAAGGAGTCCTCTTAACATTCTCCCACATCAGCTGGGGACACGAGGGACCCTGGCTCAGGACAGCAAGACCCGGCTCCAAGACAAGAGCGGGTGGCAAGGGGCCAGAGGAGGGGCGGGGCTGGGCAAGGAGGGGGCCATGCCCAGGTCACCCCTCGCTCCAGTGCTGTACACGGTGCTGACTCCCAGCCTCCGTAGGTCCAAGACCCTAGAAGGAGCAAGTGGCCCAATGCCAAGAAAGGGACAGACAAGGAGGGGCAGAGGCGAGGCAGCTCCCTCACAGCTGCCCAGGTCTTGGGCACAGGCAGGAGGCCAGCAGGCTTCTCCTTGGAGCCACAGCTGCCTAGGAGGCTCCATCTCCCCTCTCTTCTTCCCCCACCCATGTCACTGTGAACCCCTATTTAAGCATCTGTCCCTGGATGAGTCCAGGAGACGCAAAGCCTAGTCTGATCTTGGGTGCTGGCACAGGGCCTGGTCATCACTCTGCTTTGTTTGTAGAAAGAATTATTGCAACTCCACTGTTTACTGCTCAGAGGCCAGTGGCCCCCAATTCAGGGTCCATCAGTCGGACGTCCTGTCTCCAAGTGGTCAGTCCCGACGAGACCCCTTGACCCTTGGCGCTGAGCTCGTGCTTCTTGATGGCCAATGTCAGGGCTGGGCTGGGCTGAGCTGGCCGGTAGCCGCCTGCCCTAGCCACAGGAGACTACTGCTCTCCATCTACAGTCTCAACAGCGCCCCCATCAGGCTTCAGCCAAGCCTGGTGTCTCCTTGGCTGGCTCCCTGTTTGCCAGCTCAGTTCTCTAGCATCAGGGCTGACTGGGGAGGAGGGTGCTGTGTGGATGCAGCACTCGAAGCCTGGGCTTTGGCTGCTTGCTCATGTGCCATCTGTCCACGGTCGGCAAGGCCATAGGTGTTGCGGTGGATTCGTTCTGAGAGGAGGAGTGGTGGGGGCAAGAGGTGTGGAGTCACCACATAGACCCCGGGAGCCGGGTGAAAGCAGGCCTGAGGTGAGCAGCCTGCAGACTCGTTTATTTCAGTTGGTACAGCAGCTTATATAGCAAAGGCAGCCAATCCAGTCAAGGGATGGTTTATGTCCTAACCAATCACAGCCTGTTGCCAGGCAGGCTCCGTTGCCAGCGGCCATCTTGGCATGGCCTTCTCATTCCACCATACACAGGTATGGCCGGGAGAGAGAGAGAGTGGGGACATCCGAGCAGTGTGACAGTGCCACAGCGCCTGGAGACTGCCCTTCTCACTCCCAGAGCGCTGTCAGTTCAGGGGGATCCTTCAGTGCAGACGGCTGGGCACTGGGTCAGGCAGGGCGGCTCAGACACGTTCGCTTGGAGGGTCTCTCTCGGCTCTTCCTCAGGCTGCGGCGGCATCCACCTGCTGCCCAGAAAACTCCAGTGGGACGGAAACAGTTCCGGGTTTTATTCCTGCCCAGCACCCACTGGCCCTGGAAACTTGGGCCTGGGTTTCTCATCTGTCAGGTGTCTTGAAAGTTAAGGGAAGGCTCCCAGAACTAGGCCTGGTGATTGGTAAAAGCTGCACCTGTGTCTGTTCTCGTTGTTCTTGGGCACTCAGCAGGAAGGAAGCTGGAGGCCCAGGCCCCGCCTCCACGCTGGCCTTGGGAAGTAAGATATGTCTGTGCTGAGGCCAGGGAGACCCTGGGCCGGGCGCAGGGGAGTGGCCTGGCCAGGCAGTGCTTCGGAAGTGATGAGTGAGCCGGAATTCATGGGGACACTCTCAGCGGGCCGTGTCTGGGGCAGGCGGGAAGCTTGAGGATGGACCAGATGCCAAGTTCGCAAAGAAAGGGTTGAAGGTTTGAAGGGGACTGGAAGGGGGCTCAGCTCCTTGGTGTAGGGGTTCACATAAGGGGAGACTTGAGGAAGATTAGGTGGAGCCCAGCTATGTAACTACAGATGCCTGGACTTGATCCCTTACACAACAGTGTGTGTGTGTGTGTGTGTGTGAAGGTGGTGGGGGAGCACTTGTGGTTTCATTGACTTGAGCACAAAAGTGATTTAGACAGGGGCCGGTGCTTTGGCAAAGCAGGTCACGTTGCTGACTGCAGTGCTGGCATCCCATATGGGCACCGGTTCAAGTCCCAGCTGCTCCACTTCTGATCCAGATTCCTGCTAATGCACTTCGGAAAGTAGCAGAAGATGGTGCTTGGACCCCTGTCCCCACAAGGGAGCCCTAGATGGAGTTCCGGGCTCCTGGCTTCAGCCTGTTCCAGCTCCAGACGCTGCTGCCATTTGGGAAATGAACCAGCAGATGAAAAATTTCTCTCTTTCTTCCTGCCTCTCCCTCTCTCTGTAACTCTGCCTTTCAAATAAATAAATCTAAAAAAAAAAAAAGTGATTTAGACAAATCACCACCAAATCGATCAATGCCCAGCTCATAGTGGCAGCAAATGAGGGAAAAAATGAGGGCCCCAGAGCTCTTTGGGTTGTGAGATAATCCCCACCCAACTCACACTGCCTTGAGTGAAAATAAAACGGGGGTATGACCGGCACCCACAACCGAAAGATGCAGAAATAAATTGAGGGGGCACCAATAATATTCTCAGCACCCTCTTTCTCATCTGGCCAGCTTCAGTGACTCTGTGGCCTTGAAAAGCTGTCACTGTGGCCTGATTTGGGTCGTGTCTCCAAGGACATGGACTAGATCAGTTGGCCACACTTGGGTCACCTGCCCATTGTCAGGTATCTGGACTTGGGGGTAGATTGCCCTGAGCTAAGACAGGGGACAGAGATAGAAGTGAGTTCTCCATAGGGAACCAGAGCACAGTTGGCAGAGAGAGGAAGAGAGAGCAGGCAAGGACATGGGTGTCACTTCAGGGGATGGGACGTGGGTGTCACTCCAGTGGGAGGGACGTGGGTGTCCCTGCAGGGGGTGGGACATGAGTATCTCTGCAGGGGATGGGATGTGGGTGTCACTGTAGTGGGAGGGACATGGGTGTCACAGCAGGGGATGGGACATGGGTGTCCCTGCAGGGGATGGGACATGGGTGACACTGCAGTGGGAGGGACATGGGTGTCATGGCAGGGGATGGGACATGGGTGACACTGCAGTGGGAGGGACATGGGTGTCATGGCAGGGGATGGGACATGGGTGTCATGGCAGGGGATGGGACATGGGTGTCACTGCAGTGGGAGGGACATGGGTGACATGGCAGGGGGTGGGACATGGTACAGGGGATGGGACGTGGGTGTCCCTGCAGTGGGAAGGACGTGGGTGTCCCTGCAGTGGGAGGGACGTGGGTGTCCCTGCAGGGGGTGGGACATGGGTATCTCTGCAGGGGATGGGACGTGGGTGTCACTGTAGTGGGAGGGACATGGGTGTCACGGCAGGGGGTGGGACATGGGTATCTCTGCAGGGGATGGGACGTGGGTGTCACTGCAGTGGGAGGGACATGGGTGTCACTGCAGTGGGAGGGACATGGGTGACATGGCAGGGGTTGGGACATAGTACAGGGGATGGGACATGGGTGTCTGCAGGCAGCAGGTGGCAGAGGCTGGGAGACCAGAGAGGCGAAGCAGGGTTGGCGGAGGTGGAGCTGCACTTGGCACTCTACTGGCCCACAAGTACTTTTCCTGGCCACCTGTCAGCCATGGGCTTGAGATCAGCCTGACCCAGGCGCCGGAGGCTGAGCGCCCAGCATCCTCTTGGCAGCAGGCCTGCGAGGGGGGTGGCAGAAGCTGCAGGACGAGTGTGTGTTTGCTCCCTTGGCTTTTCGTAGCAGGAAGGCCTTGTGGTCTTACTCCACTTGAAGTGGAGATACCAAGGAGGACACTGGGGCCGAGGGCAAGTTCTGGACTGGTCCTCGTGGTATCCTAGGCACACAGAAGGTGCCTGACCCAAGAGATCAAAAGGGGCCACCTGCAGAGGGCACTGGAGAAGCACAGAGCCTGGGGCAGAGCCTGCGGTGCTGCGGTGTGGGCGCTGGTCAGAGGGGGGCCTGGTTGGATGCTGAACCCCACGGAGGCCCGAGAGAGCCCAGAGGGGAAACCCTGGCCTGGCGGGAGATCTGCTCTGAATGGCAAATGCAGAGGTACAGAGGTGTGTGCACTCACGGGCCGGGCTACCCAAGGGGGTCCAGCACCTCTGGTGTATGGGTGTAGGGGCTGGGCAGGGCCTGAGGGTTATGGAGATCGGGAAAGGAGGGGTGGGGTGGGGAGGAGAAAGCACGGCCACATTGGGGACACTGGTGAGGGGGTGCTGGAAGAGGAGAAGGCACCAAGCGTGTGTGGGGCAGGGCCTGATTGGCCATTGAGTCAGTTGCCTGTCTGCATGGGTGAGGGGAGGGAGCCACAGGCCGCAGCAGGTGCTCCAGCCCGGCACGACCTGTGGGCTGGGCCTGGTGGGGAGAGTGAGGCAGAAGCGGCTGTGGCCCAGCTCTCTCCAACACTCATGTCCCGCCCCCTCCCTCGGAGAGGCGAGTCCGGGAGTCAGGGAGGTTTGATGGAGAGGATACGGGGAGCTCCCACAGAGCCTAGAGAAGGGGAGGGGACAAGGAGTAGGCCAGACTGTGGAGGGGATGAAGGAGTCTGGGAGGGATGCTCCTTGGTTACCCGGGAAGAGGAAGTTGGCCGTAATCCGTAATCCGCTGCTCTCTCCCCATTGTCCATTGTCGGTGGTGGCCGTGGGGGTGGGGAGTGGGTGTGGCTGGGTGTGGAGTGTCTCCGTGTGCCTTTCAGTTCTCTGTAATCCCATTTTGAGTCTCCTAAGCTGTACTTCCTCAAGCCATTTGCATCCTTATTTATGTAAGTGACTAATCCTTTCAAGGGCCAGCCAAGCTTTCTGTCTCAATGACGTAGAGATACCAAGACGGATTAGACGTGAATATTCAGGATGAGATGCTAGGAGCCGACTGAGGGAAAGCTTCCACCTCTGAGTGGTGTGGTGGGCACCTGCTGTGCCACAGGAGACACGAGGCGTGGGTGATTCCAAGCCAGCTTTCCCCTTCACGCTTGACGGAGTGTCCTCCCACCATGTGCACGTGGCAAGGAAACAGCAGCCGGGGTCAAGGGGCAGGGTGGGGGGTGCTGCAGGCAGTGTCCTGACGGCTTGTCAGCTTGTCGGTCAGGAAGTGTCTCTGGCATCCGCTCTCTGAGTCTTCCTGGCTCCCTCCTGTGATGCTGATTGGCCCCAAGGAACCTCACGGGAGGAAGGCCCTGGCGAGGTGGGAAGGACCCATTGGCGAGGATGTCAAAGGACCTTCCCCCTTCAGATCAGCAGGGCGGCAGGAGCTGCCACTCACGGCTCAGTGGCCCGATGACTCTGCAGGGGAAGTACAATGAATTTGACCTGGGGAGAGGCTGGGGGCTATTTCCAAATGAACGCATGTGCCCAGTGCCTGAATCACGTCTCCAGCCTCTGCTCACTGCTGTCTGACTCTTGACTGCAGACGAAGCAGTGGGCCAGTGGAACGCAAAAGTATGGAGGAAGACCAAGGATTTGTGTTTCTCCTGACTAGCGAAATCGAGCGAGGTCACCCTGAGAATTCTTGTCCCACCCAACAGGCTGCCCCTGGAGGAAGACATGCAGGCAGAGGCCTGGGGAGTGCCCAGTTCACCGTGCTTGCCTGCTCCCCACCTGCCTGGCACCTGCCAGTGGGTCCTCCAAGGGCTGTGATGAGAGCAAACCAGCAGGACTGGAACACAGCATGGTGGCCTCCTGTCCCAAGTGGCCACCTTGTCCCCGGATCTGGTGACTCTGGCAGGATTCTGGCCTCTGCACAAGGCCTCCTGGAGGGGTCCCCTGTCTTCTGGAGAAGCATCCTCCAAAGCGAGCTCTGGCGGTGGCTTCCAGGGCTGCACCTGCAGGGTTCATCCCCCAGAAAATGCTGAGCAACAGTGAACGCGGGTCCCGCGAGGTTGTCGTGGTTCTATGAACACAAAGCCATTGGTGACCAAGCCAGCATCCGGTGTGGTTCTAGCCCACGGGTCCAGAATTATTGAGGCCACTTCCGGAACTGCCCCTAAAAGCCCTTTCAGACAGAGTCCTCCACTTCATTAACCCATTCAGCAGGGACTGGGGGAGTGAAAAAGAACAAAAATAGACCAGCTCTGCCAGAAACACTTGGGTTCCAGGCCCTCAAGCTGTGTGACTTTGGGCAAGCCGCTTATCCTGCCCGGGCCGCAGCTGAGAGACGGCCTCCTCCACGGGGTCGCACTGTGCCTTTGCTGTCTCCTGCCCCGAGTCCAGGGCCTTTTCCTGTTGGGTCGTGGCCTTTTTTCTAAACAGACGCCTGCTCTTCTCCCCTCTGCCCTGTCTACAATGGCGTGCTGGCAACTAAACCTCGGAGCAAAACCCACAAAGCCCGGGTCTGTGGCTTCTGCCGATTTCTGTGGTGTAAACACTCCCACCACGGCTGAGTTTAAGATACTCATAGGTTCAGGGAGTTCCCGCCTTGGTGATGGTTGGCCTTTGGGGACAGCACTGCTGCCACTGCCCCAGCCTTCTCGTCCTTCTCCCCTCCCTTCCTGAGGACACTGGGTGTCGCCTGGTGCAGTCCCACCTGTACCCCTGCCCTTCACGTTGAACCAGCTTCCCAGATGGCTCTCCTCCTTAGACCAGCTCCCGGGTGCTCCTTCTTCCTGAATCCCCACCCCTGCCCGCCAGCTCGCCAGATGGCATTTTCCCGGGGAGACACAGAGCTGTTTGTTCTGGGCAGGGCTGTGCCACCGCCACCTGCAGCCGACTTCCTCATTCTCCCAGTCTGGGGCTGATCCCCCGGCTGAGTAAGCCTCCCCGCGGAAGTGCTGGGGCTTCTCACCTCCCTCGTCGGATTGTCTTCGAGTCTAACAGAGGCTGGAGGAGATGGGGGAGGATGGCTTGACGGTTAGGTCACCTCTTGGGAAATCCGGCTCCCATATCACGTGCCCGGCTTGAGTCCTGGCTCCTCCACTTCCGATCCACCTTCCTGCTAATGCACACTCTGGGAGCAAGCAGATGATGGTTCAAGTGTTTGGGTCCCTGCCGCCCCCTTGGGCTCCTGGCTTCGGCTCTGCCCAGCCCTGGCTGCTGCGGGCATTTGGGAAGTGAGACAGCAGCTGGAAGATCTGTCTCTCTGCCTTTCAAATCATAGGAATTGAAAGAAAAAAATGTCTGGAGGAGCAGTGACCCCGGGAATGGAGGAGCGAGCTGGCCATTCCGGTTCTATGACCGGTCACGTAGAGACACTCATGTCAGTGGGGGACAGTACCCTCCCCAAGGTTCCCTAAGCCATGAGACAGGCATGGAAGACCTTCTCTCTCTATACCAAAATCTGAAGAACTGTGAGAGAGACCTGTTGGTACCCAAAAGTTGACAGAGTAAAGCCCCCTCCTCCACCAATGGTTTCACTTTCCACTCTCTCAGTCACCCAGGGCCAACTGCAGTCCAAAAACGCTAAGGGGAAAATTCCAGAAATAAACAATTGACAATTTCTAAACAACTTCGATTACAGGATACTGTTACAGTTGTTCTACTTTATCATTTTTATTGTTACTCTCTTTCTGCATCTAATTTATAAATGCAACCTTATCTCAGGAACGTATGTATAGGAAAACATGTAGTACGGCGCTTCTAGGATTCATTACTTTCTGGTTTCAGGCAGCCACTGGGAGGCTTAGGATGTATCCACCACGGGGCTGGTGCTGCGGCAGAGTGGGTAAAGCAGCCATCAGTGACACTGGCATCTCACACGGGCGCCTGTTCATGTCCCGGCTGCTCCACTTCCAATTCAGCTCTCTGCTGTAGCCTGGGAAAGCAGCAGTAGAAGATGACCCAAGTGCTCGAGCCCCTGCACCCTCATGGGAGACCTGGAAGACTCCTGGCTCCTGGCTTCAGCCTGGCACAGCCCTGCTTGTTGGTGCCAATCTGGAGAGTGAACCAGCAGATGGAAGATCTTTCTCTCTAGCTCTGACTTTCGAAAAAAAAAAAAAAAAAGAATTTAGAAGACACCGCTGGACTAAGATGTATGGAAGGCTTACTAAGAGTAGAGTCAGCATCTTGTCACCGTAACAAATACCTGAGAGGATTTCCTTGGGAAGGAAGGAAGTTTATTTCGGCTCCTGGAGTTGCAGGTTCACAGCGTGAGACCAGGAGGGTGGGCTGGGTTCCCTCATCTGCTGGGGCTGGCAGAGGACAAGGGCGGGGCATGGACAGGGGGCGGAGAGAGCTGGGACCCACGCCCATTCTTCTATGTCCATGTGGTCTTGTCTTACAAAGCCACCTGCTTCCATCTATGGGGGGGGGGGGCACCCTCACAGCCTCATCCGACCCAGTTCCTTCCTGAAGGCCCCTCCTTTTCAGGCCCAGCGTTGGTGGCGCCTCCACTTGGGGCTCTGCCGGCCACAGCCCCTGCTGTCACTGCTCCGGTCTGCCGCTGTCCTGACAGAGCAGCCCCAGCCCCAGCCCAAAGCTGTGTGCCAGGAAGACGCATGGAGGGCACTGGGGTTTGATTTCACCTGTCACAAAGTAGTATTCATGAGAGAGGAGACAGCAGGCTCCCGTCTGCCGCGTCACTCACCAATGCCTATGACGGCCAGACCTGGGCCAGGGTGGCGCCAGGAGCCTGACTCTCAATCCAGGTCGCTCGTGCGGGTGGCAGAGACCCAGCTACGTGAGCTCTCGCCGCGGCCTCCCAGGGTCTGCATTGAATTGCATTCTAACCATTAGGCTAACTGCTCAGCACCAAGATACTTGCTATCCTATTGTGAGCACCCATACAAGGGGCCACACGGAGCCCGCCGGCAGCCTGCACTTGGCGGACCCTGCCCGACAGTACTCAAAGCTCAAGCGCCCAGCCCCGCCGAGCTGCTGGGGAGATGGGCTCTGGTGCTGTGGGTGTTTCCTGCAGGAAACGCCAGGGGCTTGCTGACCTGGAGCGGCCGGTTCACCATCAGCTAGCACACAGCACCGCACACATTCCCACATTTGTGTTTCCAAGGTACAGGGCTAGAAACGAGGCCGACGGGGGTCCCTGCAGTAATTAAATATCCTGTTTAATTTAGGATGGGCTATGAATTAGGGGTGATGCCAAGATGGCAAACAGCAGGACCGCGGTGCTGTGACAGTGTCCCCAGTTCCCGAATGGGGACACTGAGTCCCCTTGGCACCTCTTCCTGGATGCCACATTCTTAGTGACCATGCGGCGCTGTGGCCAGGACCTAAATACTCCAAGGCCAGCGCCCGCTCCTGCAGGCTGTCAGAGGGCCCAGGGCCAGGCCTGCCCTGCCCCACCCATCCTTCCTGCAGCCCTGTCTGTGGCCAAGTTCAAAGCTCTTCCCTGGCTCCCGAGGGCCTGCCTGGGCAACCCCGTGGGCAGGAGGGCCAGGAGAGGGGCCCAATGACGCCGCTGTTTCACAAGCACTTGACACGCCGGGTCCACCCACGCTTGTGGGGCGGCGGGGAGAGGTCTCAGCTGCCCACTGCTGCCAGAGCTTGGGGAGACCAGGCGCCCTCCTCGCCGGAGTTTCCCAACATCCAGGGACGGCAGACTGGGGCTGGAGGATGCAGGCGGGCTTGGGAGGATTTATTTACAAATCTTGCTGGTAAGCGTGGCACTGCTCGGCTGGGCTCTGGATTTGGGTTGAGCTACTTCTCTCCCTGGGCCTCAGTTTCAACTTTTGTGTATAAAAGGGAATGTAGGGGGCTGGTGCTGCAGTGCAGTGGGCTAAAGTCCCAGCCTGCAGCACCCAGCATCCCATATGAGCACTGGTTTGAGTCCTGGCTGCTCCACTTCCGATCCAGCTCCCTGCTAATGTGCCTGGGAAAGCTGCAGGAGATGGCTCAAGTGCTTAGGCCCCTGCTACCCACATGGGAGATCAGCATGGAGTTTGGGGCTGCTGGCTTCAGCCTGGCCCAGCCCAGGCTGCATTTAGGGAGTGAACCAGCTGATGGAAGATGATTTCTCTCTCTCTCTCTCTCTCTCTCTCTCTCTGTCTCTCTGTCTCTCTCTCTCCTCTCTCTCCTTCTCTCTGTAACCCTGCCTTTCAAATAGATAAATACATTCTTTTACAGGCAAGAGGTCAGAATCAATGAGCTTAGCAATGATTCCCTACCATCTGAAGTCCATGGAGCGTGGGCCCGGCCGAGACATCAAGTGGGCGGGTGACAGCACCCACCTGTTGAAGTGTACTGTGTGGCCACCCCAGGCTGGTCCCTCCTGCTGTGGGCCTTTCTGGGATCGTCAATATCACAGTCCCGGGATGGAGCGCTGAGGCTGGGCACCCAGCTCCAGGGCTGGACCGGGTTGGAGACCAAAAGCTGCAGGGGCCTCTGCCCAGCCTGCTCCTTCGGGGGTTCGCCCGGTGACCTCCAGGAGGGAAGGGGTCCTCCTGCTACAGAAACTGCCTCCCCCATGCCCGCTCGGTGACAGGCAGGTCCAGAAGCCCTGACACATACCCCGCGTGAGCCAGGACAGCCCCTCTGGGAGGCTTTGGACCCGAGCCCCCTGAGCGCTCGCCATTGCTGGCCATCCACAACCAGGCTGAGTGTGTCCCACGGGGGGACACCAGGTACTCTGTGGGGCTTTGGACTCGAGCCCCCATTCCTGGCCACCCACAACCAGGCTGAGTGTGTCCCACGGGGGGACACCAGGTGCTCTGTAGGGCTTTGGACTCGAGCCCCATTCCTGGCCACCCACAACCAGGCTGAGTGTGTCCCACGGGGGGACACCAGGTGCTCTGTGGGGCTTTGGACTCAAGCCCCCATTCCTGGCCACCCACAACCAGGCTGAGTGTGTCCCACAGGGGGACGCCAGTGCTCCCAGTGGAGTCCCCTCCTGCTGTGCTCGGCTCCCCGTGCAGGCTCGGCTCCTGGGCTCACGCACAGGGCTCAGGGGAAGCCGCAAACCCGGGTGCCAGGTGCGGGCTGAGGCAAAGGACACAGTGGGGGCGGCCTCACTCTGCTTGCTGGGCCTGAGGGGGCACCGTCCAGGAATGCCCGGGCTCCCGTCCCATCCCCTGGGGCAGCCCTGGGGCTGGGGGCGGGGCAGGCAGTGCCCAGAGCGCTCAGCTGTGCTTTCATCATTTCCTGAGGACGGGGCTCTCCCTGCATTGATTGGCTCGCTGGCTTTTTCCTGCCTCTCCCACCAGGAAGTCAGATCTGCGCGGGCAACCCCTGATCGCTCCTGTGCTGTGCCACCTGTGGTGGGCTGATTGACGGCCCCCCAAGAGCGCAGGTCTGAGTCCCTGGAAGCTATAGATGCTCCCTTACAAGGAGAAGGGGTCTCTGCAGCTCGGATTAAGGTTCTGGAGGAGAGCGGGCATTGCCCTGGATGATGGAACCGGAAGGACGTGGAGACACACAGAGGAGGCGATGCCATGGTGGAGGCAGAGACTAGAGCAGGAGCATCCCTGGACTGTGGGCCACTGACCTTGGAGCTCAGCCCAGTGGTCCTGGCTGCTGATTCCAGGGCGCAGAGGGAAGACACGGCCGCCGTAGGCCACCCGGTCTGTGTAATTGGAGGCAGCCGCTCTGGGGGATGAACGCACCACCATGTCCCGTGCCTGGTGCCTGGCGGCTCCTGAGTATCTGTTGACAGAACAAATGCAGTGTTGTGGGGCGGTGGGTTGAGCTGCTGCTCGCGATGCCAGCATCCCACAGCAGAGCGCTGATTCGAGTTCTGGCCGCTCCACTTCCAATCCAACTTCCTGCTAATGCGCTGGGAAAGCTGTAGGAGATGGCCCAAGTCCTTGAGCCCTGCCACCCATGTGGAAGACCAGCCTGGAGTTTGGGGCTGCTCACTTCAGCCTGGTCCAGCCCAGGCTGCATTTAGGGAATGAACCAGCAGATGAAGATCCATCTCTCTCTCTCTCTCTCTCTCTCTCTGCTGCTCTGCCTTTCAAATAAATGCATGAATGAATTTTAAAAACAAGGAATCCATGAACGCCCCTAACTCCCAACCAGCTTGGTCAGTCCACAGTGCCTTCCCCGCTGTGTCCTGGTGGTCTTCTCACACCACCCAGAGGGTTCACCAAGGCCAGCGTCACCCCTCAGAGCCATCACCTCCTTCACAAAGCTGACAGCAGAGGCCACAAAGAGCCCACAGGCCAGACAGAAATGCTTTCTCGGGTCTGCACAGAGCTAAGTGTACATCAGCTAAGACACGGGAGGTTCCCGTAGTCAGGATTGCCG
Source organism: Lepus europaeus (assembly GCF_033115175.1). Lineage (NCBI taxonomy): Eukaryota > Metazoa > Chordata > Mammalia > Lagomorpha > Leporidae > Lepus > Lepus europaeus. Next base: position 9,933,674 of record NC_084837.1, read on the forward strand.
GCCGCTTCTGAGAAATCACACGCCCTTTGCAAGTGCAGGCCGTGCCCCACATGGCCCCGTGGCTGGGGCCCGGGCAGCAGCCGCCCCCGCACACCCGCTGGTGCCTGAAAGGGACAAGGACGGTCCCTGTGCCTGGCACAAGTGCTGCCAGCCTCCACCCCGGCGCCCCGGCCCACTAGACTGCAGCCCCATGGGGTCTCCTATATAAGTATCCCAGCATGAAATGCCCGGGGCTCTCTGCCACCAAGCGGGAAAGGCGTGGAGGCGAGAGCCTGGGGAAGGCCCACGAGGAGCCCTTCGGCTCACGTGGAGGCCAGGCGGGCTCCAGGCCAGCTGATGCGCTGGGCTGAGGCTCAGCGTGCGCCAGCCCCTGCGAGGCATTGGTTCAACCTGCAGGTCCCAGGGTGGACACCAGTAGCATGCGACTCTCCGTGGCAGGGGCTCAGGGTGTCCCCCAGCGAGCCACGTGGATGGCAAGAGCCCCCTGTGGTTCTGACCCAGGGTGTGAGCAGTGGGGCAGGGCTGGCTGTCTCCTCCTCTCCAGGCAATGGCCACAGGCCACCCTGCCAAGGCCCCGGGAATGTGGCCCGCATGTCCAGTTGCTGTCCACGTGGCTGCTTTGTCGAGACCCCAGGGCTCAAGAAAAACCCAGGTCAGGGCCTAACTGAGGCCAGTAAAGGCCTCGGCGTCCTACTCTGGCTGCCGGGCGTTCATTCAGTGAGGCCTTCTGGGCGGCTCCTTAGCCCTCAGGGATGGATGGAGTGAGATGAGAGCACACTGCCTTAGCAGAAGCTGTGCGACTGTGGGCCAGTTGCTTAACCTCTCTGAGCCCTGATATTTTTACTTGTGTCCTGGGAATGTATCCATTGCCTCAAAGGGCTATTGTGAGGAGGAACTGAGTGGATAAACTGGCTGTTGTGCTGTGTGCCACACCCAGGAACCACGCTTTACCCTTACGTTTGGGAAATTGTGTTGGATACAAGGGCATCCAATGTGTCTCTCTCCTGCCCTGTTTGAGAAGTGCTGGGGTAGCAGGGAGGGCCGGTCAGCACCTCTGTGGTCACAGCTCTGCCAGTGGCCACTAACAGTAGCTGCAGAGAGACGCACAGATGGGGTTGTTCCTGACAGCCACAGAGCCGGAAGGAGCAGCTGGGACACCTGCGCCCAGGAACAGGGCAGCCGGGGAGAACCGAGGAGGGGCCTCTGCCTCTCGTCACTGTTCCCTTCTCCGTGTAGCCCTCCGTCTATGAAGTCGGCCAGCCTTGAACTTGCTTGCTGACAGGTCTTCAATGCAAATGAGCCTCAGAGCCCTGTGGGCACCTCTAAGTCGCAGCCCCAAATCCCCAGACAACACAGCTGCCGGCCGGGTCCCCGCTCAGCCCCGGGGTGCTGTCATCCGCCCTTCTCAGGAGCCAGCCTGGCACCCACACTGCCAGGACCCCGGTGGAGGCCTTGGGCAAACAGGCAAGCCAGGGAGACCCGCGTGGGCGGGACGAACAGGACTGACGCAGGACCGAGGGTGGCAGCGGCTTGGGGCTGAATTCCAGACGGGGCGCTGCAGGAAGGGGCTCGTCCCCTGGGTGCCTTCTGCTGCTCCCTGGGCCTCATCACCTCCAGATTTCCCAGTGGATCAACCGGAGACCCAGTCCTGTCTGACGCCAGTGCTGGCTCTCCAAGAGAAGGCCACATGGGTTTTTTCAGAACAGCCAAGGGCCATTTTCTTCTCTTTATTCCAGAAGCCACTCCTGGTGCCAAGGCCAAGGCTACGGAGCCTCAGGAGGATTTGGGGGTTTCAGACCCAGCGCCTCGCCCTGTTTGTCCTTGGGAGCCCTTTGGTCCCGAGGATGTTGGAGCTGGCACACACGCTGCAAGAGGAGGTGGGCCTAGGTTTCCACCGTGCTGCCAGGCAGAGTCGTCTGTAGGGGCCTCTCCATGGGAGCTGGCCAGGGAAGAGCATTCTCCAGCGAGGAGCTGGCCTTGTGTCCTTGGGCCCAGGTCCTGGCCACCCCCAGGCCATGCCTTCTGAGAGTGTTTGCCTCTGCCCGGGCTTGGCCAGTCCTGGTGACTTGTGGCAAGTTCCCATCGGGGGGACACGAAGGTGAGAGTCTTTGTTTACGAGGGGCCACTGGGTAAGCTCCCTCCTGCCTGGTTCAGACACCCTCAGCCAGCTCTTCGCACACCACATCCTCCCGAGGGGGTGCAATCTGACTGCCCTACGCCTACGGGTTCAGCCAGTCTGCCATGGAGGGGTGGGTGGGGTGCAGGGGACAGCTCAGGGGTGCCCCCAGCCACACAAAGGAACCAGGCCCCCGCCCTGGCTTGAAGCACGTCTCCTGGGAATGCGTGCTTGCTGCTTGCCTTAGAGCAGCCTGGAGACCCACGAAGGTCACGGATGCGGGTACCGGGACTGAGGGCTGACGGGCGCCAAAGATGGAGCTCTGTCCGGGCTGGCCAGGCTGAGCCCTCTGCCCAGGATGGCCGTGACCTGACTGAGAAGCACAAGCCCAGCTCTTCCAGGCTTTTTCTGGAAAGTTCCACTCCCCCTGGACAGACCGAAGGTGAGAAAGAGTCTCAGAGTTCATCAGCCATGCGTTTGAACGCTCTGGGTGTCTTCCCACAGCCACCTGCAGGGGAGAGGGAAAGGGCACAGTTGGAGACTGCAAAGGATGCTGGGCAGTCAGGGGGCTCAGAGGCAAACCCAGCTGTGCCCCTTCTCTCAGCAGCCACGGCCATGGTGGGTTCCGAGTGAAGCCTGGGTCTCGGTGACCTAGTGGCCCCTAGACAGCACCCCGAGAACGCCGCCACAGAGCAGAGGTGGGTGTCACTGTGGGGAGATGTGCCAGCCCTGAAGCTCATTCTTGGTTCTCATTATCTGGGGGCGTTATCAGTGGGGCTAGAACCTGACTCCACTTCACTTATCAACTACAGAGTCGTCACCGGTAGCTTCATTAGACTCAGTATTTGCCAGGAATGCGACTGCCAGGCTCCTCGACTGTGATTTGGTTCTGAATCTTACTAAGAGCTGGCAATGCTCTCAGGACCCTATACTGACGACGGTGCTGGTCATCGTGTTTCGGTCCCAACACAGACTGCTCGTGGCCTGTCTCTGACTCTCACGGTCAACCTGGCTTTCCCAGGGAGCTTCTTGTGTGCGACCCTTAATTAAGCCCTTTGATTGTCAGAAAATTGTAGATCCACATGCAGTTACAAGAAACGACACAGAGAGATCTCTCGGCTCCATTTCCTTCCGTGGTCACAACTTTCAGAACTCGGGACGCTGTCACAACCAGGGCTGTGGCAGTGACACGTCACCATGCGGAACCTTCCAGCCTCAGAGCGAAGCCCACGCTGCCCGTTCACGCATCCCACTTCCTTTCAGTTCCTCCGACGAACGCAGGATGTTCTCTGGTTCTGGAATTTTGCTGCGGAATGAATGGTTTCTACAAGGACGCACACCGTACGTAACCTGTCCAAACCGGCTCGTTCTCTGCCGTGGTTCCCTGGAGGTTCATCCTGGGGATTTCGTGGTCCGGTGGTTCGTTCCCTGCACTGCGCGGCGGTATGCCCCGGGGTGGGTGTGTCTCCACTTGTTTCTTTAGTCACCCGTGAAAGCACGTGGGGCTACTGTGGACACACGCCGGTGGCTAGTTTCTGCACCGGCTTCTGTGGAACTTGTGTCGAGGAGTGCAATGCTAGGTGGATGTTTAACTTCATAAGAAACTTCCAAACCATTTTCCAAAGTAGCCGAGCCATGATACGCTCCCATCAGCAACCTACGAGGGATCCAACTTTCCCAGCTTCTCTGTGGCTTTGGTTCTAGTTCACCATTCTGATTTGCACTTCTCTAGCGGTTAATGATGTGAAACAGTTTCCATTGCTATATCCTCCGCGGTGAGTCTCTGTTCATGTCTTAGCTCCAAATCCGAGGATTAATTTTATTGATTAGTTAGGAGAGGCTTTATAAATATATATAATTAACTTGTATATATTAATTTAGATATAAATACTTGTTATTTAATTATGCAATTATAATTTCTTTATTAATTATTGCTGATTTATATATTCATAAACACATATTTAATTTAATATGTTCATGTATTTAATATATATTTAATAAATATATAATTGCCCAAATTTCCCTCCCAGCACTATGTGGTTAACTGTGTTTGCAATTCTTCAATATGCTATATTTTAATTTTCATTAATTTTAACACATTTTAAATTTCTCCTAAGATTCGTACGTGACCTGGGGACCATTCTATGTGTGTGTCATTTAATTTCCAAGTGTCTGGAGAGTCTCCTCTGATTTTTCAGCCATTGTTTTCCAGTCAGATTCCACTGTGGCTAAAGGATGTTTTCTGTAGGGTTCCAATTCTTTTAAGTTTACGGGGTTTTTTAATGGCCAGGATATGGCCTACCTTCTCCATGTTTTGTGGACGCTCAAAAAGAACATATTGTGCGCATGTCCAGTGACATCCTCTGGATGCCACTGGGGTCGCGGGGGATGGTGCTGAGTTTCCCACACTTGCTGACCTTCTGTCTAGCTGTTCTGGAACTATAGGAAAGATACCAAAGTGTCCTTAAAAAAAGATTTATTTATTTACTTGAAAGTCAGAGAGAGAGAGAGAGACAATCTTCCATCTGCTGGCTTATTCCCCAAACGGCCGCAACAGTCATTGTTGGTCCAGACCTAAGCTAGGAGCCAGAAATTCCATCCTGGTCTCCCATGTCGGTGGCAGGGGCCCAAGAATTTGGGTCATTTCCCACTGCTTTTCCCAGGCCATTAGCAGAGAGCTGGATTGGAAGAGGAGCAGCCAGGACATGGACTGGTGCCCATATGAGATGCCAGTATTGCCTTTGGCAGCTTTACCCGCTACACACAACGCTGGACCCAACACTGAAGTCCCGCAGTGTCACTGTGGATTTGTCTGCATCTCTTTCCAGTTCTGTCAGCATGTGGTTCACATATTCATGCAGGCCTGTCGTTGGTGGCACACACGTTTGAGATCACTGTGTCTGGTGGACGGACTCATCCCGTCACTGGGTGCTGGCTGTGGTTTTCAGTGATCTCCTTGATGAAGTTGAGAAAGCTCCCCTTTATTCCTACTTTGCTGAGAATTTTGATTATGAATACATGTTGGATTTTGTCAAATGCATTTTCTACATCTATTTATATAACCATGTGACCTTTTTGTATTTAACTTGTTGATGTGGTTGCATTGATTTTTGAATGTTGAAGTAGTTTTTTTAAAAGATTTATTTATTAATTTGAAAGTCAGAGTTACACAGAGAAAGGAGAGGCAGGGAGAGAGAGAGAGAGGTCTTCCATCTGATGGTTCACTCCCCAGTTGGCCTCAACAGCCAGAGCTGTGCTGATCTGAAGCCAGGAGCCAGGAGCTTCCTCCTGGTCTCCCACACAGGTGCAGGGACCCAAGGACTTGGGCCATCTTCTACTGTCTTCCCAGGCCATAGCAGAGAGTTGGATGGGAAGCGGATCAGCCAGGTCTTGAACCGGCGCCCATATGGGATGCTGGCGCTTCAGGCCAGGGCGTTAACCCGCTGAGCCACAGTGCTTGCCCCTAAAGTAGTCTTACATTCCTGGGATAAATCTCACTTGGTCATGGCATATAACTCTTTCCATGCTTCTCCATTGTTGAATTCAATTTGCTAATATTTTGTAGAGATTTTTGCATCTGTGTTCATGAGGGATGTAGGTTTGTAGTTTTCTTCTGATGACCTCAGAATGAGTTAGGGAGTACTTCCTCTTTTTGTCTTCTGAAAGAGATTGTAGAGGATGGGTATAACTTCTTCCTTAAACGTGTGATAGAATTTACCAATGAGTCCATCTGGGCCTGGTCCTTTCTTTTCCAGACGTTATTGATTATTGATCCCACTCTTTAGTAGACATGAGTCTATTCAGACTGTTTCCTCTTTACGGAGTTTCAGCAGCGTCTGTCTTTCAGGGTTTTGATCCATTTCATCTAGATTACGAAATTTTGTGAATGTATTTGATCATAGTATTGTTTTATTAACCTGTTAATATGCATGGGGTCTGTAGTGATGTTATCGCTCTCATTTCTGATCTTAGGAATTTGTGTTCCCTCTTTCATTCTTAGGCTGGCTAGAGGCCTATGGATTTTAGTATGTACGGATTTCAAACTGTCTGCACCAAAATAAACTTATCTGTTAATGCCATTTTTTATTAACTCTTGTATGTTTACAATACAAATCTACTTTTACATAACACTCTGCCTCTTTGGAGTGCTGTGAGTACCTTGTGATAACAAATTAATCCTGATTTCTTTCTCTTGTCCTTTGTAGCACTGCTGCCATTCATGTAACGTAGACGAGAGTACTCCAAACAGCTCAATGAAAATTAGAATGAAAAAGTCAGCTGATTTTGGTGAAAAAACAGGAAATCCATGCCTGGTTTTTCCCAATATTTTCCGTGAACCTTTTGAAAACTCCTTGTGTTCACAAGCATTTAAAAGCATATATGTGTAATACATTGTTGCTATTATTATCTTGGGAAAAGTTATGTTAAGACAATTAATAATAATAATTAAAGTTTTATTTTATCTTCACGTCTTTTTAAAAAAATATTTACTTGTTTGTTTGTTTATTTATGTGAAAAGCAGAGTTAGAAAGAGGGAGAGAGAGAGAGAGGGGGACCCTCCATCCACTGGTTCACTTCCCAAATGGCTGCAATGCTGGGGGCTGGATGAGGCTGGAGCCAGGAGCCAGGAGCTTCATCCTGGTCTCCCACGTGGGTGCAGGAGTCCGAGCACTTGGGTCGTCTGCTGCTGCTCTCCCAGGTGCACTAGCAGGAAGCTGGATCCAAAGTGGAGCAGCTGGTGCTCAAACCAGTGCCCATGTGGGACGCATCATTGCAGGCAGCCCCTTAGCCTGCTGGGCCACAGCACCAGCCCCACGCACTTCTTTTTTGATACTGTTCTTTTCCCTGTGTAGATCTGAGTTTCTGACTTAAAATGTTTTCCATTTCTTTAAAGAAATGTGCAGGGGCCAGCACCGTGGCGCAGCAGGTTAACGCCAGCATCCCATATGGGCGCTGGTTCTAGTCTTGGCTGCTCCTCTTCCAGTCCAGCTCTCTGCTATGGCCTGGGAAAGCAGTAGAAGATGCCCCAAGTCCTTGGGCCCCTGCACCCACGTGGGAGACCCGGAAGAAGCTCCTGGCTTCGGATCAGCTCCGGTTGTTGTGGCCAACTGGGGAGTGAACCAGCAGATGGAAGATCCTCTCTCTCTGTTTCCACCTCTCTTTGTAACTCTGTCTTTCAAACAAATAAAATAAATCTTAAAAAAAGAGAATGTATTATAATGTTTCCTGTAAGGCGACAAATCCAGCAATCTTTGCTTGTTTGAGAAAGCCTTCTTGTCTCCTTCACTGTTAGAGGGTCGCCGTGCAGGGTGCGGAGCTGGGCGGTGACTTTTGCTCTCGCTCAGCACTTCAAATGTCTCGCTGGACCATCTTCTCGCATGTTGGCTTCCGAGGAGAAATCCGATGCAATTCTTAGTTCCTTTAACTTCCCACAGCTGGAAGATAACATGCCTAGGGGTGTTCTTTATCTGGCTTTGGCGTTTATCCTGCTTTGTGTTCTCGGACGACTGGATCTGTGGTCTGGGGTCTCTCTGACTGTGGGCCCCTGGGATTTTTAACACCACTTTGGCCAGTACTGATGACCGTGAGCATCTTCATCTTGGCCTTGACTTTGTGGGAAAATATTTTTAGCATGAATGGGTGTTGTGTTTCTCAAACACTATGGAAACCGGCATAGTATTTTTGTCCATAGTTCCATCCACATGAAGGATTACTTGGCTGGATTTCCTATCTTGAACCACGTTGGATCCAGGTTCTGCACCAGGAAGAACAGGTTCGGATTTGGACCGGGCAAAGGGCACCTCAGGGCCTTCTGAGGATTCGCACCTCTTCCTCGCACAGCGACGGCTGAGAGGGCACAGGAAACACAGCACACGCGTGCCGGCTGACGAGCCCCAGCTCTGTCCTGTTTCTTATACACACTTTACGGACAACAGGGGCAGGTGGCCTAGGGCTCACACAGCAGAGCTGTGTCGGTTTCCCAGCCTGCTGACCAGCAGGGTATGTGTCCACTACTGGGCCTGCCAGGCGGCCATCACACCAGTGGCCCCAGACGCATGGACAAGGGCGCTTGCCAGCACGGAAACTTGGCGTCATGAAAGTCACTGAAGAAACCGAAATGACGAGCTCTTGGCTGTGGCAGCATCGCCGTGCTGCCTCCGTAAACCACATCCACGTGACCGAAGTAAATAGCATTTGTCCGTACTCATTCTTTTCACTATTTTGTTGCATTCTATGTGCCTGGATTTTCTTTAATATTTTGTCAGTGTTAATATGTGTGATTGGTTCTTAGTTCTACTTTTTTTTTAAAGATTTATTTTATTTATTTGAAAGACAGAGTCACAGAGAGAGGTAGAGATAGAGAGAGAGAGGTCTTCCATCTGCTGGTGTACTCCCCAATTGGCTGCAATGGCCAGAGCTGTGCTGATCTGAAGCCAGGAGCCGGGAGCTTCATCTGGGTCTCCCACACAGGTGCAGGGGCCCAAGGACTTGGGCCATCTTCTACTGCTTTCCCAGGCCATAGCAGAGAGCTGGATCGGAAGAGGAGCAGCCGGGACCAGGGTGTTAACCCACTTCGCCACGGCACTGGCCCCTTAGTTTTACTTTTTTTTTATAAACTCGTGGTCAGGTTTTCAAATTGAGATGTTGTTGTCTTCATAAACAATTGGAAGCTTCCTTGTGTGTGTGTGTGTGTGTGTGTTGTAGAATCCTATAAATAGCACTGGGAAGCTATTTGGGTCCAATGCTCTTGTAGGATGGAGCAGGCTCTAACTGCTTTTTCTACTACTTCCATCATAATTGGTCTGTTCTGACTCTCTAAAAAGAAGAATCTAGAAGGCAGCTTCAGGGTGAGGGTTTGGCTCAGTGGTTGAAGCCCCTTGGAAACCACGTCCCATTTTGGAGTCTGGATTTGAGCCCCAGCTCTGCTCCCGATCCAGCTTCCTGCTGATGTGTATCCTGGGGGCAGCAGGTGGTGACTAGAGATTTTGGGTCCCTGCCACCCCTGTGGGAGACCTGAGTGGAGTTTCAGGCTGCCAGCCTTGGCCTGGTTCAGCCTTAGCTGCTGTGGGCATTTGGGAAGTGAACCAGTGGACGGAAGATCTGTCCATCTCTCTGCCTTTGAAATAAATACAAATTTTGTAAAACAAGGCCACTGGTCAAGGTTATTACTTGTGGGAATTGAAGAAAGAAATGCAAATATTCTTTGAAGCTCAGGAACCACAAAAACTGGTTGTATTGGTAGATGACTTTGTGGTTTTTTTTTTTTTTTTTTAAAGAGTGATTGATTGATTTATTTGAAAGGAAGAGTTACAGAGAGGCAGAGGCAGAGAGAGAGAGAGAGAGAGAGAGAGAGAGGTCTTCCATCCATTGATTCACTCCCCAAATGACTGCAATGACCAGAGCTGAGCTGATCCAACGCCAGGATCTCCCACACAGGTGCAGGGGCCCAAGGACTTGGGCCATCTTCTATTGCTTTCCTAGGCCACAGCTGAGAGCTGGATCGGAAGTGGAGCAACTAGGATTCGAACCAATGCCCATATGGGATGCTGGCACTGTGGCGGTTTTACCCTCTACCACAGTGCCAGTCCCAGATGCCTTTGTTTTTATGCCTCAAACACTTAGAGGAAACAGTTCTTGCAACTGGGGCTACCACTTCCTGGAATTAGGATGTCATAGATAATATGTCACGAGACATACAGTGTCCTGTCTCTCCTTTGGAACAAAACGAGGGCCTGATGCACAGGGTTAATGTGATGCTGGCAACCCATATTGGAGACCCCGTTGGAGTCCAGCTGCTCTGTTTCCAATCCAGCTCTTGCTAATGTGCCTGGGAAAGCAGAGGAGGATGGCTCAAGTCCTTGGGTCCCTGCCGCCCACAAAGGAGACCAGGGTGGCGTTCCAAGCTCCTGGCTTTGGCCTGGCCCAGTCCCTGCCATCGTGGCCGTTTGGGGAATGAACCTGTAGATGGAAAATCTCTCTCTCTCTCTCTCTCTCTCTCTCACACACACACACACACACACAGCCTTTCCAATGACAAAATAATTTTTTTTAAAAGAACATGGGTGAATTGATATGAAGATATCTCAGGGGAGCTGGGTACCCCAAACCCATGGATAGAATGTTTCAATTTCATCTCAGGATGTGAGACACAAAAGGAAAATTCAATTTTGGTCCCAGTTTCCAGTGGAGTTAATAATTCACTAAAGATGGCTTTTTTGTTGACCCTCTGGTTGGCATTTGCCAAATCGGGGTGGTTTCATTTGGTTTGGGGTTTGCAGTTTTGCACCAAAAGAATTTGATGGGGTTTTACGAGCTGTTTCTCTGCCTCGCTCTTCGGAAGCCACACCCCCACTCTCCCTCTCTTGCTTTCCCCTGGATGACATTTTCCACACGAACTTCGGGGATCCAAGCAGATGTATGTGGAGTCCTTCGTCCAAACTAATGACTTGTTTCTGGACAGAAAAATGTTGCCATCAACAGGATTTTTTTTTTGCCTCCACAGTCTCCAGCGTTTGGTTCAGGCCAGCAGTGTGGGCTGGGGATTCAGCCTCGGGCAGGCCAAGTGTTTCTCGGGCAGGAATGTGACTTATGTAAGCCTGGAAGTGTCCCTCCTGTGCTGGCCGCCCGCCCGGCTCAGCTTTTTTTCATTAAGCGCTTGGTCCTCCTTTCATAAGCCCACATTAAGTGGCTAAAAGGGAAGGGAAGATTGTGTACTGCACAAAACAGCCTGACTCTCCACAAAACATCCATCTGGTTCGAGGAGCCACTGGGGGTTCTGGAGACCCGGGCTGAGAGGGGGTCTGCGCCCTTGGCCAGACCCTACTCACTTCCTAGAGCCCCCTCGAAGCCAGGGCGCTGAGGCGTGGGCAGACACGGGAGGCTTCTAAAATAAAGGAAAAAAGGAATAAACAAACAAGAGGCCCTCGTTTACATTCGTGTGGGGACTGGAAAGAAAGTTCCAGGCAGCAGCAGTTTTCCGCGGCGGGAACCCTCGGTGTTAGAGAACACACGGGGACAGCACCAGGCTACCTGGCGACCCGAGGAGGGCGGGAGCGCGCACTGCCGCCCTGCTCGGGGTGCGCATGCTCAGGGGCAAGCCCCTCTGCCCCGCAGGGATGCGTGATGCCCTTGGGGGGGAGCCCACCTGCCCTTTCCCTCCCTGCCTGCCTGCAAGCGCTGCCCCGAGGCACTAATAACCCAGGCTGTCCCCATACCCATCTCTCCACAGCGTGAGGTCCCCAGCCCAGGCCAGGCCCCCGAGAGCCCCTTCCCTGTGCGGCATCTACAAGAGGAGTTGGGGTGGCCTTAAGCATGGGTTGAGGGGTTCCCCTCAGCTCATGCTCCCTGAACCTCCTGGGGTGCAGTGTGCATTCCACATGGAGGGCAGAGGGGCTAGCACTCGGCTGTCCCCATGGCCTGTGGCTCCCACAAGGGGCAGGACGGCGCTGGGATTTATTGGGTCCCACTGGAGCCTGTCTTCCGGCGGAGGGCTGAGAGCGGGGCCTCCCCCTCAGGGCTGTCAAGCCTTGCCTTGGGTCTCCAAAGGCCGGCGGGTGCAGTGGGCATGGTGCAGGTGCAGGGCAGGGTGGGGCTGAGAAGGTGGGGGCTGCGGGTGGGGCCGTGGTCCTCCCCCCGGCTGGCCCCGGGCCCCAATGTCTTGGCTGGAGTCAGCACTCCCCTGCGCAGCCGGATCTGGGGCAGCTGTCTTCGGAGGAAGCAGCACCACAACCGTATCTCCCAGGAGCCACACGAGTGAGTGAGTTCGGGGGGAGGGAGCCACAAAGCTGGGTGGCCTCCCTGGAAGACGCCAGCCGCGATTGTGGCCACAGCGCCATGACCATGACCCACGCGTGGTGCAAGCAGCGTATTTGATTTCCACAACGAGCACCAGCGCTGTGGGAGGCAGAGCTCAGCTCCCTGACCCGGGAGGAGGAGGCCGATCTGGAGTCCAGTGCCTTGCTCGGGTCTCACGACCCAGGTGGCCAGGCTGGCCGGTACAGCCCCTGCTGCCTCTCCCAGCTTGCCCATCACTGGACACGAGTAGCGCCATCATCTACAGGGTCCAGCACTTTGGACAAAGCTGCCAGGCAGGATTTGCTTTGACCTTGTCATCCATCCAAACCTGACCCTGTTGCCATCCCTGCTGAGGTAACAGGAGACCAGGTGGAGGTCACCAGGGTGATCCCCACATCCGCCACAGCCCCAGCAAGAGAAGAGCCATCATGTCCTCTGTGTCCATTCACGCAGGTGCATCTGGGCACTTGGGGAACAGGGTGTGGGTCCAGGCAGGTGTAGGTGGGACCTCAGCTGTCTCCCATGACTGAGCAGCTGGGACTGGCCCAGAGAGAGGGAGAAAAGACCATGGGGTGGTTGAGTGAAGGAAGGAGAGAGAGAGAGAGAGAGAGAGAGAGAGAGAGAGAGAGAGAGAGAGAGGGAGGAGAAGGCTTCCGAGACAATGCCGTGGCTGATGGCAGGGACGAAGGCAGAAGGGACGGCAGGGGCTCATTTCGAGGGACCTGTGGCAGAGTCCTCTGGGTTGAGGCTTGGAGAAGTGTCACAAAGCTGAGACGTGAGCAAGGATCAGGACCGCCCTGCGTGGCCTGGGCCTAGGACCCGGCCACTGTGTGTGGAACCCCCGGGTGTAAGAACTCCCTGGAGGGCACACGCCGAGGAGGGGCTGCTCGATGGGCTGTGCTTCCCCCGTAAGAGGCACTGGATGGCACATATGGAGGCACTGGGGGCACGCGTGGAGGCGCTGGGGGCACGCGTGGAGGTGCTGGGGGCACACGTGGAGGTGCTGGGGGCACACGTGGAGGTGCTGGGGGCACGCGTGGAGGTGCTGGGGGCACGCGTGGAGGTGCTGGGGGCACGCGTGGAGGTGCTGGGGGCATGTGTGGAGGCACTGGGGGCACACGTGGAGGTGCTGGGGGCATGTGTGGAGGTGCTGGGGGCACGCGTGGAGGTGCTGGGGGCACGCGTGGAGGTGCTGGGGGCATGCATGGAGGTGCTGGGGGCACACGTGGAGGTGCTGGGGGCACGCGTGGAGGTGCTGGGGGCATGCGTGGAGGTGCTGGGGGCACACGTGGAGGTGCTGGGGAGCACGTGTGGAGGCGCTGGGGGGCACACGTGGAGGTGCTGGGGAGCACGTGTGGAGGCGCTGGGGGGCACACGTGGAGGCACAGGGGCATGCATGGAGGTGCTGGGGGCACGCGTGGAGGCATTGGGGGCACGCGTGGAGGTGCTGGGGGCACACGTGGAGGCACTGGGGGCATGTGTGGAGGTGCTGGGGGCACGCGTGGAGGTGCTGGGGGCATGCGTGGAGGTGCTGGGGGCACACATGGAGGCACTAGACAGCTGCCATTGGTGCCTCACAGTGCTAAGTGCAGCGACACAGCCAGGACCAGGTCAAAGAGAAGCCACAGTGACCCTGGGAAGCTCCCCGGTGTCTTTATTTGGATTAAGAAAACCCTCAGAGGTGTTTTGCACACACGGACACACTCGTTGTGAAATGTGCACAGATAGGTCTAGAGAACAATCTTTGGCAAAGAAGAGAGTGGAGAGGAACCTGCGCGGTGCCAAGACCTGCTCCCGAGTAACCGGGACCTGGACAGCTGTGCTGCAGAGGGACCCACGCAGGTCGGTGACCATGAACAGGGGCCGGTGTGGTGGTGCAGTGGGGTAAGCTGCTGCTCGTAACGCTGACATCCTGTGTCTGAGTGCTGGTCCAAGTCCCAGGTCCCCGGCTTCTGTTACAGCTCCCAGCTGATGCACCTGGGAAAGCAGCGGATGGCTGAGGCCCTTGGGCCCCTGCCACCCACGTAGGAGACCCGGATGGAGTTCCTGACTCCTGGTTTCAGGCTGGCCCAGCCCTGCTGTTGTGGCCATTTGGGAAGTGAACCAGCGGATGGAAGTGTGCTCTCTCTCTCTCTAAGTCTGCCTTTCAAACAAAACAGATCTTTAAAAACTATGATGATGGGCAGATGCCCCGGCACTCGGGTCCCCTGTCTTGTGAGTGTTGGTGCCGTGGTGAGATCCCGAGGGCAGTCTGGTGCTGGCTGGCAGCACCCAGCTTCCTGTTAGGAGAAGGTCAGCCTCCCACCACACATCCTCACAAGCTGCGACCCTCACCCTGTGTCCTGCTGACCACCGTGCGTCCTCCACACGGCCCCTGGCCACCCAGAATCCTGTGCACGCCCAGGCTATGCAGGCTCACCTGTCTGCCTCCTCCGCCCGTGTCTCCCTGCAGGCCGCCAGCAGGGCCCTTGACATCGGCCATTCCACTGAGGGAGGCGGTCAGCCTGAGTCCCAGATGCCACCCTGCCCGCCATGTTCCCCCACCTTGCCAGCCATCCCAGGGCCCCAGGGCTGTCCCTAGGGCTGCTCAGCCAGGAGGGAACCCCTGTGATGGCGCCCGCCTGCCTCCCCGACTCTTTCTGGGGCAAACCCTACACTCAAGTCTCCCTCGGGCAAGGCGAGGAGGGCTGTGGCTCTCTCAATGCTGTGGTCTCTGGGAGCTGAATGTGGCCCACGCGGTGGCCCAGGCTTCCCCTCTGAGGCTCACGAGGCCCCTCTGCCTTCTCCCTTCTCTGGGACAGCCCCAGCTCAGGCCTGGCCCCAGGCAGGAAGAGCCCCAGCAGGAGACGCATGGCCTGGGATGGGATCGGCAGATCCCTCTGCTTCTGCCAGCGGCGCCTCCCTGGGCACGGCCTGTGCAGGGAGCCCGAGGACCCAAGGGCCACCCCTGCCCCAGGACGCAACCGAGGCCTGGTCGCTCAGAGGTGACCATGAGGCCACATCCCACATTGGAGAGAGCACAGCACGTGGCCCTCGCCTCACTGGAGTGCCAGGAAGTCTCCAAGGAAGGGTCGGGGTGGGGCCGTGGCTGGAGCAGCCTCCAGGCAGGAGGCACAGCCAGTGGGCGAGGCCGGTGGGCGAGGCTGGGGCCTGGGATGGGGCCCGAGCTTTATTGGATTGTGTGTCCGTCTCTCATGCCTGGCTCAGGTCCTTCCATCACTCCCACTCCCAACGACCCTCCCCTGCCCAGGGGACCAGCTGTGCAAATCCAGGGGCCCCGGGCTGGGGGGCAGCAGGATGGGGTCCTCCTGGACAGCTGGGCCTTGAAGTCCCTCTTGTGTTCGGGTGAGGAAGCGGAGGGCGTGGAAGCGGCTGGTCAGGGCGGCCCCAGCCCCAGGCTGTGCCTCTCTCCTGCCCCTTTCCCCGGGTGCCAACACCTGGAGGAGGAGCAACCTGCACAGCCACCTGCTAATGGACAGGGTTAGCTCAGGAGGTGCCCAGGGCCCAGGTGAGCCCCTAACCAGTACCGCCCAGGTGTGGCCATGAAACACAAGAGCCTGCTCCTCGAAGAAGCTGCCTGAGCGTGAGGCCAAGGGGAGAAAATGGGGTCAGAGTGACAGCTCCTTGAGGATAGGGTTACAGCACCTGGATCCAGCTGTACCTGATGCTACCCCTCAAACTTTGTGATTCCATCCATCAGCGCATTTCCATTTTTTGCTGAAAGCAGTTTGACTTGTGATTCTGTTATTTGAACTTGACAGGTGCTGGCTAATCTGGCGCCCCTGGCCAGGCCTGCTCTTCCTCACCCTCCCTTTGGCTCGCACACTGAAGCAGGCGCTTCCCCGGGGCTGCTCTGTGGCATGGAGCCATTGCACTCAACACAGCCCTCAATCAGGGTCCTGTCAGGGGCAGGAGTTCCCTCTGCTTCACCCAGCACCCAGTCTCACACCACGTGCGGCACACACTGCCCGCTCCCGGCTCCAAGTCCCGGCTCACCGCGACCACAGCCGGCGCCCTCTGGGCCCTGCAGGACCAAGGGGCTGTGCTAGGAAACAGGGACCCCGAGAGCTCCACAGCCCAGCGGCTGCTCCCGGCCCTGGGAGCCCCCTCGCACGGCCCTGGAGGGGGAGGGCTCTATTTTCCAGTGGCTTTTCTAAACTGGAAGGAACTGAAGTGGGAAACGTAGGCAAGAGAAGGCCACCTCCCTAAGCCTCAGTCTCTCTACCCACAGAATGGGCATAACTGCATGCTCCTGGGAGCAAGCAAAGAAGAGTGAGGTGATCCACGGGAGGGCGTGCTGTGGCACGGACTGCTGAGTGCTCCCCGGGTTATTGCAGCCGTGGCAATGGCCCCGTGAGGCCACCACCTCTGTCACCCCGGTTTACAGAGCAGAAGGCCAGAGCTCGCTGGGCAGCTCAGGTGCCAGGGCTAGGCTGAGCCGGCGAGCGCCCTGTGCGGAGGGCAGGGGCGGCTGTGACTGGCGGCAGGCACTCCAGGGTGCGATGGAACATCCGCCCACGTCCGCGATGCACAAGTCACCCCATGCCACTCGGCCGCATCCTGACTCTTCCCAGCTGGCCCCGAGAGACCCCTGCACAGGGGTGGGGAGCACGCGTGAGCAGAAAGGAGAGGGGTGTGAGGGAGGGGCGTAGGGGGACAGTCAGAGACCCGGAGCGGTGGGCAGAGAGAGGAGACAGAGCCCGAGTTGGGGAGCCAGAGACGACAGCGGGGAGAGCCTGGTGGGTTGGGGGGCGTGGCCAGACAGTCATGAGCATCTTTGGGATGAAGTTCAGGGC
The DNA here is from genome assembly GCF_033115175.1 of Lepus europaeus. Lineage (NCBI taxonomy): Eukaryota > Metazoa > Chordata > Mammalia > Lagomorpha > Leporidae > Lepus > Lepus europaeus. Next base: position 9,950,381 of record NC_084837.1, read on the forward strand.
TGGATGTTCCAGGTCCCTGAGGCCTTGACCCTGTGCTATTGTAGCCCTGCGCTCCTGGGAGCCCCAGCAGCACCAGGCAGGCCGGGCTGAGGGAGGCCCCAGGCACTGGCCGCGGATCCAACTCCCCTCTCACCGCCAAAAAAGCCCAGAGGAGCCAGGGCTCCCGGGCGGTGCTCTCTGAGCTGGCACGGGGCTGGGCACCTGGCTCGGGCTGCACCATTGAAGCTGCAGGGGGTGAACTCGGAGGGGGAGTGGCTGGCCACGGGAACGCCCCGTGAAAGAGGAGAGCCTGGTCCCCTGCCACCTCCCGGGTCAGGTGGGGAATGAGGTGCCTGCTCCCTGATCCACTCAATAAATAAAAGTCTGGCCAAGGTCTCCCCGCTGGTGAGAGGCGGAACCAGGGAACCAGAACCCAGATGGACAGACCACCCTCCCTCTGCCTCTCCCTCCAACCCTCCTCCCTCCCCACCCGTGTCCCCCTCGCTCCTTTCTTGGCTGTAACAGACCCAGAGAAAGGGGCCCGGGCTCTGCTCCCCAACAGTGGAGAAACCTGCACTGGCCATGTTGGGGAGGGCAGGTCAGGCCGGAAGGGCCAGGCATTGGGCTGTGCACGAAGGGGACAGCCAGGGAATTGGCCCCCTGGCCTGGGCTGGCACAGCCGAGTCTTTCTCAGGACTCGGAAGCCCAGGCTGAGAGAGAGGCCGATCTGTGCTGGCGGCCTTGGTCCCGAGCTGGACTTAGACTGTGGGAGGCCTGCACTTGAACCCTGGCTGCGCATGGACCAGCTCCTGGCTAGTGCCTCTGATCCCTGCTTGTTGATGCCATGAGGGTGCTGAGCCGCGGTAAAGGTGAGTGACAGTGGAGGCACAGCCATGGGCACCGCGCGGTTCCTGAGCCTCCCAGGAAGCACGTGGGCCCAGGGTGGGGGTTTCTCCAGGGCATTAGCCAAGGACTACTGGGACTCCCTCCCCGCCAGGGGCACAGCCAGGCTGGTGGCTCCCTGCCTACCCTTGCCAATGCCAGACGCTGCTTCCTGGTGCCCCCCTCACCTCGGGGGAGACCCAGGCTATAGCAAGACCACACAGGAGCTCCCATTTGTGACCACAAACCTCCAGGAGACATCAGGGCCTCGGGGTGCACACAGAGACCTGCGGGGTCACCCCACCCTCGGCACGGGCTCCGACGGGTCACCTCCTTTCTGATGGCTGCCATCTGATTGTCACCTTTGAGTTTTTGGCCCAGACAAGTCCAGCGTGGACGCATGAGGTCAGCATTTCAGCAGGGGCCACTGGCCAAGCCCATTACAGCACTGCCCTCCTGGGAGGACCGCCTGCTGCCCAGCCCCACGGCCGCCTCCTCCAGTCCTGCCCTCCCGGGGGCTGCCCACAGGACCCACCCAGGCCAGCAGAGGCCAGGTCCTGGGGCAGGGGCCTCACCTGCTGCTGGCACAAGCCGCACTCAGAGAGATCGGGCCTTGGAGCCCCAGACCCCAGGATGGAGTGATGGCGGGCAATGCCAAGCCGGGGCCTGGGGAGCCCAGCCGCGGTGGCCACCGCTGAGAGTGAGCGACACTCGCAATGCTCCTCTGACACTCAGTGGGCGCTGGTGCCTGCCCCCAGGGCCTCCTTGTCCTTTTGGTCTTGCGAGGTGGGGACTAAAGCCATCTCTGTTTGACAGAAATGGGACAGACACAGAGCAGGAAGAGACGAGCCCCCGCTGGGTGTCCCAAGCATTTGTGACGTGCATGCAAAGCCCCTGCAGAGTGCTGGAGGGATGCCATCGGTGCTGTCCCCGCCACACGGGAGGGGGACAGGAGCTAGGAAAGGACACGTGCACTGCCGGGGTGGGCGGCTTCCACCTGCTGATGCATTCTGCCTTGACCTCTGTGATTCATGGAGGAAGTCACGGCCCTTCACCCCATCAGCCAAATGTGATTGGGTCAGGAATGGATGAGGAACACTGGATGGACCAATCAGAGACTTCCAGCGACAGCCTGGACCAATCAGAAGTTTCCTTGGGGTTTTTTAATTTTTTTTTTTTTTATTTGAGAGACAAAAGACAGCTGGGCCACCCAGACTTCCCAAATGGACGGGGCTGAAGCTGGGAGGTAGGAGTGCGATCCAGGTCTCCCACGTGGTGGCAGGACCCCAGTAGCTTGAGCCAACGTTGCTGCCCCCTGGGGTCTGCACTAGCAGGATGCTGGAATCCAGAGCCGGAGGCAGGAACGGCAGGAGCAGAGCCCAGGCCTCCAGTGTGGGACGTGGGCGTTGCACCCACCAGGCTAACTGTCTGTTCCTTTCCCCAGGTTCTCAGCCTGGGCCTGCAGCTCCGAGGGCCAAGTCCCGAGCAGGAAGGCTGTCCCTGAACCATAGGTCTCTAGGGGGCCGGGAGAGCCCCGTGGGCTGGCGCAGCCTCCTTCTAGTTGCCCTGGAAAAAAGAAGGTATTAATCCTGACGGAAGCATTCCCGCGAAATAAAAAGCTGCAAAGAGGACCTTGTTCCAGCGCTGCTCTGTGGAAAAAGGATCATGAAATGAAGTACAGTGATGGAATTAACTTTAGGAGATACTTCCTTCTCAAAAACAATCAACACTGCAACTATTCGGGGTATAGTTTTATATTCCCAAACAGTGCCACGCCCTCGGGGGCGGGACAGTGGATTCAACAACTGCACACCCTCTTCCTGCTCGCCCCCAGCCCCCAGCCCCTGCCCTCCCCCCGGGCCAGTCTTAGGATGGTAAATTCTGCCTGGCTGTTTTCTAAATCCCTCAGAGAAGGCGACTTGGCAACTCCTGGTCTGTTTCCTTCAAGTTGTTTATGGGCTCGAAAGTCAGCAAATTGTTGCTGCTCTCAGAATGTCCCAGAGTTCCAACTTCCTGCCCCACTCTTCCTTGCCCAGTCTGGACAGCTTCCCAAGATTCCGTGCAATGGACTGGGCGGAGGCTGTCTTTGTCATCCTGCCCGCGTCTGGGGAGTTGACTCCCATGGGAGTGCTATCCAGCAGGTGTCAAAGTGGCACCTGGCCCCTCCCTGGGCACGCCCATGGGTCCTCTGCCCCTCTAGCCTCAGCAGTGCGGTGGATCAGATGCAGATGGTGGGGGCCCAGCTTAGCCGTCCCAAGCAGAGACTAACAGAAAACACTCATAGACCTCGGCTCTCCCACGGCAGGCTCTGTGCGCTTGCTCTCCTCTGGCTCAGGCTGCTCGGGCACACGAGGCAAATGCAAAGCTCCTCGGGAGACCCACATGTTCCCAGGCGGCCCCTCTGCCATCGTCACCTAGGAGCACGCAAGGCAGGCACCCAGCTCTGCACCGTGGTGATGGGTGCACAGCCGAGGGCGAGGCTGTGGGGGGAGGGGCCTCTGCTCTGAGCAGCAGTCCCCGCTCCGTGGGCACTGAGGACCAGGGACCTGAGACACTGTCGGAGCTGGAGGGGGAAGCGGGAGGGAGGCGGGTCGGAGCCTCGCTCTGGCCTTGCTGGGCAGCTTCTATCCGCCTCTCAGCTGGAGGGTGGGCGTTGCTGTGGGTGGAGCTTGCTGTGGGTGGAGTTCACGGGCACTGGGTGACAGTCCCACTCCCGTGTCCTAGGGTGGTCAGCGTTTCCACCTCCTCAAAGGCATATCCTTTCCTTATGTTGGGAGCTTGGAACTTCGCTCTTCGGGTTGTTTTTGAAATGCTCACGAGGTTGTTATCAACAGGAGTCTTCCTGCTGTGCAGGGAACACTGCAACTTACTCTTCCTGTCTCCCTAGATCCTGGAACCTATTTAGCCAGCCTCCCTCCCCCACCACACCCCAGCAACTGGTAACCACTGTCGTCTCCTCTTCTGTGATATCAACTTTTTAAATGTTCACTTTTTGGGGGCCAGTGCAGCTGGTTAACGCCTGAAGTGCCAGCATCCCATATGGGCGCCGGTTCTAGTCCCAGCTGCTCTACTTCCGATCCAGCTCTCTGCTTTGGCCTGGGAAAGCAGTAGAAGATGGCCCAAGTCCTTGGACCCCTGCACCCACGTGGGAGACCTGGAGGAAGCTCCCAGCTCCTGGCTTTGGATCGGCGCAGCTCTGGCCGTAGTGGCCAACTGGGGAGTGAACCAGCAGATGGACGACCTCTCTCTCTCTCTCTCTCTCTCTCTGCCTCTCCTCTCTCTGTGTAACTCTGACTTTCAAATAAATAAATAACTCTTTTTTAAAAAGTTCACTTTTTCGTGGCTGTATAATGTTCTGCTGTGTACATGTGCCACAGTTTCTTGATTCACTCACCCGCCGATGGGCACCTCTGCTGAGCGTTGCAATCGCCATGGGGGCGCCGGGGGCCCCTTTGAACAGATTCCTTTTCCTCGAGTAGATGCCCAGGAGTGAGGTGACTGAATTGTGAGGCTAGCTCTGTTTTCAGTTGCCCGTCATGCCCACACTAACGTGCAAGCCTGTCCACAGGGCGTAATGGCTCCCCCTTGCCTGCAGCCTCGCCAGCCTTTCATGTTTTTTGGCTGTTTGCTAACAGCTGTTCTGACTGGGGTGAGGTGATACCATGTTGTGATTTTGATTCACGATTCCAGCAAGAACATCTCACTGTGGTTGGAGATGCTTGCTTGCTTTGCCAAGGGGGTACTCAGCGAGGCGTCCTCCTCTCTCCTGGGCTGGGCTCTGCCTAAGTACCCCAGGCTCTGCTTGTTACATTAATGACAGCCACGAGGGAGTCCAGGAGGCAAATGTCTATGCAGGAGCCAGCTCAGCCCCTGCGAGGGGCTTCTGTAAACCGGGCACTTTGAGGGGCACTGAAGTATTCACACGACCTGCCCGTTCCCCCCTGCAACTGGCCCTCTTATACCCTCACGGCAGGTGCACCTTGTCACCAGTCCAACGGCTCTTCTTTCTCCACTGCTCGTCGCCTGTCTGTTTTTCCTTGTTCCACGCTGCCTTTGATCAGGCGCCAGTAAGGCACATTCACCTTTGCCGACTCTCCCGGGCCAGTGGCTCCGTGGTCCAGGGCTGGAGGGCGTATGAGGTGACGCCTGCAGGCGGACAGCCCTGCGCCGGCTTCCCCCTCCTCCTGCCGGCCCGCAAAGCCAGCAAGCACCTGCACTTCTCAACTGCGTCCCCCCAGAGCAGGACCTGCCTTCACTGTTGTGGCCACTGACCGCTGCTTCCCGGAGTTCGAGCACCGGCCAAAGCAGAAGTGCTGTTCTGGCCTCCAGCTCCTGCCCCTACATTTCCAGGACCCCCACGACCGAGCCTCGCTGGACACCCACAGTGGGTGAAGGACCCCCCCCCCCCAACTGCTCAGCCTGGACCTCCCTTAGCATTCTGAGGTCAGGGGCACAGCCTCTGGGACACAGTCCGTGAGCAGGAGAGATCCACGCACTGAATCATTCATTCATTCATTCATTCATTCAACAAATGCTTCCAGCCCGAGGTCCAGCGTGAACATCTGTGCTTGTGAAGACGCAGGCTGGAAAAACCAACAAATGGAGACACAGTGACGCAGGTGGTAATGGTGCCGTGAAGGAGAAGGGAAGGCAGGGGATAGGATGGGAGAGGCCCGCTAGGCAGGGTGGGCAGGCAAGGCTGCGTACCTTGCGACAGACTCCCCGGGACCTGGCATCCTCGGCCGCTCTGCGGCTGGGTACTTTATGGGTTCACAGCACTGGGCGCTCAGAAATCCGAGGTGCAGGGGCTTGCGTGGGGTGAGGGCCTTCGGCTGCGTCTTCCATGGCAGCAGGTGGAAGAGAGCATGTGTGTTGGGGGTGGGGAACCCCGTCCCTGGACCAGGAGCCCACGGTTGCGAGGATGGCGCTAATCCATCCACCAGGGCAGAGTCCTCACCCCTCAGCTCCCCTTGAAGGTCCCGCCTCTCAACACTCTTGCACGGGGAATCAAGACTCCAACACAGGACCTCTGGGGCATGTGCTGACCACAGCTCCAGACCAAGAGGAGGTGGCAAGCCCTTGACCGTGAACGGGAGAGACCCAGGCAGCGGGAACGAAAGTCCGAGGCCCCGTAGCAAAAGCCAAATAATAACAAACGCAGCTGCACTATTGTCAGTACTTAAAATTGTCACTCAGGTAACCCTCCCCGCAGCCCCCAGAGACAGCCACTGTTACTATCCTCCTGTTGCATAAAAGGAAGAAACTGCAGACCAGAGAGGCCAGGGCATTTGCCTGAAGCCACACAGCGGCACAAGGAGCTTTCGTTTTTTATTTTGTGGATCCAAACACCGGGGGCAGGGGCCACACACATTCCATCTTTGCTCTATGAAATCCTAAGAGCGTGGGGAAGGTGAGGGCGTCGTTCCCGTCTTGCCAACGGAGACACCCTAAGTTAATCAGCGCATCCTGCTCACACCCCACCAGCAGGCAACCAGCTAGGAAGAGAGAAAGCCGGATTCCCAGGATTTGTTGAAATTGCAGCTTTGCTGGGTCTCGTCTTTTAGGAAAACCGCTCCACTGTAATGTAATTACACCCCTAACACGGCTCACCCGTTGGGAGTGTGCACGCGGTGGGCTCTGGCAAGTGTGAAGAACTGTACGTCCCCTGCCCCCTGCCCTAGGAAACCCCGTCTACCTTTGGTCTCACCAGGGTTGCCTGCTCTGCCCATCAAGTCAGAGCAGCCACGGACCACGTCCTTCTGTGTCTGGCTGCTCTCACCTGCCGTTGTGCCCTCTCACTTCACCCACGTGGCCGCACACAGCGTGCCATTCCCTTTGGTTACCAGGAGCACCTGTTGCTTGCATAGTCCGGGTTTGCTCTGTTCATCCAGCCGCTGGGAGCCGTGGCTCGGGGAACCACGCTAATGTTAGCGATCAGGTGTATACTTCTCGCCACATGACCGATCACCCTCCTCTCTCCTCGGTGGATCCCCTCCCTCCTGCCCCCCGTAGACTTGCTGGGTCCCACGGCAACTCCGTCTCGTGGATGGAGGAGCTGTAGCACGGTTCTGTTCTTCTCATTTCCTTCCAACAGCGACAGCTGCACCTCAGCGGCACCCTGGACTCCAGCCAGGGGAGGGAGGCTGAGCTGCTTCTCACAAAGGTTGGTTGGCCTTCCCTGGCCTCCGCCCTCAGACAAGCAGATGCTTCTTTCTGGGGCTGTGGCACGGCCGCCTGCGACGCTGGCATCCCATGTCAGAGTGAGAGTCCGGCTGCTCTACTTTCCACCCAGCTCCTTGCCAATGCCCCTGGGAAGGCAGCAGAAGATGGCCCAAGTGCTTGGACCCCTGCACCCACATGGGGACCCGGATGGAGCTCCTGCTCCTGGCTTCACCCTGGCCCAGCCTCTGCCATCGTGGCCATTTGGGGGGTGAACCAGCAGATGGAAGACCTCTTTCTGCCTCTCCCTTTCTCTCTGTCTTTCCAATAAATAAATAGATCTTTAAGGGAAAGAAACATCTTTCTTAGCAAATTGGTGGGGATTCAGAGCTCTGATGAATGTTACTTTATTACTGAAAAGCATTGTGGGAGTTTGGCACCATTTTGCTGCTTCATGAAGCAGTAACCCTGCACACGCGTGTGCACACACCCATGCACACACACCCACACACACCCACACACACACCCATACACCCATACACACACACACCCATACACACACCCACACACCCACACACACCCACACACACACCCACACACACACGCACACCCACACACACACACACACACCCCCCCACACACACACACCCACACCTACACACACACCCACACCCACACACACCCATACACACACCCACACACACACACATACACACACCAACACACCCACACCCACACACCCCACACACACACCCACACACACACCTACACACACACCCACACACCCACACACACACCCACACCCACACACGCACACCCACACCCACACCCACACACAACCACCCACACACCTGCACACACCCACCCACCCACACACACACATACACACACACACACCTCTCCTCTGGGAATTCAGACCCTTGGAACGAGCAGTTTGTTCCCAGGGTGAGAGTGGTTGGGTGGAAGTGGATTTTTTCCTTTATAAGCAAAGACCCAGGAGCTTTGCTCCCATGGCCCAGGGTCAAAGCCAAAGCCTCATCTCATCAAAGTCAAAGTCCCTGCCTGCCCACTACTGGTGACCCACCCTGGTGGCAGGGACACGGTGGAGCCTGCCCGGCCAGGGAGTGGCTGCCGGCCGCCAGCTCCTGGTTGTGGGCACCGGCGGCCCCAGAGCCCAGAACAGCCCAGAACAGGCTGGACAGGCCCTGTCTCCTCCCCACCCCCAGCGCAGGGGCACCGGGAACAGGGAGGAAGTGAGCCGGGCCTGGCCAGGTGCTTGCCCTCTCCCGGGTCCGGACTGCTCAGATGATGGCAGGCTGCCAGGTGGGAGGTGCAACATCCTGGCGGCTCGGGGGCCGTCCGTAGAGCCAGATGTTTGGCGTCGACAGCGCCAGGTCTGGGGGGTTGGACCTGACGCTTTTTTTGTGGAGAAGGAAGCTCGCCAATGCTCGCTCCTCCTCTCCCGCTCCCCGGTGTCTGTGGTTCCCGGTCCAGCAGCCTCTGGCAGCTCGTTCGTCCTCCACCCTTGTGCTGGGAAGGACCCAAGGGACGCCCACGGCCTCCATAGGAAGCGGGGACCCCGGGAGCCCAGCCAGTTTTATGGCGGGGAGGGGTGGGCGGGGCTGTGGATTAAAATCGGTGCTGTGGAGGGGTGTCTTCCCCGGGCTAGGGGTTCTGTTAGGCAGTCTCGGGTCCGTCTCGAGCCTAGGCTGCTAGAACCCCACAGCCAGTTCAGCAGAGCCCCTGCCCCCCAGATGCTGGGGGTCCTGCCTTAGGAGGCCTCGCTGGGGGCCAGAGACTGCGATGAGGCTGCTTCCTCTGGATTCATTCTTCTCCAGCCACCCCAGCGTCCCTGGGGCCCCCACCTGGCCCCATGGACAGCCACCTGCTGCTCCCGGAACACCCCGCGGCCCCTCCGCTTCCTTGGCTGCCTATGCAGCTTCTTCATCTTCCTCGGCTCGGCTCCAGCCCCCTCCTCCCTGCAGCCTGCAGAGTGCCCCAGGGGAGCAGTTACTGGCTCTCCAGGAGCCCAGCTCTAGGGGGTGCCCATCCACAGAGGCCCTCCTCAGCCAGCCTATCGCCTCAACGACAAGGACAGGGATGGGGCCTGCAACTTCCACCCTGGCTTCTGCACGCCCCGGACACAACAGCAACACCTGCTCAGGGAAGGGCCACTGGCACGAAGGCAGGTGACAGGGGAGCCTGTGGGGTGGCAGCCGGTCCCTGATCGGGCAGCAGAAGCAAATGCCAAGACAGGTCAGCGAGGGGCACCTGCAGTCCTCGGACACTGAGCCCTGCCTCCTCGGAGGTGCCCCAGATGTGCCACATTGTCACCTTAAGAATCCAGATGTCATCATCCTCATCATCACCATCACTATTTGACCCCAGCAGGAGAGGCCAGAGCCAGGCAGGGCTGCCCCTGGGCTGAGGCCTGGCCCTGGCAGCCCCACTGTGCCGCTGGCCTGGACCCCATGGGCATCAGTCTGTGCCACCAATGCTGGAGACAAAAGAAGTACTGGGGCCGGCGCTGTGGCGTAGTGGGTGAAGCCGCCACCTGCAGTGCTGGCACCAGTTTGAGTCCCGGCTGCTCCACTTCCGATCCCACTCTCTCCTGTGGCCTGGGAAAGCAGTGGAGGATGGCCCAAGTCCTTGGGCCCCTGCCCCTGCATGGGAGACCTGGAGGAGGCACCTGGCTCTTGGCTTCGGGTCGGCACAGCTCTGGTCATTGCGGCCAATTGGGGAGTGAACCAGCAGATGGAAGACCTCTCTCTCTCTCTCTCTCTCTCTCTCTCTCTGCCTTTGTCTCTCTTTCTCTCTCTATGTAACTCCAACTTTCAAATAAATAAATAAATCTTTAAAAAATAAATAAATAAATAAGAAGGTACTGCCATGGCAATGGGCTGGAGGGCAAGAATCCTTCCAGAATGCGTCCTTGGTCAGGGCCTCCCCCTGGCTTCCTCCAGAGCAACCCTGGGGCTGGATCTTAGGCTCCCCCACCGCAGGGGCCCAGAGACCCCTGGAAGTCTGTGCAGCCTTGCTGACATCCCCTCGCTTTCCAAGAAACCCCAGGGTGGGGGCGGGATCCCGGACACAGAGCCTGTCCCCCCTCGGGCAGGGGCTCCGCTCCTCCCTCTGGTTTCGGCCGGTCTCCCTGCCAGCCCATCATGGGAACCGTGAGCAGAAACAGGAAGCCGGGACTGGGGGTGGCGGTGCGGGGAGGGGGCTCCAGGCAACTTCTGGGGGTCTGCCTCCCCCAGAGTCACCAACCACACAGCTCTAGGGCAGGGTGGCTTGTCCATGTCACTCACTGCTACGGCTTGGACGTGAGTCCGGGTGTCCCCCAAGAGGGCCGAATGTTCATGGTGCGGTCCTGAGGTTGGCGCGGCTGGGAGGCAGTGGGACCCCAGCAGGGGCGCCTGGCCAAGGGGGCTCCTGTGTGATGTCCTGACTCTCAGGAGAGAGGAGAGGGTTGTTAGGAAAGCCTGGGTTTGGGCCACACCCCGTCTCCCACCTGCCTCCTGCACCCCACCCTAGCCTGGCCTCCACCTCCCCGGTTTGCACACATTCTCTGCACCTGGACTTGGAGAATCCCTCTTGGCTCTGAACTTCCTCTGCCCTCCTGGACCTGAAATGTACGCAGGGGCAAAGCTCCACCTAGGCCAGTGACGGTGGCACCGAGGCCTCGTGTAGGCCACAGGGGTAGTCCAGCCAGACGGGCTGGTGGTCTGGGCTGAAACCTCGTGGCCACACAGACCTGCACAGATAGCAGGATCACACGCTGTGGGGAGGGCAGCCCCAACCTCCCCAGGGGCATGCTGGGGGGAGGGCCACAGGCCTTCCCAGGGTTCCAGTCTTTGTGGAGAAGGAAGAAATCCCCGCCCCCCAACTCTCACATTCCATGCCCAGGTCCTGCAAATTAAACCAGCAAAAACTGGAGTAGTAAGAGAGCAGAGTTAACTTAATTACGTATGTGTGTGAGTCAAGGAGGTGGCAAGAATTGGGGCTTGCAAACCACCTGTTAACACAGAGACAGGAAAAGGCAAAGGAAAAGGTTTTGGGCTTCTGGGGGTGGTGAATGGTGGGGAGGACGAGGGTGGCTCCGTCGGGCTGTTGCCTATGGAACAGCCCTATGGAAGTCGGTCACCTTAAGAATCGGTGCCATCTTGGAGTCGGTGCCATCTCCTCTTCTGCATCGCCCCACTCTACTCCTTTTGCTCCAGAGAGGCATGTACAACGCTGTTTGGCATCAGAATCTCACCAGTGACTCCTGGCTCTGCCATCTGGGCCCGTGGGGGTGGGGGAGGGCTGGTGAGGACAGATTCCCAGGCTCTGTCACCCAGCAGAGCAGGAAGGGAGGTGAGCATCGTAGGCCAGCCCTGCAGACACGTAACCATGGCGGCCACCAAGCTGTGTGCAGGGAGAGCGACTCCAGGAGGCAGGGAGTAAGCAGTGACGCAGCCCGGTCCGCTCTGTCTCCCCAGGGAGACAGAACGCAGCATTGCACTCGACCAACCTCAGACTGAAGATGCACAGAAAAGGAATTGCGACCGTCCTGAAGACGGACAGACGCTTCCTTCTCATTGCTCAGGACCAGGGCTGGGCTGCCCCGGGCTGTGCTGTGTGTGCGCGCAGGGCACGGCTGTCCATCCACCTGCAGAGAGGGGGCCTGGTGCTCAAAAGCCCCCCGCCTGCCCACCTCTACCCAACCAGCGGGCAGAGGCAGGGAGGGGGCCCGGGCTGGGGGCCCCGCGTGCATCTTCTTTCTTCTTGACTTCTGCAGGGCCCCCACCGTGCACTCAGGGCTGAGCAGCCCCTGTGAAAGGGCCTCCTGGGCCCCCCGCGGGCACCTGGCCCACTGCCCGGGTGGACCGAGCTGTGCTGCTTGGCGCCAGCCCCCGCGGTGTCCCCGTGTCCCATTGCTCAACGCCCATTGGGCAATCGATACCAGCAGCATGGCTTTCTGCAGAACCCCCCTGTGGCTTTGTTCTCCGTGTGGCAATGCTGTGCCCTGTCTGCTGTCGTAACCGGGTCCCCAGGCACACTGAGCACGGACTTGGGTGCCTCCCAGCGCCACACCCGTGGGATGAGGTCAGCATCTCCAGGCTGAGGCCAGGTGGTGGCCCTACAGAGGTGGGGCGGAGCCAGGCAGGCCAGGCTGTTTGCTCCCGTGCAAAGCGGGACAGCTACACCTGCACCATGCTGGCCGTTCAGACGGCTGTGTGCTTGGGCCCGGTGGGAGGAGGCCTGGGGACGCCTCGGTTGCTTTGGGGTTTTCCCCACAACCCCATCTTTGTCATCTTTGCACTCATCCAAGGAGGCTCCCACATCGCTAAGGAGGATTCGCTAACAGGGACTTCCCTGGCAGGTCCCCGCCAACCTCTGGAAATTCCCTCTCCTCCACCTGAGAATCCCCAGAGCCGACTCCACCCGGCTCCGCCAGCCCCGCAGCCCGCCCTGGCCAGGCATGCGAGGAGGGAAGGGGTGAGGAGGGAGGGCAGGGCCCTGGGCCCCCGCAGCCACGCAGAGTCCCAGGCAGGCTGCACGCCTCTCCTTTAGTCTCTGCCCAGCAGAGGATGGGTGCTCCTGGACAGCCAGCCGCTCAGGCCTCGGCGTGGATGCGAGAGGGTGTCCTCGGAGCATGGCGCGTGCACTGCGTGACCTAGCCAGGCCCCTTGGGCAGAGCCCACCACACAGCCGCACAGACCGGCCTGGACAGTGATGGCCTAAAGAAGCCACCTCTCATGGGGACGGCAGGCTTACCCCAACGCCTAATTCTGGGGCTGTCACTCCTGCAGCCCCACGTCTGGTGCAGGAGCTCTGTGGGGAGGCAATGGCCCTGGGCTTCACCTCCAAGCCCCTCTGTGTGGCAGACAATGGGGTCCTGTGTAGCTACCGCGTGCTTAGTGGCGGCTCTGTTTGGGCCTCGCTCCTTGGGTTACCGTCTGGGGTACCTGTGCTTTCCTCTGCCTGGATGCGGGCAGTCCCACTCGGGCATCTCCCAGCAGGTGCACAGGAGACCTGCGCGGCACCTGGGGCTGGGCAACCCGGGACACGAATGGACCCCCCCTCTTTCCTCATCTGCAATGGGCAGCTGGCCCCAGCTGCACCCGAGCCTGGGAGAACTGGGGAGAAGGAGCCCAGCGAGCTGCGTCAGGCACACACGCGGGCTTCCGGAAGCGGCAGGGGCGAGGGGCTGGAAGTGCAGCGCCCACAGCCAGGCAGGCGTACTTCAGGCGAGGGCCCCGGGTAGTGGCTGTGCGTGAAGCGTCCTTTCTAACAGGCTGTCCTTAATGTGGCTCAAGCCTCGGGCGGCTAGCGACCGCCTCTGGCTCCTGGTTCCGTAGTCACCTCTCATGTAGTCTACGGATCTACACCTTCAGGGATCACCGTACAAAAATGCGCTTGCTGCACGGCTCCTTCACAACAGCCGAAAGACAGAGGCCACCCACGCTACCCGGGGACGCACCCCAGGACGGACGCTAAGAGAAAGGAGCCAGTCCCTGAAGGACAGATACTGGTCAAGTCCACCTGACTTGGTGCCAGGAGGGGTCAGTGCACACAGCCAGAGGTAGGAGTGGCTTCCACGTGCTGTGTCCCATTTGCCAGACAGAAAGACTTCAGGGATTGGGATCACGACATTGGGAATGTCCCTAAAATTGCACAACAGTGCACTTAGAAATGGCCAACATGGTCACTTTTATGCTATGTTTGTTTTACAATAGTTAGAAAAAAATTTAATTGACTTATAGTAGCCCTAAATTCCTAAATTTGGCAAAATATAAACTTAAAGATTCAAGAAGTTCAATGAACTCCAAGAGAAGAAATAAAATACAAAGAAAATCCAGCCAGGGTACATCAGATTCAAACTTCTAAAAACCAATTTCTTTTTTTTTTTTTTTCTTTTTTTTGACAGGCAGAGTTAGACAGTGTGAGAGAGAGAGAGAGAGAAAGGTCTTCCTTCTGTTGGTTCACTCCCCAAATGGACGCTACGGCCAGCACGCTGTGCCGATCCAAAGCCAGGAGCCAGGTGCTTCCTCCTGGTCTCCCATGCAGGTGCAGGACCCAAGCACTTGGGCCATCCTCCACTGCACTCCCAGGCCACAGCAGAGAGCTGGACTGGAAGAGGAGCAACCAGGACAGAATCCGGTGCCCCAACCAGGACTAGAACCTGGGGTGCTGGCGCCGCAGGCAGAGGATTAGCCTAGAGAGCTGAGGGGCCAGCCAAACCAATTTCAAACTAGAATCTCCTCAGAAGGCTTCCCCCTACCCGCCTCCCCCCCCAAATAAAAAGACAAATCACATACAGGGAAAGAAGTATGTGAACAATCCCTGGATTCTCATCCAAAACTACAGAGGCTAGAAAGTATCTAGGAGTTTGGAAGGGAAAATTGGTAAACACAAAAGTTTATATCTGGGACTGGCGCTGTGGTGTAGTGGTTAAGGCCCCTGCCTGCAGTGCTGGCATCCCATATGGGCACCGATTCTAGCCCCAGCTGCACCACTTCTGATCCAGCTCTCTGCTATGGCCTGGGAATGCAGTAGAAAGTGGCCCAAGTGCTTGGGCCCCTGCACCTGCATGGGAGACCCAGAGGAAGCTCCTGTCTCCTGGCTTCAGATTGGCTCAGCTCCAGCCATTGTGGCCAACTTGGGAGTGAACCAGTGGATAGAAGACCTCTCTCTCTTTCTCTCTCTCTCTCTGCTTCTCTTTCTCTCTCTGTACAACTCTGACTTTCAAATAAATAAATAAATCTTTTTAAAAAAAAAAAAAAGAAAGTTTATATCTTATGAAAACGTCTCTCAAGAGTAAAGGTGAGGGGGCCGGCACAGTGGCTCACTTAGTTAATCCTCCTTCTGTGGCGCTGGCATCCCATATGGGCACCGGATTCTGTCCCGGTTGCCCCTCTTCCAGGCCAGCTCTCTGCTGTGGCCCAGGAAGGCAGTGGAGGATGGCCCAAGTGCTTGGGCCCTGCACCCGCGTGGGAGACCAGGAGAAGCACCTGGCTCCTGGCTTTGGATCGGCGCAGCGCCAGTAGTAGCAGCCATTTGGAGAGTGAACCAACGGAGGGAAGACCTTTTTCTCTGTCTCTCTCTCACTGTCTATAACTCTACCTGTCAAAAAAATTAATAAATAAAGGTGAGATTAAAAAAATCACAAGATCAAAGAAAAAAGGGAATTTATCGCCAGCAAAGGTGCATGACAAGAGCTGCCTGGCGTTCAGCGCAGGGAGGAAATACCAGATGGAAACTGAATCTATAGGAAGAAAAGAAGACGTCAGGAATGGTTCGTCCAGCAGTGCATAAGTGCAGCTGGAAGCCAGTGTTCACGTCGAACAGAGAAATTTTTTTTTTTTTTTAAACAGGCAGAGTTAGTGAGAGACAGAGAGAAAGGTCTCCTTTTCCGTTAGTTTACCCCCTAATGGCTGCTGCGGCCGGCGCACCACACTGATCCAAAGCCAGGAGCCAGGTGCTTCCTCCTGGTCTCCCATGGGGTGCAGGGCCCAAGCACTTGGGCCATCCTCCACTGCACTCCCTGGCCACAGCAGAGAGCTGGACTGGAAGAGGAGCAACCAGGACAGAATCCGGCGCCCCGACCAGGACTAGAACCTGGGGTGCCGGCACCGCAGGCGTAGGATTAGCCTAGTGAGCCGCGGGGCCGGCCTTGAACAGAGAAATTCTAAAGCATACGTGAATAATAGTCTTTGACAGCAGGAGAAAACACACAAAAGCCAAGGCAAACCCCAAACAATGAGAGGGCAGTGCTGGGGGCAGGTGTTGTGGCCCGATGGGTTACGTTGCCGCTCAGGATGCCTCCAACCCACATTCGAGTCCCGGCTGCTCCGCTCCTGACCCAGCTCCTGTTACTGTGCCTGGGAAGCAGCAGATGACAGCGCAAGGATCTGAGTCCCTGCCACTCATGTGGGAGACCCATCTGGAATTCTGGCTCCTGGCTTCCGTTTGGTCCGGCTCCAATTATTGCAGCCATTTGGAGAGTAAACCAGCAAATGGAAGAGCTCTCTCTCTCTCTCTCTCTCTCTCTCTCTCTCTCTCTTCTCTCATTCTGTATTTCTCATAAATACATTTAATTAAGGCAAGGCAGACCCCAACCCAACTGTAGCAATAAATGTGAGCGTAATAGACTGTAACCACAAGACAGATGCAGTAGTCCTCTGCAGGTTTGCCCTCTGGGGTTTCATTCAACCAAGGCAAAAATGTTACAAGGAAAATTCCAGAAATCACTCATTCCCAAGTTTTAGACGGCACACCATGCTGTGCAGCGTGATGAAGTCCATGCTGTGTTGCTGGGTCCCGCCCGGAACGTGAACGATCCCTTGCCTACCACATCCGTGCTGTGTGCCACCTGCTCGCTACTCACTTGGTAGCCATCTTGGTTATCGACAGTGGTGGGACCAAGGTGTGTGCATAGGGTCTGGTGCCATCGGGGACCTTGGAACCTGCACCCCATGGATAAAGAGTAAATTTCAACTCTATGCCGTCTGCAAGAGATACGACTGATACATAAGGTGGTGATGGTTGGGAAGTGAGTGGATGGAAACAGATTTACCCCACAGTCAGGAAGCACAGCACAGGAACGGCCGTGTCGACATCAGGGGGGACATCACAGGGACAGGAGAGCCAGTCTCTCAGGAGGCACAGCAGTCACAAGCACGTGGCTCAGAGCTCACGAAGCCAGAATCAACAGGAAGGAAAGAGAGAATGAGACATTTTGATGAAGCTGAAAATGTTAACATCATTCTGTCAGGAACAGTTAGAAAAACTGGGCATCACCATCATCACCACCACCACCATCATCGCCATAAATTGGTAGGGAGATGGGTGAACCGAACAACACTGCCAGCCACTGGGACCGATTTGATATTTTTATAACAAGACAATTAAAGGGCAAAATCTGCGTTCTTTTTAAGCTCACAGGGTTCACTCATCAAGATAAGCTATATGTCGTCACAAAACAAATCTAACTCCTGCTAACGTGCCTGGGAAAGCAGTGGAATATGGCCAAGTCCTTGGGCCCCTGCACCCACGTGGGAGACCTGGAAGAAGCTCCTGGCTCCTGGCTTCAGGTGGGCTTAGCTCCAGCCATTGTGGCCATTTGGGGAGTGAACCAGCACATGGAAGACCTCTCTCTCTCTCTCTCTTTCTCTCTCTGCCTTTGCCTCTCTGTAACTCGGCCTTCCAATAAATAAATAAAATCTTTTAATAAAAGAATTACAGATTACATCTTTATTAAAAAATTACCAGTATCAGAAATGAAATCGTGTACAGCACTACAAATCCTGCAAACATGCGAAAAACAATGGGCAAGGGATATTATGAACAGCATTATTCCAAAAAGTTCGATGACTCAGATGAAATAGACAAATCCTTTGAAAACAGCTAACAAAAGTTGAAACAAAAATCCTGAATAGCTGCGTTGAAGAGATTGAATCCTTGAAGAAAACCTTGCCTAAACGGTGTCACTGATTCTATGAAACATTTAGCACAACCCTGCGGATAAATAATAGCCTGGCAGAGATGTTATAAAAAAAAAGAAGGTAAGGAAAGAACATCACCAGCCAATGCCCTCATAAACAGAGATGAAAAAACACTCAACACTCAACACTCAACAGAACACCAACACACGTCACCCAGCACATAAAAGGATACTATTCCACTATCGAATGGAGTTTACCCCCAGTACAGTCAGTAATCACTGATTTGCTAATGAGTATTAGTAGTTGCTATTTCTAACATGCTAATGTTTTAATATTACTAATATTTATCCTAGTAGCAAATAAACTATCAGATACACATAAAAAGAAATAACTATAAAATAAATAAACTATAAAAGCATAAAAAGGATGGCTACACCATTGCTGATGAGTTTACCAATGATGCCATTAATTTGCAATGCAGTTGTAAACTAATTAATATTAGCAAACACATAAAAAGGATACTGCATGACCAAATAGAGTTACTCCAGTTTACCAGTAGAAAACCAATCAAGCTAACATTAATGGACAAAACGATTCTTTCTTCTCAATCAGTGCAAACTAAGCACTTACAAAATTGAAAACCTGTTAATTAAAACTGTTGGTACCAAGTTATATCTGGGCTTCCTTAGTCTGATAAAAAAATCTGTAAAAACCCTTCAGGGAATGTCATCCCCAATGAGAAATGGAATGCTGTTTGCCTATGGACTCAGGGAGGTCTAGTTCCTCACTCCGTTCTTGGTGCTAGAGAACACAAACCTTCAATAGGGCGAAACAAAAGGTACAAGCCAGGAGCCATGCAGATGATGTGACGGCTTACTTAGAAAATCTCAAACAGCTGAGTAAAGTAGAAACCAGTTTCTGCAAACAGTGAGTGCAGCGGGGTGAGCCCTTGTCCACAATGCCGCATCCCGTGTCAGAGCGCCGGCTGGCTGCTTTACTCCCAATCCAGCTCCCTGCTGATGCGCCTGGGAAAGTGGGAGACGACCCACGTGCTTTGGCCTCTGCCGCTCACATGGGAGACCAGATGGAGCTGCAGGCTCCTGGCGTTGGCCTGGCCCAGCCTCAGCCATTGTGGTCCCTGTGTGCAGGAGTGAACTAGCAGATGAAGGCGCTCTCTCTCTCTCTCTCTCTCTCGCTTTCAAATAAATAGATAAATAAGTCTCTTTTGAAAAAAGAAATAATATGTATATTAGCAAAGTCACAGGATACAAGGTCAATGCAAAAAAAATCATTTGAGCAAAAAACTGGATATGGAAATCTAATATCTATTTTCATTTATAATATCATAAAGTCTAAAATTTTGGAAGTAAATTTAACAAAAGTCAAGAAAGCACTCCATATGGAAAACCATAGACTAGTACTGAGGGGAATTAGAGAACTGAGTGGAAATTAGTCCAGGAGGAGTCAGCGTTGCTAAAGCCGTTCTCTCCGAGCCGATCTACAGATCCAACACGTCCTTATCAAAATTCCAGGTAGCTGCTGAAAGAAATCAACAAACGGATGCTAAAACGCACAGTTTAGGGAAAGCCATTTAACTGGGATACCCAAAGATCTTGAGAAAAGAATAAAGTTGTAGGACTTACATTATTTGGTCCCAAGACTTCTCTCTTTTTTATTTTTTAAATTAAACTGTATGTTTTTATTTGAGAGGCAGAGAGACAGGAAGGGAGAGAAAGAGAGAGAGAGAGATTGCAAAGGTTGAGGCTGGTGCCAAAGCTGACAACCAGGAACTCAACCCAGATCTCCCACGGGGCAGCAGGAACCCGATTACTTGGAATCGTCCTGCCTCCTCCCAGGGTACGAACCAGCAGGAAGCTGGAGTCAGGAATTAAACCCAGATGCTCCAACAAGAAACGCAGGCTTCCAACCGCTTGGCTAAATGCCCACGCCCAGGACGTCTCTTGACGCTGTGTTCTCTAAACCCATGGTACCAGCCTAGGTAGCCACAGATGGCTTGGTGGGACACAACAGAGACTTCAGACAAGATAGACGATGATCAGCGTGTTGATGAAAGCAAAGGCAAATCTTCCCCACAGATGGTGCTAAACAACTGGAGATATACCTTCATCCTGTCTTACACCACATATAACAATTAATTTGAAATGTGCTATGAAACTTTCAGAGAAAAACAGAATACTTTCATGACTGTGGGTAGGCAAAGGTTTCTTGGACAAACTGGAAAGCAATAACATCAAAAGAAAAAACTGGTAAGTTAGACTTCATTAAAATTAACATCTGTGGGTCCGGCGCCATGGCTCACTTGGTTAACCTTCCGCCTGCAGCGCCGGCATCCCATATGGGCACCAGGTTTTGTCCTGGTTGCTCCTCTTCCAGTCCAGCTCTCTGCTGTGTCCCGGGAAGGCAGTGGAGGATGGCCCAGGTGCTTGGTCCTGCACCTGCATGGGAGACCAGGAGGAAGCACCTGGCTCTCGGCTTCAGATCGGCGTAGCTCCAGCCATTGCGGCCATTTGGGGGGTGAACCAAGGGAAGGAAGACCTTTCTCTCTCTCTCTCTCTCTCTCTCTCTCTCTCACTGTCTATAACTCTACCTGTCATGATAGAGTTATGGGCACACACTGTGGGGGAGATGGACAGGCAAAGCCACAGAGAGGGTAGAACACCCATGGACACACCTGGCAGGAAAGTAACACCTAAGTACTTAGGTACTCATGTACCCTCGATACTTAGAGTGCTTAATGCAATCCTACAGTTTAATAACAAGAAAATAAGCAAGCTGATCCATGAAAAAAGGAAATCAAGAATAGGAATATTAATATCACAAAAACATAAAGCCTACAGCAAAAGGAAACATCAGAAGAGACAAGGAAATTTTAACACTGATAAAGAGATTGACACACTTAGAAGGGAAATGAACGAATCCCTGATAATATGTAGTGAAGATTAGCCAACCTCTCAGAAACTGAAACACCAATTAGATGAAAAATACGGAAGAATGTGGAGGATGGAGTAAAATAGTTACAGCCCAAGAACACTCAACATTCAACAGGCACAAAGCACAGGAACAGTCACGAAAACTGGTCACACATTTGGCCACAAAGAACATCCCGACAAATTCCAGACAGCTGACTCCATGGGAAGTGCATTCCCTCTCCGTGATCCAGTGAGACTGGGAGCCAACAGAGAAAGCTGGCTGAGACACTCCACAGGTGAGCACCGAAAACCACACTTCTAGACAACTCGTGATTGAAGAGAAAGCAAAATAGGATTATAATTCTTCAGTGAAATGCAAACAAAATTACTACATATCAAAACCTCTGCAATACAACCAAAATAATACTACAGGAAGACTCAAAGTTTTAAAATATATCTAGCAGAAAACAGGAAAGGCGGATAAAAATGAGCTCCGAGAAACAGAAATGGGCGGATAAATAACAGGTACTCTCAAAACTGAAGAGACGCAGAAAGAGTGATTGGATTTTTAAAGACCCTTCGACAGAACTCATCAATTGAAAAAGGTAGAAACATTCAAAATAGGACAATTAGGAAGGAAAACGGCTGTACATACCAAAGAAATCTTTTTAATCAAGGGAGAGATTCTGAATAACTATATGTGAAAATGTTTTGGAAAAATAGAGAAATCTAGTGTGTGAATTACCCAAACTGACAGTGAATGAAAGCAGAGCCGGCGCTGTGGTGTTGGGTAAAGCCGCTGCCTGTAGCGCCAGCATCCCAGGTGGGTGGTGGTTCGAGTCCTGGTTGCTCCTCTTTCAATCCAGCTCTCTGCTATGGCCTGGGAAAGCAGTAGAAGATGTCCCAAGTGCTTGGGCCCCTGCACCCATGTGGGAGACCCGGAATAAGCTCTTGGCTCCTGGCTTCCAATCAGCGCAGCTCTGGCCATTGCGGGGAGTGAACCAGCAGATGGAAGACCTCTCTCTCTCTCTCTCTCTCTCTCTCTCTCTCTCTCTCTCTCTCCCTCTCTCTCTCTCTCCTCTCTCTGCCTCTGCCACTCTGTAACTCTGCCTTTTAAAAAGATAATGAAAGCAATGGAAAAACTGAATAAAACAAGAACTAAGAAAATAAGTGGCAATCCAAGGCCTTTCTCTGATTTTTAAAGTTTTTTTTTTTTTTTTTAATTGTCTGGGGCCGGTGCCGTGGCTCACTTGGTTAATCCTCCGCCTGTGGTGCCAGCATCCCATGTGGGCGCCGGGTCCTCGTCCTGGTTGCCCCTCTTCCAGTCCAGCTCTCTGCTGTGGCCCGGGAGGGCAGTGGAGGATGGCCCAAGTGCTTGGGCCCTGCACCTGCATGGGAGACAAGGAGGAGGCATCGGCACAGCTCCTGCCTATGCAGCCACTTGGGGAGTGAACCAACAGAAGGAAGACCTTTTGCTCTGTCTCTCTCTCTCTCACTGTCTATAACTCTACCTGCCAAATTAAAAAAAAAAATTGTCAGAAAACAAATAATCCTTTTAAAAAGTAAGTTCTTTTGTATAACAGGAAGTAAATAAAGCTATTCATTTATTTTTGTGGGAAATATGAACTGGGCAAAGATTAAATCCTGGGTACTCTCCACATGAAAGGAAATTTTGGGACAATCTCAGGAGTATAGACATAAAAATCCTACAGGAAATAATAGCAACTTTAATCCATTGGTGTGCTAAAATAATAATTGTCCTGACCAAGCTAGGCCTATACAAGGAATGCAAAGACAGTTCTAGCACTAGGATGTCTGTGTGTCTGCTTAGTCTCATTAATAGATTAAAGGAGGCAAACAACACAGATTTCTCGAAAGACACAGAAAAGGCATTCAATAAACACCCAAAGTCCATCACAACAAAACAACAGCGGAAGTGGCATGAGAATACTAATTAACACTCCACTGCCAGCGGCACCGGTGAGAGTGGGAGCGCACACTTCGCAGGGAGAACACGCCTGCCGCCTCCCGCTTTCAGGAGAGCACCGCGCTTCTCAGCACCGCAGTCAGGCAAGAGGGAGAATTAGATGGCAGGGGCCGGCGTCCTGGCAACACAGCCATGCCTTATGGGTGCCGGTTCGAGTCCCGGCTGCTCCACTTCCTATCCAGTTCCCTGCTAATGCACCTGGGAAAGCAGCAGAAGATGGCCCAAGTGCTTAGACCCCTGCACCCCTGTGGGAGACTCAGATGGAGTCTCAGGCTGCTGGTTTGGCCTGGCCCAGTCCTAGTAGTTGTGGCCGTCTGGGAGTGAACCAGCAGATGGAAGACCTCTCTCTCTCTGTCTCTCACTCTTTCTCTGTAACAATGCCTTTCAAATAAATAAATAAATCATAAAAAATAATTGGAATGGTGGATGAAATTGTCAATGATACATGATTGTCTACATTAAAAAAACAAGAAAATAAAATCAGCAGATAAAAATGGCAGAATTAGCAAGTCAGTGAAGAAAGATGTGAAAAAAAGTTATCAAAATGAACAATTCTTGAAACGTGTGTGCATAAACGATGAGCAATGTAACATTTAAACCACTACCACTGCAAAACACAATGTACCCATAAAACACCAGAAAAAAGCTAATAAAAATGTGCAAACTATTTTTTTAAAGATTTTTATTTATTTGACAGAGGAAGTTACAGAGAGATACACATAGAGAAAGAGAGAGAGAGGTCTTTCATCTGCTGATTCACTCCCCAAATGGCCACAACGGCCAGAGCTGAGCCAATCCAAAGTCAGAATCCAGGAGCTTCTTCCAGGTCTCTTACGTGGGTGCAGGGGCCCAAGGACTTGGGCCATCTTCTGCTGCTTTCCCAGGTGCATTAGCAGGGAGCTGGATCAGAAGTGGAGCAGCCAGGACTTGAACCAGCACCCATATGGATACCAGCACTGCATGCCAGGGCTTTAACCCACTGTACCACAGTGCCAACCCCAAAAATGTACAAACTCTATGGAGCTAGATGTAAACCACTGAAGGACATAAGAAACAAAACCAAAGAAACAGACATTCAGTATCGGTGCAGAGAGAAACTCCACCTTGCAGTGATCCGGTCAATTTCCCCCCAAAATAAACCAGTCTATTCAGTGTGATTCCAGTTAAAACTTTTTGGTTCTTTGACTCATCTTATGAGAGTGATTCTAAAATTCATACATAGCAATAGTGGAGTCTGAACAGCTAAATCAATTTTAAACACTGTCGGGGTCGACGTTGTGGTGCAGTGGGTTAAATCATTACCGGCATTTCATGAGTGTGGTTTGAGTCCTGGCTGCTCCACTTCTGATCCAGCCCCCTGCTAATATGCCTGGAAAGGTAGCAGAATGATTGGTAGCCTGAGTGTCTGGGCCCCTGCCACCTGTGTGGGAGACGAGGATGGAGTTCCAGGTTCCTGGCTTCTGCCTCGCCCAGCCCCGATTATTGCTACCATGTAGGGAGTAAACCAGCAGAAGGAAGATCTCTCTCTCTCTCTCTCTGTATCTCCTTTTCTCTACCTTTCAAATACATACGTAGTTCTCTTTAAAAGTTAAGATTTTAAACACTATCATCAAAGAATGGCCTCTCCTCTCCCCGCATACAAGACATGAAACCATTTTACAAACCAGGGTCGTTAAAACAGTGCAGTACTAGGGGGACACTGACCAACGGGGCAGCAGAATGGATAGACAGGACACGGGGCTTGGCAGAGCCAGCATCCCAGCGCCTGGGGGAGAGGCAGACACAAAGAGCAAATCCCAGACAATGCTGAAGCAAGGAGAGGCAGGAAACTGGGTGGCTTGAGGTCCTTGGTTCTTTGGTTAAAGGGGAGATGGGCTTGGGTGAGAGGCAGGGGGTGAGCTTTCTAGAAGTTTCTGGAGAGCTTTCTAGAAGTTTCTAGAAGTTTCTGGAGAACTTGGCAGGGCTGGACAACGAGGCGGGGTGAAGGAGGAGCAGAAAGATGGGCAAGGTTGTGCATCCCTGGGGCCAAGAAGAAGGGGGGGGGGGACGCTTCTGCCTTGGTGTGCCCCAGTGCTCTGTGGCAATGTCCCTGCACACTGTCACCACGGCCTCGGTGGGCAGGAGGCAGGAGCCAAAGAAGCTGAACGCTGTTGCTGCTCTTAGGATTGAAGCCATCAAGGGTTGCCTCCAGCGCCCCCTGTCTGGGAAGGTTAAACTCAGGGGACCTCTCAGCTGCTGCCATTCCAAGACAATGGTGGGGCTGGGAGTCCGGCACTGAGAGTAAGAGAGGAATGGGCGGGGGACAGCAGCCACCACCCCCGCCTGGTCCTCCAAGGCTCTGCCCGGGGCCCTGGTCCTCACGGAGGTCAGAATGTTCCATGAGGGGGAAGCACACTCGGTCAGCGGCCTCTCATACCCGGTGGACCTGGGAGCCTGTGGCTCTGAGACCTTAGCGAGCAGTGCCCCTTGTCACTTCATGCTCCACAGCCAAGCAAGACAGCCAAGAGCAGGGTGCGAGGAGGTACTGGGACCCCTCAGTGGTCAGCAGTCGGGGGCTGGGCGGGCCAAGGAGAGAGGCCCAGCTGGGGACTGGGGACCAGAGAAGGAATTGTTCTGTGGATGTGAAAACCTGGGCGTGGACAAGAAGAGAAGGAGCTGGCAACTGTCTGGCGTCCGGCAACAACAGCCATGGCATCCAAGCATCTGTTGGGACTCAGAGCTACTTTGGCGGTGTCAGCTGTGGCCCCCAGGAGGCGCGGGGGTGTGGGCACAGCACTGTGGGAAGCCTCAGAGGACACCCCCAAACGAAGACCCCTGGTGTACGGCAGGCAGAATCACCCACGACAAGTGTGGGGGTGTTCTCTTCCCTGCGCGTGCATCTCAGACGTTGCATCTGGGCTCTAACAAACGCTGGAAAATTCCAGAATGTTCCCAATAAACAGAGATCCAGACCTATGGGGGAGGGGTTGGTGCCCCGGATTGAGCCTCATTTTCTCTGATGAGAAGCAGGCTTTCGCTAGCATGATCTGCCATGATCCCCGTGCACACGACGGCTCAGGTGTGCAGGCTGTGTGTGCTGGGTGCCCCCAACCTTGGGTGGTGTTGGGTATCTGTTGCTGCCAGCCTGGGATGTGGTAACTTGAGTGTGTGTCCTGCATGCCTTGTGGACACCCACTTCTGGGCTGCAGGCCACTCAGCTGGAAACCCAGGAACAGGGTTCTGCCAGGACTCCAGGCGCCTGAGGCCCCCGTGGCCCCCGTGGACAGGGCTCAGCCGCTGACCCGTTCCCCACGACACACAATCCCGTGGGCTTGTTTTCTGCAGACAATCAGCCACTGTCCCCGCCCGGCGGGCCGCTCAGCTGCCTGCCCGGGCGGATGCCGGAGACGGAACAGGGGTGTCGGTGTCCCTCCCAGCGTCTGCGGCTCCTGGGTTCAGTTAGGGAGGAGGGGCCTTGAGATGTCCTCGCGTGACTGGCCCTGCTGCCCCGGGGCTCCTGTCCACAACACATCAAAGGCGGCCAGGTTGGAAGCCACTTCCCCTTAGTCACAGGCACAAACAGTCTCCGGAGTCCTCGAGCGGCCCCCTCCTGCCCGTGTTTTTTTTTGTGTTTGTCCCCGCAAATAGGCTGCAGCATTTCCCAGATGCCCAAACAAGGCAGAGCAAGCAATGCCGTGTATGTAACAATAACCGGGCTAAAAAAGAAAAAGGGGAAAAGTCATCTTGGAAGCCATCATCCTGTGCAGCCACCGAGGCAATCAGCCTGTCCCTGCTAAGGGGGCTTTCAGCTGGGCTCACAGGCATCCCCCATCCCCACAGCCAGCGCGACAGGGTGGCTGCAGGGAGCCGAGGCCCCTCGCCCTTTGTGGCGCTGTCACTTGGTCAGGGTCAAGGCCGGCTGCTGTTGTACCCGAGGTTGGCAGCAGCGGATCAAACGGATTTCGGGGGTCCCCAACCTTCTCTTGGAGTCCTGGCGTGCGCCTGCAAACAGACCACGGGACAGGATGGGGAACGGGATTTTGGCTTTGGGGTTGATATGCCATTCCCAGTTGTGCTCGGGCCAGACCTGAGAACCCATGCAGGGGGTAGGCACGGCTCAGGGGCCCACAATGGCCCTGGCGCGAATCCTGGGAACAGACAGCGGGGTGCACCTGTCGAGAGCGGCTCTGCCTGCACAGCAGCGAGCGCTGAAGCGGGACAGCACCAGTCTGCAGGCCCTGAGCGCCCGCACCCCTTGGCCGTCGCACAAAAGGCCTATTGATTGCCCGGGCAGTTCCCCTCCTTGAGTCTAATGAAGCCATTCGGGGCCACTGCGCCCAAGTGATTCCTAAAGCAGAGCTTAGGAGCCCGGGCTGCGGCCAACCCCAGGCTAATTACACAGGCACAAGGCTTTGTGAGCGGGCAGCTTCCTGTGGCCTAATGGTGTGGCCAAGGGGTGTGTTTGTCCAGTCGGGGTCACCAGGACCTGGAGGCACCGGAAGTCACAAAGAGCCTCCAGGCAGAGAGGACTGTTTCCGGCACGCGGGGTGTTTCTTGAGGACATCGGTTCAAGCGTCAGCTATTTGGAGCCAGTGGGTGCCGTATGAATAAAGACATTATGCGTATTTATAGGCTCAGGAAACCAATCTGGAAAGGGTCGTGTCAGTTTCCACCCTCCGGCTCTGGATGAACTGGAGCTATCAACCCAGAAGGCATCATTTCCTGTCCACTGTTTAAACTCAAGTCCAGCCGGCCAGGAACACGAGGCATCAACACACAGGGACCTGTTAAACACAGAGCTTGGAGCTAATACCTCGGCCAGGTAGCAGATGTTCGCTTCACAGTCTGTAGGGACCCTGGGAAACAGGGTCTGGGGAGGCTCCTGCCCTGCTAATTGGAGTGGTTCTCGAAGCAGATGTCCGACGTGCAAGGAGATGAGGACGACAGCTCCCGGCCCCCAGCTGCTGAGGCTAAAAGCAAAGCAGCAGGAGAAAATCACCCCAGGGCCAAAGCGCCCCCCACCCCATCCCACCCCACCCCACCCCCCACACCCCCCCCCCCTCCCACCTCGGGCTGCACCTCCGCAGTCGACTTGCATGGGAGGGAGCGTTCCCGTCTGCGTGCTAGCTCCACTCTTCTGAGCCTGACTCAGGGGCAGAAGGCCCTGCTCTTCGCCCTCACCCCACCTGTCCCTGCATGGCCAGGGCTACCTCTGGGGAGCTCCAGAAGCCTGCCCGCCAGCGCCTGCCTCCGGGCAGCTGGCAGCCAGGTCACGGGCGGAGAGTTTGCGATTGGAGAGTGCTGAGTCCCCTTAGGAGGTGTCTTTTAGAACTCAGCACAGGGGAGGCATTCCCAGAGTGGGGGGCACGGGAAGAGGAGGAAACGGCAGCACTTTGGACCTTGGCTTTGAAGGAGGGAAAAAAGCTCTACCCTTGATTTTTAGGGATCGCATCAGACAAACCAGAGACGTCCGCTTAGCTGATGCAGCAAGGGGAGAGAAGCACTTCATCAAAACGCAGTCCCCAGTGCGACATGATTTCCATTTATAATGTGAAGAAATTGAGATACATTTAAAAAAATAAAGTCTGTCTTTAAGAAGGAACAATCCTTTGTGCTTTCTTTTTAATTGAAATCATCTTAATCTATATTTAAAATTTTAGAATGTTTCAAAATGTTTTAGGTATAAAGGAGATGTAACAATCCTAAACCCATAGGTTCCTAACAACAGGGCCTCAAAACACATAAAGGAAAAACATATTAGAAGTGGAAAGAGAAATGGACAAATGGGCAGTTATAATTGTAGATTTCAACACTTCCCTCCCAGTAATCAATCAACAACTAGATAAATAGTGAGGGCATAGAAAACATGAGAACACTGTCAATCAGCTTGATCTAATGACATGTATAGAGCTCTCCACCCAACAGGAGCAAAATACCTATTCTCCTACAGTACATGTAGAACGCTCACAAAGTCAAGTCATAACGTAAATCTCATCACATTTAAAATGACTTGAATTCTTTCAGATGTGATCTGTGGGTATAAGGGAATTAAATGAGGAAGTCAGTGTTAGAATGCTGTCTGGAAAATCCCCAAACATTTGATAATTCCATGGGCCAAAGAGGAACTCTCCAGGGGAATTAGAAAATACTTGGAAGTGAATAAAAATGGGAATATGAGCTATAAAAATGTGTGGGATGGGAATGGACGTCTTGCCTAGTGGTTAGGAGCTCACATCCCACATCGGAGGTCCTGCATATGATTCCCGGCTCCAGCTCCTGAGTCTAGCTTCCTGCTAACACAGACCTGGGGAGGCGGGGGTGATGACTCCTGTCACTCATGTGGGAGAGCAGGAGAGAACGCCTGCTTCCTGGCTTTGGCCCTCTCCATGTGGGTATTTGGGGAGTGAACCACAGATGTGAGCTTTCTCTCTCTCAAACAAATAAGTAAATAAAATTTTTAAATTTGTAGGCTAGAGCTAAAGCAGTGCTTGGAGGAAGTTTAAAATATTAAACACATACAAAAAAGAAGAAAGGTCTCAAATCAGCAATGTAAGTTTCCACCTCGAGTAGCTAGAAAATAAGGAGCAAGACAAACTTGGAGAAAGTCAGTAAAATCAATAACCTACAGTCACACTGTCCATCAATAACCTACAGTCAACCTGACCACAAACCTAAGACGGAAGAGGAGCGGGAATTATGACGCAGCAGGTTGCGTGGTGACTTGGGACAACTGACTCTTACATCAGAGTCCCGGTTTGAGTCCCAGCTCCCTTGCTTCCAATCCGTCTTCCTGCTAATGTTCCTGGGTAGGCAGCAGGTGATGGCCCAAGTCCTTACGTTCCTGCCTCTCATGTAAGGGACCCAGATGGAGTTCCTGGCCCAGCCCCAGGTGTTGGGGGAATGGCTCAATGGCTGGAAGATGTCTCTGTCTCTCCCTCTCACTGTGTCACTCTGCCTTTCAAATACATAAATCTTCTGAAAAAGAAGGGAAGAAGCAAGTCAGCATCCCCTCGGCCTTCGGCAGTCACCTCGACTGGTAGTGGTTTTCTTGCCTAGTGAGGTGACCCAAAGCACCTCTGAGGGTTCCGAGCCACAGCAGCCCTGCCTGCATGGAGTCGCTCTACGTTTCCATGGAGTTTTAAATAACTGTTTACTTATTTATTTCTATGAGAGAGAAAGAAATGCCCATGCTGGCCAGGGTGGGGCCAGGCCAAAGCCTGGAGCCAGGAGCTCAGCCCAGGGCTCCTATGTGGGTGCAGGGATTCAGCTACTTCGGCCGTCACCTGCCGCTTCCTGGAGCTGGAACCTGCGGTGGAGCCCTGACTCAAACCCCGGCACTCCCACGTGGGATGTGGGCGTCGCAAGCAACGTTTTAGCTCTTTTGCCAGAGGCCTTTCCCTTCCATTGCCTTTTTTTTTTTTTAAGATTTATTTTATTTATTTGAAAGAGTTACAGAGAGAGGTAGAGACAGAGAGAGAGAGGTCTTCCATCTGCTGGTTCACTCCCCAGATGGCCGCAACAGCTGGAGCTGTGCTGATCCGAAGCCAGGAGCTTCTTCCGGGTCTCTGACATGGCTGCAGGGGCCCAAGGACCTGGGCCATTTTCTACTGCTTTCCCAGGCCATGGCAGAGAGCCGGATCGGAAGAGGGGCACCCAGGTCTCGAACCAGCGCCCATATGGGATGCTGGCGCTTCAGGCCAGGGCGTTAACCCGCTGTGCCACAGCGCCGGCCTCCCCTTAACGTTAATGGTAGCACTAAGAATCTCTCCACAGAATTTCTGGGACCTGTGCTTCTTCGTCTTGTACAGCAGCAGCTCGATTTCCACTCGGGGGGTCTGGAGCAATCTTCCCATCCGGCACAGGCAGACAAAGGAGTTAGCAGTTCACTGTCCTCGCTTTACCCGGTCTTATCGCACGTCCCGTTTTAAGTTTCAGGACCCCATTCCTTCCCAGGAAATCCCTTTTCAGCCCCTGGATCACTCCTTCCCTAACAGTCAATGTTCCGGAAGGCTGAGTGTCCGCTCACGTCGTGCGTCAGCTACACGTAAGAGGAGACGCTCAGCTTGGTTTTTGGCAACCTCAGCGACAGAAGATCAGAAACTCCTCCAGGTCAGAGGTAGAAGCCTCTAGGTCGTTACCCGGCACTGAGCTGGGAACCTGAGCCCCTGAGTTGGTCTTTCTCTTCCCTCCTTTTGTCCGGTGACATTAGGAGCAACAAGCCCATCTCATTGTACTTGTCAGCTTGACAAAACCGCTGGAAGGTGTACTCTGCACCCTCAGGTCCTCGCCGCCTCCAAGTGCTGATTAGCACACGCAGGCGGCGTTCTGCACATCGCTGTGAGCAGATCACTCCGCAGACGTGAGCGCTGTCTACCACCAGGAATACAGTCCTCAGGACCCTTAAGTCTATTCACATAACAGAGCCAATTCCAGAAACCCCAGAACCAACTGAGGAAGTTCATCCTTGAGATTCTGTCCCTCCAGAACCACTCTTGGTACCAGCGCGTGTACTGTTCAGTGCTCTCTGGAAAAAGAGAATCCAGGGGTATTTTATACGCAGATGGTCCTTGACTTATGATGGAGTTATGTGCTGAAAAGTTCATGGAACATTGAAAATATTGTACATCAAAAATGCATGTACTGGCCGCTACATTGAAACATACAGCATTACTAGCAGCAGACCATTGTCGGCTGTAAAAAAAATCACATCCAAAAAGTCTAATACTTAGCCAGCCTTTGTGTGCTTTTTAAACCAAACGCTTCTCTGTTTTATCTGGCTTTTTCAACGGCTTTCAGCAGGCGGCTTGGCCCTGATCTGTCTGGGAACTCAGAGCAGGGCCCTCTCGGCGCTCTCTGCTGAGGGGCCTGGGAACAGCTTCGCCTCTCCAGGGCCTCGAAGCTTCTCCTTACTTCCAACGACCCTGCCTTCCCCCTCAGCTCACTGCTCTTCCGCCTTTGTTGGTTAGCAGCTCTTGCCTCTCTCTTCATGGGCAGCTTCTCCAACAGGTGGAGTGGCTCCTCTTTCTCACCATCTCTCTCCCATTGACAGGTAAGGGAGTGAGGACCATGCCGATGGGTGGGGGGTGCTATAGGAGGTGTTTTATTTTCTCATTGTAGGAAGTCAATCGGCGCACAGTTTCTAAACCTCAAAGTATAGTAACAAGTGTAAGTAAGCTATTTAAAATTGTGGCATCATGAAAATGTCAGAAGAAATAATTGGCCGGTGCCGTGGCTCAACAGGCTAATCCTCCGCCTGCGGCGCTGGCACACCGGGTTCTAGTCCCGGTCAGGGCACTGGATTCTGTCCCGGTTGCTCCTCTTCCAGGCCAGCTCTCTGCTGTGACCCAGGAAGGCAGTGGAGGATGGCCCAGGTCCTTGGGCCCTGCACCCGCATGGGAAACCAGGAGAAGCACCTGGCTCCTGGCTTCGGATAAGCGCGGTGAGCCGGCCACAGCGTGCCACTGTAGCGACCGTTGTGGGGGTGAACCAATGGAAAAGGAAGACCTTTCTCTCTGTCTCTCTCACTGTCCACTCTGCCTGTCCAAAAAAAAGAAGAAGAAGAAAAAAATGCATGTACCACTCTGCACCTGCCCAACACCACAGGTTAGAGACACAGGGTGCTGCGGCGCTCACGGCTTACCTGTGTGATTGTGTGACTGACAGGGAGCTGTGGCCTTGCTAGAGTGTACAGTGTCACATGTCCCAAGCCACGGATAAGATCAAAACTCGAAATTTGAAGTATTCCTTCTGCTGCATACATATTGCATTTCCACCATCGTGAAACCAAAACAAATCGTAAGTTGAACTACCATCAGTCGGATAGCTGTCTTAAAAGTCGTCTGAGAAGAGATGTCTTAGCAGGAACTGGCTCGTGTCGATCATGGAAGCTGAAACACGTGGAATGTGCAGTGTGGCCTGGCAGGCTCAAGACGCGGGGGCCCTGGTGGTTCAGAGGCAGCCGAGAGGCTGGCAGGTGAGGCCAGGAGGACTGACGTGACAGAGCCCCATCTGTTTGTCCCGTCCAGGCCTTTGACGACTGGATGACAGCCATGCACTTTGCTGAGCACGGTCTGCTTTGCACCACGATGTATTGATTTAAGCGTTCATCTCCTCCGCAAAGACCCTCCACCTCAAAGACGCAGCCACATAACCATCACACAGACTAAACAATCACGCGACCAAATCAATAGAAACAGCAAAGGCATCAGACAGCAGGATTTTCATGCAGAATTTTCTTAACCACACAGGCAAACGAAGACTGGAGGTGAAGGTCCCTGTCCTGAGAGCTGGCGTTTACAAGATGACCCACAGCTCACGTCATTTTCTAAAATTAAAGTTTATTTGAAAAGCATAGTCGGGGGGCAGCACTGTGGTGCAGCAGGTTAAGCCATGGCCTGTGACACCCAAAGTCCCATAGGAGCACCGGTGGAAGGCTGCTCCACTTCCCATCCAACTCCCTGCTACTGCGCCTGGAAAAGCAGTGGAAGATGGCTCAAGTGCTTGGGCCCCTGCTACCCACATAGGAGACCCAGACAGAGTTCCAGGCTCTTGGCTTCAGCCTGGTCCACTCCCAGTTCTTGCAGCCATTTGTGGAGTGAACCAGCATATGAAAGATCTCCCTTTTTCTCCCTCTCTCTCTCCATCACTCTGCCTTTCATATAAATAAAATATTAAAAAAAAAAAGGCAGAGTGACACAGAGAAAGAAGAGAGCCAGATCTTCCACCCACTGGTTCTGCTCCCAGATGCCCACAGCAGTGAGGACTGAGCCAGGCTGAAGCCAGGATCTCAGAATTCCATCCAGGAATCCCACATGCAGGGCACAGACTCAGCCACTCAAGTGATCATTTGATGCTTCCCAGAGTGCATTGGCAGGAAGCCGAATTGGAAGCCGAGTAGCCAGGACTGAAACAGGCTACTCGGATACAAGACGTTGGTGTTGTGCCATAGCACCCACCCCTACGTCATTCTTAGTAGTGAAAGACAGCACAATCACACGTCTAGGTATTTACCACAGAGATATGAGACTTCCTGTTTAGGGCAGTCTGCTTCGTAACTGCCGGAGAAGTGGAAACAACCCCAGTGGACGCATGTGCACTAAGACGCGTGTCCCCAGGGAGTGGAGTGCCACTCAGCAATGAGGAGCAGCGACCTTGCCACACTCCAGGACCTGGGTGAGTTTCAAAGAGCCTGTGGCAGGTGGAGGAAGTCGTTCTCGGGAAGTTACCTCCCGAGTGATTCCACTCGTCTGACCTTCTGGAAAAAGAAAACCGATCGTGATAGCGGACGGAAAGGTAGTTTTCAGGGGTCAAATGTTCAAGGAGACGACAGTGGTTTAGAACAAGGGGCTCCTGGGGATGTTGGAATTGCTCTCAGTCCTGCGTGGTGCTTACAAGAATCTACGCCGATGTGGAAACTCACAGAATGTTCATGAGTTAATTATCGTATGCAAATTAACACACTAAGATAGTTTATCTCTCCACCTATGAGTACCTAGTCATCCATGTTTTAAATCTCTAAAAGTCATTCTATGTTACGGAACGTTTACCAGTGAGCTAGAAATATTTGAAAATGAGGAAAGAAGAGGGAAAGAGGACCATTTCAGAATGCTTAATTGTACATAATTTATTGATGAATGGAGTCTGCGAGATTTACAAAATTTTCTGCGGGCATTTGATACCTAAAATTATAGTTGTCACATTTCTTGAGCGTAATTAGATGTGGGACAGCGTTTTACATTGTTTAAAAAGAGGGAGTGGGGAAGAAATGTCAAAGCTTTCTGTCTGGCTTAAATGATAGGTCAAGCTACACAGAAATCTCTCTGGTTTTGGAAACTGGCATTTGGGCCCAGATTGTCCAATTATCTGGGCCATCAGCCTTGAGTCTGGGCTGTCCACAATGATGCTTTCTGGGCCCAAGGCCAAGGCCTCGAAGCCAGTAAAACCTTCCCTGACGTCAGGAGGTCCACACTGGAGAGGGAGAGAGGGAGGGGTCTCCGGGCGTCTGTGGCAGCCTGCAGGAGAGACTTGACCGTCCTGCTCAGGATAAGGCTTTTTACCTTTCCGATGGGTTTCTGCAGAGATCCTGCACAGACTCCTCTGTGCACTTGGGAAGGAGCCCAGGGCTGTGGGGCTGGAGGGCTTCTGTCCTGCCCGCTTTCCAACACAGGCCACAGTGAACTCCTCCCCAGCTGTGGAGCTCAGCGGGGAGCAGTCCCCACCCACACCAGCACCTCCCAGGCCAATCCGCTGTGTCCGGGATGGAGCTCGCCCTGGCTCTCTCTAAGAACTCCTTCATTCCTGTGCACGGGCAAGAAGCCTGCCTTCCTGAAGCCTCCGTCGACCCCTAGAAATGGCCTGCACTGCAGTGTTCTCCCTCGTCCCAGCGTGCAGGGCAATTGAACTTGAACACCGCGCCAGCCTCATGCAGCAGCCCCCATGGGCCGACGGGAAGACTTGGAAACCACCTCCACTTCGAACGGCCTCCTCTGTGGGTTCCAAACGTGTCCCAAGTGCCCACAGTACTCACTCTCAGGGCCACTGTGAACCACAGTGGACCAATCAGCAGTTGGCTGTTCCATCCTGGAGGGAGGCTGGCAGCCGCGGGATGGAGAAGTTGGGACATTACGGAGGAGGGCGGCTGGGGCAAAGAGGTCTTAGTGAGGAAGCCGAGTCGGTGTCTTGGATGCCTGCGAACAGGGAAGCAGCCAGAGGCGGGTGAGAGCACACGCCACACTGCCCATCCCCCCTGCCTTCTGCTAAGCCAGCTCTCCCGTGCCGAAGCATCTGTTGGGCACAGTGCGCTGCCTCCTTGGTTCCCACGCAGAGTTAAGCAAACCCGCACAATCCCTGACTCCTAAGAGCTAACCCCTCAGCACCGAGCCCGCTGTGCCAGATAGAAATATTGGAAACAGACATCGATTAATGGACGGAGGGTTTGCGTTTTTCCATTAATGAAAAGCAAATGGGTCCATGTATTTGGTGGAGGATATGTGAGGGTGGAACTCAACACCCCTTATCTAAATAATCAGGAGGAATCTCTTAGCTGGGCGGGATCTTCCGAGTGGAGTGTGTTCATGAAAGCAGCTGGGAGGAGGCTCCACCGCATGGACACGGCTTTGGGAGAGGCGTGGACGAGACAGAGTGTGGAGGACAAAGGGCTCCGCTGAGGTGCCAGGTAGATTGGGCACGAGGACCAGCCTCGAGAAGGAGGTGGCTTCAAGTGGATCGGGCCCCTGTCCTACCCCCAGATGTTCACGCAGCGAGAGGCGCCCGTCTCGGGTTGCCAGCTCCTCACGGGGAGTGGCCTCTTGCAGAGACTCTGTGTGGTGGACACAGCTCTGCCGGGGCTGGGATTCCAGGCATTCTGGGCTGCATGGACTCACCTGGCACCAGCGAGCGGGAAAACTCTGCTGGCTCGTGCCCAGTAACACCCAAACGTGTACCGAGCTCATCGGTCCATCGACAGCAACCCTCCCACCCCGCCCCCTTCCAACCTGCATACTTACTATTTCAAGTATTTTAGATATGTCTCTTTGTATAGCTCTTTCCGTGGTTGCTCTAGATATTCAAACAAACACATACAGTTTATCACAGTCTACAGATGTCAATATTTTATCACTTCCAGTGAAATGTAAAAATCCTGCCGCTGTTTTGGTCCCTTTAACTTTCTGCCTCCTCTGGAACTTTCTTAACTATATTTCAACTTTCTTAAACTATATATTAACTTTCTTTATATATTACTTATTTCCTCTATGTACACTGAGCACCACATCACTGTGCTATCTTTCCTTCTGCTGTCCCCTTTCTGCTGGAGGAACCTCCTTCAGTCACTCTCTAAGGCAGATCTGCGAGCAGCGAATTCTCCGGCGTCCCCTTCACCTGGGAATGTGTTCAGTTCCTCCCCGGTCTTGACGGCTATTTTTGCTGGGTATGGAATCCTGGCTTCATGGTTCTTCTTATTTTCCCCAGAACTGTTGTCTGTTGCATGGGAGCCAGAGATTTTGGTTGTCCTTGTGGGAAGAAAAGACAAGGAGCCTGTTCCGCTGTGTCTGGCCCATGTCTTGAAACAAGGAGAGGCTGGGTGCCCCGTGAGTAAAAGGAACCAGCACGCGAGTTCGCTCTGTCTGCACGTTGCCATCCCCTGACTTGTCCAGGAGCAGGGTGCTGCCTCCTCTCCTGGGAAGGTGCCTCTCGAGGAGGCGAGGCCCTGGGAGTCTCAGTGCGACCAGGGAGTGCCTTCTGGACCTCACGGCCATGGTTGAAGGGGACCCCGGTGGCCAGGGCACCTGGCACGCTGGTCTGCACACGGCCTGCCTTACTGCTCTGGGGGAGGAGCAGGTGACAAGGTGTTGAATCTGCAGCAGTGTCGTCACGGCAAGACTTCCGCCTCCTGAACCCCGCAGCTGGGTCACAGGTGCTTCCTTCAATACGTGGACATGGCTAGCCAGAGAGCAGGACAGCGAGTTGGCCCCAGAGCTGCCATTCCGACCCAGGAGCCTCGCACAATTTCAGCGCCCCAAGTCATTATGAACGCAGGTGCCTGCCGGCTGCCTCCAGCTGTAGTTTTGTCCCAGAGCAAATCACACCTGGGCAGTAATGGGTTCCTTTTAGAAGGGAAAGATCATTGGAGACTCCCAATAGTTACATTTTCTCACAGCGAAAAACTCTCCGGCTCACCTCCTATCTTTTTTTTTAGTTGTTGGATTTGGAAGAAAAGTCTCCAACTGTTCTACACCAGACACACAAAACCCGGCAGAAGTTCCGGGCTGCGATTCCCGGATCTCGGGTTTCTTTATTCCCAGGCTGGTCTCTCAGGAAACTGCCAATTTCCATTGAGGAAATGCTTCAGTTTCTAGCCGATGTACGAGTGCATTGTACATCAAATAGTGCGTGGGAAACGGAATTACAAAGAGAGCTCACTCTGGTCCTAATACCTTTGAAATCCACACACAGAGGAGTCTTGGAAAGGTGTAGAGAAAACATCTGTGCTTAGGCAGCTCTGCAGGGGGTACTGCGTGACCGTGGCGCGTCCTCCTGTCCCTGCCCACAACGCAAGGCCAGCAGTGGGCCCCGGGCTCCCTCCCAGCTCTTTGGCTAAGGAAATTAATTTTCTTTTACTCTGTTTGTTTCCCCAGGAATTCTCAAAGTGCCGTCGGCCCTCTGCGTGTGGACCGTGCATCTGAGAAGTTTGCCAGCCTCCCGCTGAAAATGTTCAGGAAAAAAAGTGCACTGCACACGTGCAGAATTTTTCCCCTTGTCATTATTCACCAAGTAGAGCCACGTGGAAACCCTCTACGTAGCGTTTACACCATGTCTGGCATCGGTAATCCAGAGGTGATTTAAAAAGTATTGGGGTGGGAGTGTGTGTGCGTGAATTATACAAGGGTACTTAAACGAGTTCATGGAAAATACAACTAAGAGGTAAGTTCATTTTGATGCAAACAAAAATGAAACCTGTGCATAGTTTTTTCCTGATAGACATCACCCAGACTTTCAGAAGATCCTTCGTGTGCACGGATT
Source organism: Lepus europaeus (assembly GCF_033115175.1). NCBI lineage: Eukaryota > Metazoa > Chordata > Mammalia > Lagomorpha > Leporidae > Lepus > Lepus europaeus. The sequence goes on from NC_084837.1 coordinate 9,988,246, forward strand.
TGAAAATTCTCTGCACCAAAATCAGCTTATCTTGTAATTCTGTTTTCTGTGAACTTTGTGAAATGCCCTCCTATGCCAGCCCCGTGGCGTTCCATGAAGGATTTTACAGAAGACCAACATTTGTGGGTTTCGGTGTCTGTGGGGTCTTGCAACCCAATCCCGTGGATACTGAAGGTGGACTAAAACCACCTGGGGATTCATGGCTGTTCAGGAAGTCCCTGCTCATGGCTTAGATGGTTTGGGATGGCATGAGACCTCGTATCTTCCAAACACTTTAAAAAGCATGTTAGATAGGCCGGCGCCGTGGCTCACTAGGCTAATCCTCCTCCTGCAGCGCCAGCACCCCGGGTTCTAGTCCCAGTCGGAGCACTGGATTCTGTCCCGATTGCTCCTCTTCCAGGCCAGCTCTCTGCTGTGGCCCGGGAGTGCAGTGGAGGATGGCCCAAGTGCTTGGGCCCTGCACCTGCATGGGAGACCAGGAGGAAGCACCTGGCTCCTGGCTTCGGATCGGCGCAGCATGCCGGCCGTAGCAGCCATTTGAGGGGTGAACCAACAGAAGGAAGATCTTTCTGTCTGTCTCTCTCTCTTACTGTCTAACTCTGCCTGTCAAAACAAACAAACAAACAAACAAAAAGCACGTTAGAGCCGTCACAGGTTGATAGCAATGGAAAACAGGTTCTTTGGTGCAGAATTAAATTAAGGCAGGGATTCTTTTTCAAGAATTGTCCTAATCATCTCTAAGCTTTTCCCTGCGGGTGCCCTGCACACCTGGAATTCTCCTTCGGTAACGTGTCTGGAGGAGGGGAGCTTTTAAAAGAAATCCTCTCGTTTGGCCGGAAAGTTTTCAGTTGCTTCTTGATTCTACTCATTAACTCCATCCACTTCCTTGCTTCTCTTTAGATAAAGATCGAACTCCGAAGAGGTAAGAGAGTGGCCTACGAGCCCATGAAATCCAGTTGCTGCTCAGAACTGACCTCTCGTCCGCATGAGTCATTGCCAGACTTCTCGTTGTGGGCAAAACCTCTCATCAGCAGTCTTGCCTTCCCTTTATAATTAACAGACAACTGCAGCGTTCCCACGAGTGGGACAGTGAGCTCCAGTCCCAGGCCCGTGACCTGACTGGCTGAGCCTTACAGTGACGTCAGGTGTGTAGTCAGATGGCCGTGGAGAGACCTAGGCGGCTGGCCCCGGGGAGACGTCCTGATTCCTGACTGTGGTCTTGTGGGCATTGTTCCTGTGGCCCAGAAGACAAGACAAGGAGCAACCCCATGATCCTGCTCAAGGAAGGAGTTTCTCGTCTTCCGGGCTAGGAGAGCTGGGGAGAGAGGGGGGCAAGGAGGGACCTGCGCTTTCCTGTGCCACCAGCAAGGGCCCAGCTGGAGTCCACGTCAAGAGTGAAGTGGACCCAGCTCCATCCAGGGGCACGGGTCTGAGATGCGGGAGCAGACATGGAGTGGCAATGATGAACGCAGAGCCAGGAAGCCCCAGGGGCCAAGAGGGAGAGAAGGCAAAACACAACACAGGTGCCTCTTACCTGGGTGAACACAGGGCTCGGGGAGCCGTGAGGTCCCGCAGGAAGGGGTGGGTGGGGAGGAAGGGCTGAGGGTGCAGGGAGCACCCATCTGCAGGCCTTCCTGGGCTGCCCCCACCACAGGGCCAGCCTCGCAGGGCACAGAGGCAGAGGAATGGGCTCCAGGAATCCACCCAGCCTCCCGGCTCCTGGCCTAGGGGGCGGTGCCAGCCCTGAGAAGCACAGGGGACCAGCACTCGCTTCCCAGGCAGTGTCAGTACTCGGAGAGCAGTCCCTAAAGACAGTCGCCAGCTAGGCTGGTGCCATCAAGACCACAGGGCCCAGATGCTGCCGATGCTTCTGATGGGTGAACAGATCAGAGGGCAAACCGAGCTTGCCGGAATGTTGAGAGACGCGGTTCTTATTTTTCAGTTGGGGGAATTCATTAGAACGCCTCTGGCTCACTTCAAACACTGGCGTGAGCGCCTCTTCTCACTCTGGGCGTCCTCACCCAGTCGCCGATGGCTGGTGTCCGTCCTCTCCCCTCACTCTCACCTCCGCCTTCTGCTCTCACTTCCCCACCCCACCGCTCCCCCTCACTCCATCATCCCCCCAGATTTCCCCGGACACGGTCACCCAGAGATTATTCACAAAACAGAGTTCTAGAATTTGACAGTAAACTGGTGCGGGACTGTCGTCCAGTCCGCGCCTTCATAGTAGGAGCCGTAGACATTACAGCCCCCGCAGAAGTGCGGGAGCAGTCGGTCAAGTCTCATCTCGCCCAGACGGTGCAGGAAGCAGCGCACGGCCGGTGCAGAGGCAGGCGGCAGGGAGGTCTCCACCAGGCCATCGCACTCGCGCCCAGAATTGGCAGCGTAGAGCTATCAAAGCCAGAGATAACGTTCCACATGAACGACTTTAAGTAGCAGAGGAATGTCCATGATACAATCCAGAGCGTAGGAAAAATGCAGCAGAGCAGAAATGTGAGAAAGAGTGGGCGGTGAGTGCTAACTGAATACGGTCACGCCGTGTGTCTCGGCAAGGGGCGGACACCCGAGACAGGTGTCTGGATGCTCGAGCAGGAAGAACTCCAGGTCCCCGGTGCCCAGGGAGCTGCTAGAGGATGCGTTCCACGGAGAGGAGGGAGTACGCCAGGAAAGAGGGAGTCGTGCGTCCAAAAACGGGAGCCGAGGCAGAAGAAGGTAAAGGGAGTTCGTGGGATCAAAATGACGAGCCGTCTGAGGTCAGCCGCCGCGGTGCTGTGCGGGCCCGGAGAATGCCCTGCCGAGGTTGGGGCGGAAGGGCGGGGAGCCCCGAGAGGGGCGGCTCTGTCACGGGCGTGAGGGAGCTAAGACAGGTGATGCACACTTGTTGTCACCCCTCGTTCAGGGATGTCACATGGGTCCTTGCTGGGGGCCAGGGTGGGCATTTGCACACCTTGGAAAGGGCTTGGTTTGTTACAATTGATTGTAACTATTACGCTGTTACACTGTCAATGAACAACTCATTGACAGTGCAGGTTAAAGTGTGTCCACTCTGAAGCCATCCCACTGTGAGTGCCGGGGGCGGGAGGGGCAACAGGGAAATATTCTTACACTTTAAAAACTAACATTTTTTTAAAAGATTTGTTTATTTGAGAGGCAGAGTCATATATACAGAGAGAGGCAGAGAAAGGTCTTCCACCCACTGGTTCACTCCCCAAATGGCTATAACAGCTGGAGCTGGGCCCACCCAAAGCCAGAAGCCAGGCGCTTCATCCAGGTCTTCCACGTGGGTGCCGGGGCCCAAGCACCAAGGCCATCCTCCACTGCCCTCCCAGGCCATCCATGGGGAGCTGGATCGGAAATGGAGCGGCTGGGTCTGGAACCAGCGCCCACTCGGGACACTGGTGCCACAGGAGGAGGCTTAGCCTACACCCCACAGCGCTGGCCCAGAAAGCTAACATCTGACTCCACCAGGAAGTTGCTCACATCGGTGATGGACAGCATCAAGTACCGCCCCCTCCCTCGAGAAAAGCTCTTCCTGTTTCACTGTCGTGTTACTTATCAGTCCGGGTGGAAATACCCACTAGCGATCGTGCAAGTCCTTCAGTTGTTCACCACGGACCCCGAGCTGGACGAAAACCATCAAAAGCCTTCTGTGAGAAAGAACTCCGGGAGGCGCACCCTAGAGAAACTGCATCATTTGTTCATTGCAAATATGTGTGCACCTCCTTGATGGCAGCAGCATCTGTACTGCACTGTGAACTTGCACAGGCACACACACGTACACACACACCTGCACACGCATGCGCACCTGCACAACACATTGACAAGCACATGCGCACATCTGTACACACGTGTGCATGGACACATGCGTGAACATGCACAACACATAGACACACGTGCACACACATATACATACACACAGGTATACACGTGCATACACATATACACGCACCCACATACACACTCCTGTGCACACACATGCAGACACGCATATACATGAACATACATATACATGCACACACACATGTGGCTTTCTTTCAGAAAGCTAGTTATTAAACCATTCCCACCACTGAACTGGCTCTGATGGGAAACAATGGTTGGGGCACCTTTCCTGTGTGTCTGTCCTGCAAGGGGCCACGGGGCCCATCTGGAGTGCTTGCGGGAGAGTCGCTTAGGACAGAAGACACTAAGCAACCGACAGGAACAGTGCAAGCCGGCTCTTTACCCCAGGAACTAAGATTGCACAAGACAGGAAATGAAGTTTCATCTACTACATGGCTCAGACTTGAATTGTTTTTAGATTTATTTCATTTAGTTGCATGGGAGAGAGAGAGAGAAAGAGAGAGAGAGAATCTTCCACCCAGTGGTTCATTCTCAAAATGGCCACAATGGCTGGTGTTGGGCTAGGCCAAAGCAGAGACTTACAACTCCACCCAGGTCTCCCATGTGGGTGGCAGGGGCCCAAGCACCTGAGGTATCCCCTGCCGCTCTCCAAGGCACACCAGCAGGGAGCTGGATGGGAAGTGGAGTGGCTGAGAGTCGAAGGATAGAGCACACCAACATGGGATGCTGGCATTGCAAGGGGTGGCTCCCCTGCTGAGCCAGCATGCCGGCCCCAAGACTTGAATCTTTACAGTTCAAATAAGAAAATATGGATTTAGCCGAAGTGTGGGATCTAAGTAGTATATGTGCACCAGAAAAACAAACAAAAAAATTCTAACAATTAAGGGATGAAATGTCTTCCATTGCCACGTGTTGTTTTTAGACATTTTAAAATGTAAAAAAAAAAAAAAAAAAAAAAAAAAAAAAGCTGGCTCTCTTGGAGCGGAGTGTGCTGAATTCAGGCAGAGAAAGGAAAAGAGTGTGAGAGAGGGAGGCAAGTTAGAAAGTCATCAGAGGAGGCTTAAGCTAAAGTTGACATTTTTTAAAGGTTTATCTATTTTAAAGGAACAGTTGCAGAGAGAGAGATGGAGACACAGAGACAGAGGTCTTCCATACCCTGGTTCACTCCCCAGATGGCCTCAACGGCTGGGGCTGGGCCCGACCACAGCCAGGAGCCAGGAGCTTCATCCAGGTCTCCCAGGTGGGGGTGCAGGAGCCCAAGCGCTTGGGCCATCTTCCTCTACTTTCCCAGGCTCATTAGCAGGGAGCTGGAGCAGAATTGCAGCAGCCAGGAATCAAACTAGCGCCCATATGGGATGCCACCATGACTGGCAGTGGTTTAACCTGCTATACCACAGTGCCAGCCCCTAAAATTTTTAAATTTAAATTTAAGACTACTGAGAAAATACCAGGCAAAGGATTGATCCCCTCAGTACAATCTTGATAACACTAATTGTTGTCTGTGTTTCCATTAAGTAATAAAGCATTCACAGGACGTGTCAGTACCACTTTAACATCAGATGACAGTCATGGCTAACCTTCACTCCTCCCCACCACCTCTGGGGCTGGGCCAATAAACCAGGTAAACGGAGCTGAACCAGTAGCATTGTGGGGTGAGCTTGGGGGTTCCTGATGTCACCCAGGAGCCACTATGGGGCTCAGAGCTCCAGAGGGACCTCACTGCTCCCTGACGCGGATGCCACCAAAACAAGATGTCCAGAGGGAAGGCCAGGCGCTCAGGCCCACAGCAGCAGCCAGGGATGCACAGAGTGGCAGCCTCCGCCCTCAGTGAGTCTCACTCGGCCAGACAGCAACGTACACACCAAGTATTTCAAAGGTGTCCTGCGAACGTCGGACGTAGAAGGTACGCGTATGCTGGTGCAAGCCTTGTTCAAAATCATGCATAGCACGCATTTTCCACTGTCTGAAGAGCCCTCTCTGAGTTCCTGCTTAGAGCCATCTTGCAGAGCCAGCCCCGAGCACAGACACGGGACAGGGAGACCTGCCTGCCGGCCACTCCCTGTGCCCTCACGAGGAGCGTAGCACGTCCATGGCCCTTGTTCACCCACTCTCCGCAATGCAGAAGCTTCAGGTCTCATTACTCTGCGTTTCCAGACATGGGAATAAGACGCCCAGTGTTTGTGGGACCCACAAAGTCACAAAGTGCAGGTCTGTCTCATAACACAGCCCTCGTTTCGGGCCCCTGCTGGAGGCTGTGGGGTGGCCGAGAGTGAAGGCAGCCCACCCCCTGCAGCAGGCTGTCTGCTCTGGGTCATCTCGGTAATCCTATCCACCTGTGCTTTCCGGGGAGAAATAAATTAGAGCAAGGCCCCCACTGAGCAGTCCCCAGCCCTCCTCACTGTCCTGTTTCCCCGTCCTTGCAAAACCATCGCCATGGCTGAAGACCCTCGGAGCACGTCAGTCTGCCGTGGTTGCCTCCGGAATGTCTTTGCCATTCCATTCTCTGTAGGAAGCGGGTTTATGTGTCCCCTATACCCCACTCCACCCAGTCCTCACACTCTGTGGCCTGTGTCCTGGTGAGACGCCTCTGTCCCCCCACCAGCCACAGCCTCACCACTGGCACAGCGGGATCAGAGACAGGGTTTGGGCAGAATGCTTTCTGCTCTCTTTTAATCTTTTGTATAAGATTTATTTTTATTTATTTGAAAGGCAGAGTGGGAGAGACAGAGACAAAGAGATGTTCATCTGCTGGTTCACTCCCCAAACACCACAATGGCCCGGGGCTGGGCCAGGCCAAAGCCAAGAGCCTGGAACTCCACGTGGGTCTTCCATGTGGGTGGCAGGGGCCCAGGTACTTGGGCCATCTTCAGCTGCTTTCCCAGACACGGTAACAGGGAGCTGAATTGGAGGCAGAGCGGCTGGGACTCGAGCCTGCGCCCTGATATGCGATGCTGCCATTGGAGGCGGTGGCTTTGCCTGCTGCACCACGGTGCTGGCCCTGCCTTTGGTTTTTTATCTACAGCAGAGCCGTGCTCATCTCTCTGAGCCCTAACTTGTGGGTGACTAGTTCCAGGGCACCCAGGAGCAGTCACGTGGCAGGAGCACCCGGGAGTGGACCAGGATGGGCCTTTTCCACCCCTGTGTCGACAATCAGACCTCAACACTCCGTGGGGGCCTGGAGCATGCGTTCATGGAGGTGGCCGCCCTCCATCCAGCCCTCCGGTTACAGGTCCTGGCCAGCCCTCCACTCCTATCCCAACCAGGGAAGCCAGGTCCTGCCATCGGAGACAAACCCCAGGCGCCAGTGGACGAAACTGACGAACCCAAGTGGAAAAGTCATTTGAAGGGCAATCAGCAAGAATAACATTGAACCACCCCAGGATTTCCGAGGCAGACCAGTGTAGCTGAACAGGCAAGTGGCCGAGGTGGAACGCAGAACCCAGAGAGACAACGCTCAGAAGGAGGAGGGTGTCTGGGATGCTCAGAGTCGGGCTGAGCTCGCGGTAAGCACTCAGTGGATGTGGGGCGGTATTTCTGCTTGTTTTTGTTGTTAACTGGAAATCCAAGAAAGGTAGAGTTGCCTTGTATCCAGCCTGCGGGTGGTTCTGGAGTCTCAAGACCTGTAGATTAGGACAAGCACCTCCCCAGAGAGTCTTGAACCCCAGGTCACAGCCTTGTGGCACCCCAGCCCTGCAACCGCTGCTCTGTCTCCAAGCCCTACAGCTGTGCCTTTTCCAGGCTGCCACACAAATGGATTCCTGCAGCAGGCGCCCCTGTGAGACTGGTTTCCTTCACTCGGCACAACGCCTCTGAGCCTGGTCCCATGGCCCTGTGTCGCCATGGTTTATTCCTTCTCTCTGCTGACTCATGTTTCACGGGACCCATACACCGTGGTTCATTTATTGACCGACTCATCCAGAGTCCGCCGGCCTGGTGAGTGCACTCACAGCCCTGAACAGGCTCGGGAGTGGACAAGTCTTCATTTCTGTAGAGCAAATGCCCAGCAGTGGGATCCCTGGGTCTGAGGGTGAGCACGTAACTGAATTTAGAAGAAACGGACGAACTGGTTTCCAGAGTAGCTGCTGCACCGCTGTGTGTCCCCACCAGCCACGTGTGGGTTTCCAGTGGCACTTTCTCGTGGGCACTTGGCACTGCCAGCATTTTGTGTTTCAGTCCTTCTCATGGGTGGAGACTGATGTCTTATGTGGTTTTCGTTTGCATTTCCCTGGTGACTAATGACATTGAGGCTCTTTTTATGTGCTTATTTATTCTCCCAATATCTTCCCTGCTCAAGTCTTTGTTCAAATATTTTGCCCAATTTTAAAACCTGAGCGGTGGCCCCGGGAGCTAAGCTGCCACCTGCAACAGAGGCACCAGCTGCTTCCCATCAGCTCCCTGCTAGTGCACCTGGGAAAGCAGCGGGAGATGGCCCAAGTGCTCGGGCCCCTGTGCCCACCTGAGAAGCGGAGATGGAGTTTTGGGTTCCTGGCTTCAGCCTGGATCAGCCCTGGCTGTTGTGGCCATTTGGGGAATAAATCAGCAGATGGAAAAATCTGTCACTCTCTCTCTCTTTCTCTATCACTGTGCCTTGCAGATAAATAAATAAATCTTTAAAAAATTGTTTATTTTATTACTACTGAGTTTGAGAGATCGTTATATATTTTGGATGTAAGTCCTTAATGTAAATAAGTGATTTGCCAATATTCCCTCCCGGTGTGTGGTTTATTTATTATTCCTTTATTAATGCCTTTTGTCAAGCAAGAGATGTAACTTGGATGAAGTCAAATGTATGAAGTTTTTCTTTTATCAGTCGTATTCGGATATCAAATAGAAGACCCAAGATCCTAAAGATGCTCCTGTGTTTCATCCTAAGGACTTTACATCGAGTTAAGCTAATTTTTAAAATAAGGGATGAGGCTCAGTTGAGGGATCCTCAGATCTTTTCCCTAAGGGCGCCCTGTTGTTCTATTGGTCAATGTTATTAACAAGATTTTTCTAACCCATCTCTTGACGTCACTTTTTCATTCTGTAAACTGAAGATCTTTTTTTTTTTTAACCTACAATAGCAATGTGTGACAAAGTGGCATGATTCGTTGAAAAGCAAATAAAATCATAGTGGTTTAAAATACATACACACATGCTCATAGAAAAATAAGTGAGGGCAAAGTAAGCTCTGTTGGCGAGATTAGGTCCTTGAATCACAAGGTGAAGTTTGCAACGCTCACTTGAAGCCCCCAGAGCAGCTGGCTCCACGCTGGCCTCTCTCCAGACCCTGCTGGAGGAGGAACATGGCTTCCCTCCTGGACAGATGAGGCCAGTCCGCATGCAGCCCGGCTGGCGGTCAGAGGGGCTCGCTGCTGAAACGGACTGACCTGGAATGAGGGGCTGTGCTGTGTGTGGACGTGTGCACGCTCAGGGTGCACAGAGCCCTGCTCCTGGGGTCTGCCTGTGCAGACCACGTGGGAGCCATATTCATGAGAACGACTCACCAGGGGGCCCCAGAAGCCCATCCGACAAAGGAGCTTGCGGACTCTCCGCCCTGCTTAATGTCCTGCGTTAATGGCCCTCTTCGATCACTCTTGGCACCCTAAATTAGAGGCAGCCCGGCAATTACACTGCAGGATCCCAGGCCGCCCCACCAGGCCGGCGCGTGTGGCAGCTTTCAGGCCCCCGCGTGTGCTGCGTGCCTGGGCTCTCATTAAGGTAATTGTTTGCAGCGCCCTGTAGCTGCAGATCACGCCTCCCGGGAGCCCCAGACACGGACACGGAGCTGCACGCGTGGGAGACTGGAAATGCCTTTCTGGTTGTCACGACTAAAGAACACTCAGTGTTTCTTGATTCTGTAGAGGGAAAAGCCCCGCCTGGGGTAGGAAAGACCAGGTTCTGTAAGGAGCCGTGGGAGGGAAGCTGTCATGGCAAGGAGTTCACAGACAGGAGCACAGCAGGGCTCGGAGCCGCTGGGGAGCCCTGCTCAGCCCCGGACGACAGTGCTCAGCTAGGAGGAGACTTACACCCCTGGCGGGAACCATAAGGTTGTTGTGAGACGTAGGTAAAATGCGCATGTCCAGCGTTCACACTCAAGGCTCCACCTCCTGAACTTGGGACATATCCGCTCAGATGCTCTAGGAAGAATTTTTTACCTTTGCCCTACCGGCGAATAACGACCTAACAATAACCAAGCCGCTGAAAACATCACAAGTCTGTGAAGTGAAGTTTCACCTTGAAAGATGTTGCCATCATTGTGAACTTAGATCCCACACCGTAAGAATGAGCAATAAAATCTTTTATAGGGAGACACAATTAGGGCTGAGAGGTTGTCACGAGAAAGAGCCGCTTCCAATCCTACATCGGCGGAGCCCGAGGCGTTGCCAAGAGCAGGTGTAAGGAGCCAGCAGAGAAGCCTGCGGTCCCCACAGCATCCCGACCGCCACTCACTCAGCCCCTCCTACATGAGTGAGGGACTCTGAGCCTCAGTTTCCCCGTGAGTAAAATGGGAATGAAGACGTCCATCCTATTACTGTCGCTGGACGTGCGGATGTCACATTTGAGAGGCACTTAGCAAAGCGTGCCTTGCCCGAGGGAGACTAAGTCATCCTTGTCCTGACTACCGTGAGGCCACCGAACTGTGCAAATCAGGTGTTATTTCACCAGCGGACAGATGGCCTAATCTGCCCCAAGCCATCCTCTCTCCTCTCCCTGGCACACGCACAACACATAGAACTAAGTTAAAGGACAGGCTCTTGGGACCAGCGCTGTGGTGCAGTGGGTTAAAGCCCTGGCCTGCAGGGCCGGCATCCCAGAGGGGCACTGGTTCAAGTCCCAGCTGCTCCATTTCTGATCCTGCTACCTGGTAATGTGCCTGGGAAAGCAGCAGAGAATGGCCCAAGTGCCTGGGCCCCTGCATCCACGAGGGAGACTGGGAAGAAGCTCCTGGCTCCTGGCTCCTGGCTCCTGGCTCCTGGCTTTGGATCAGCTCAGCTCCAGCCATGTGGCCATTTGGGGAGTGAACCAGCAGATGGAAGACCTCTCTCTCTGCCTCTGCCTCTCTCTGTAACTCTGTCTTTCAAATAAATAAAATAAATTTTAAAAAATGATGGGATCTTAATCAATAAAATACCTGATTTCCTTTTGGCTCACAATTATAACATAATAGAAATCACTACTTTAAAAAAGTAGATTGCTACCCCATGACACTGAAGTCAAACGCTGATAAAATTTGTGAGCAATAGAAGCAGGCAGTCCCCAAAGCTACACACGGCTATGTTCGCTCTCCAGGAAAGAAGCCATGCAAGAGAAAGGCAGACAGACAGTGGCCAGCAAGTGCAAGGGGAGACTCAGAGCCAACATGAGGGCTCCCGGGCCAGTGCCTCCACCTAGCAATGGCAGGAATGCCTGGCTCACAAGAGCAACTTAATGGAAAACATCCCTCAGCCCGTGGAGCTGTAATACAAAGCACATTTGTCATTTTCCCTGATACCTAAATAAATAAAGCCCCCAGGGGAGGGGCCGCTGGCTGCAGCCATGGGCCGAGGTCCTGTGTATGGAGGATCAGGACACAGCCACTGGCTGGCACGTCCCAGGCCAGAAGCACTCCGCCAAGGCAAACAACTGGAAGAGACCCCCTCCCTGCCTGCACTGGGACTGTCTGGGAAATGGCAAAGGGTACGGGCCATGGACCGGACTGAATCCCTTGAGAATTATATCAATTTTGTTTTTCATCCGATTGAGTCACTGTGGGAGATGGGGGGCAGGGAGGGAAGAAGTCAAAACTCATTGCCATGGGAAGGAGTCGGGGCTAAAACCACAGTCCCATAGGTTGTGTGTGAGCAGCCATGTGTGCCGCATCTCTGGGCGACTGGAAGCCTGGAGGATCTGCGCTGGGGGTGGGGCAGGCAGGGGTCCCAGACACTAGAGCCATAGGAGGTGCTCCTGACCCGCCCACGGGGCGGCCTCGTCTGTTCCCAAGTCCCCTGGATTCCCTGATAGCTGGCAAACAGCTGTGCACACCGGCCGCTGCACGCCCTAATGACACAGTTATTTCTCACGGGGGTTCCAGGGCTGGGGTGGGGCTGAGGGTGCTTGGCCTCCAGGGACACAAAAGTCTTGGATTGGTCAGCTGAGTTCTTCCTCGCTCCTCTATCCTTGGGCTTCCTCACCCCAATTCTCCCTGAACCTCAGCTTCTAACCTATACAACCTCTCAGAACAGCGTGCACTGCCTGGGTGACTCCTTCCACATCATTGAAAGCCCGAACGCTACCCCTGGTAAACAGTGAGAGTAAAATTAAATAAACCGGTGTGGTAAGATGGAAAGAGTTTTGGTGTATTGCTGGTGATACACATGATCGGGTAAGAGTTTTCACAGCGGAGAGAATTAATAGTAGCTACTTGTCTGTAAGGACTTTTTCACAAATAAATATAATGAATGTATCAGGCATTGCTTTCTCTCTCTCTTTTTTTTTTAAGATTTCCTTATTTATTTGTCACAGAGAGAGGGAGAGACTCAGAGACAGAGAGATCTTCCATCTGCTGGTTCACTCCCTGGACGGCTTCAACAGCCAGGGCTGGACCAGGCGGAAGCCGGGAGCCAGGAGCTCCATCCAGGTCTCCCATGTGGGTGGCAGAGGCCTAAATACTTGGGCATCTTCCATTGCAGACATTAGCAGGGAGCTGGATCAGAAGAGCAGCCGGGATTTGAACCGGCTCCCCTATGGAATGCCGGTGTCTCAGGCAGCTGCTTTACCTGCTGCACCACAGTGCCAGCCCTGCAGCAACATGTCCGTGAGATTTAAAAACAATTTTTTTTTAAACTTTTAAAAGCAACACATCCCTGAAATTTTGGGGAAATGTTGTCTCATACAGATCTCAGGCCCAAAGTGAAATAGGAAACAGAACTTCAGAATGTTATACTATAAAAGCAATGAAAGTGTGTGTATCAGAGACTGGGGTGTACAGCAAAAGCAACACCCTGAGGACAATTCGTAGCCTTCAGTACTGGCACTCCATTCAAGAAAGTAAGGAGGGGGCAACAAGACAAATTTGAGGAGGTGGCAGGGAGATACAATAAAGTAAAAAGAGAAAAGCGTGTGTTCAGCAGTTAAGATGCTGCTCGGAGCGCCCACGTCACAGTGCCCAGCTTTGGGTCCAGGCTCCACTTTGTATCCGGCTTCCTGCTAACGTGCACATGGGAGGCAGTAGATGAGGGCTCCGGTGCTTGGGACCCACACCCACCCACACACACACACACACACACGTGAATCGACTGAAAAAACTATTAGTAACAGTAAGGGGATCTGGTTGGTAACAAAATTATAAAAAAAAAAAAAAAATCCTGTTGTGCAGGCAGCAACTCACCAGTAGCTATAATAGAAGAAAGAGTTGAAACAGATGTTCTCTCTGGTACCAATCTGATAAGCATAGAGTCCTACAATAATACACGTTATCAATGACACCACAGCCATAAGAGAAGACCGAAACATGGAGGAAGCTACCCTACTGATCGGTAGAAAAACTCGATGTTGTTTGATGGTACTTCTCCCCAATTTGTGATCTTCCTAAAACTGCCAACAGGACTCTGCTCCCATTGTTGAAGCTAATGCTAAACTCACAAACTAAAAGAACACACTCAATTGATGATTTCTAGAAAAAACTGAAAATGCAAAAGCAGTACAGAATCGCCCCACCACTCATTAAAATATTGCGTCCAGCTGGAGATCAGCTTTCAGCTTCGCGTTCAAAAGGAATCGTGGAGGGAGTCCAGACAGGGGCCAAGTGCACCGGGCGGTTGGTGCAGGCTCAACGCCGCCTCGGAGCTCAGTAAGTGAAAGGGCAGCTCGCTCAAAAGTGGAGTCGGGCCGCCAGGTAGCAATCTGCAAAACATGACAGGGGAGACGCTCACCTCACTCCTCTCGGCCAAACACCTCTAGACGGACTGAAGATTTAACAGATGAAACCGCTAAGATGTTAGAGTCAAACCTGGGCCCGTGAAGAAAAACTGCTTGCGTGTGTCGGGAAGGCCTTCCCCAGCAGAGGGGATAGGCGGACACACCGAGCGTTATGAGCCTGATCGCTCAGTCCCAGGTAGGAATCAGCATAGACAGAGACAATCTGCGGGCAAACACTTGTCGCGATTGCCAGCGGGAAAGGGCTGGGCGCCACGATATGTACTCATTGCTGAGATCCAGCCCTGAAAGACAGGAACAGGAAATGAGCAAGACCAGATTCAGGCAGAAGAGAATACGAATGACCACCAGGCTTGCATCATGAGGAAATGCATTTAATTTCTATCTAGCTCTTATTAGCACGAACCGTCTGTCCTCTGGGCTACGGGGCACTATTTCAACACAGGTGCACAGCGTCAGCTGGTCAGATCGGGGGCCTGCCATGCTGAACACTTGCTTTTCCCTGTCTTTGTCCTGGGCCTGACGCCTGCAAACTCTTCCTGTCTTCACACATAAACACTGGTGTGATCACACTATGTAAAAGCGTAAAATCCTGGCCTTTCAAACTGGCCGTGATAAAGCAAAGCTGAACTTGCACACCCTGGTGAGGAAGCGGGATTCACGCTGGCCCACGGAGCAGTGACACGGGCGGATCCTGTTGGGAGGTTAACTTGGCACTGCTGTCGCTGGGCTCAGCTGTCCCGGGATTTCACCCCTCAGGATACTCAGAGAGGGGAACTGTTGCCGTGGATTCGTTCCTGAGAGGAGGAGCATGGTGGGGGCAAGAGGCGCGGAGTCACCCCACAGACCCCGGGAGTTGATGAAAGCGGGCTTGAGACTAGCAGTCTGCAGACTCGTTTATTACAGTTGGTACAACAGCTTATATAGCCAAGACCAACCAATCCGGTCAAGGGGCAGTCTACGCCCCAACCAATCACAGCCTGTTGCCAGGCAGTTTCCAAAGCCATCCAATCACAGCCTGTTGCCAGGCAGGCTCCGTTGCCAGGTGGGTTTCAAAGCCATTCCTGAGTAACTGATGCTGGCTTGCCAGCGGCCATCTTGGCATGGCCTTCTCATTCCACCACAGGGAACCAAGACTTCCAGAGGAGGGGCCGGTACTGCTGGTCAAGCCACCACCTGCAGCTCCAGCATCCCACATGGGTGCTGGTTTGAGTCCCAGCTGCTCCACTTCTGATCTAGCTCTCTGCTGTGGCCTGGGAAAGCAGTAGAAGATGGCCCAAGTCCTTGGGCCCTGCACCCATGTGGGAGACCTGGAGGAAGCTCCTGGCTCCTGGCTTTGGATCAGCACAGCTCTGGCCATCGGCCAGTTGGGGAGTGAACCATCAAATGGAAGACCTTTCTCTCTCTGTCTCTCCTTCTCTCTCTGTGTAACTCTGACTTTCAAATAAATAATTTTTTTTAAAAAAACCCAAAAGATTCCCAGAAGAGATTCAGGGCCATGATCTTTGGTAACAGCAAAATGACCCAAGCACCCTAGACACCCGTGAGGAAGGAGGCTGGCCCCGCAAACATCAGACAGTGGGACCAACCTGGTGGTGAAAATGCTTGAGGCAATAGGACACCCTTTTTATAAAGGAAAAAAAAAAAGAAGCAAGACTCAATGGAAATATTGTTTAGATTATAATATACAGAGTGAATGATTTCTTTTATAAAGCAAGAGAGTATACAGGAAGCCCTCCCTGCATTGGGACCAGTGCCGTTCTGAGCTGGGCTGGGGAGTTCAGGGTCTACTGTGCCCAATGCCTCGTACTCCTTCTACACTCTCGCGTCTGTCGAGCGTCGTGTCTTAACCATTTAGGAATGGGGCGGCCCCAGCGTGACAACATTGGCAGTGGCCACAAACAGCTCTGGGATCAGGATCCTGGCTCAGCTCCCCTCTAACAGGTGGCCTTGGGCAAGTGTGTGTGTCCCACCTCTGTTTGCACATCTTTGAAAGAAGCTTACAAGCTGTACCCACCGTCTAAGATTGAGGAGTGGATAACGGGCCCGCTCGCAGTGAATTCAGCCCTCGTTACGGTCAGGAGCGGCAGAAGGCGGCGCGTGGCAGCTCCTGGTGTGTACTAGGTGGGGGGAGGACCAGGTTGTGTGAATATTAACACCCACAGAAACCGGGCAGTGATGTCCTGGGGAGGGGCCCTCCACTGGGCCTTTTTTTTTTTTTTTTTTTTTGGACAGGCAGAGTGGACAGTGAGAGAGAGAGAGACAGAGAGAAAGGTCTTCCTTTGCCGTTGGTTCACCCTCCAATGGCCGCCGCGGCCGGCGCACCGCGCTGACCCAATGGCAGGAGCCAGGTGCTTATCCTGGTCTCCCATGGGGTGCAGGGCCCAAGCACTTGGGCCATCCTCCACTGCACTCCCGGGCCACAGCAGAGAGCTGGCCTGGAAGAGGAGCAACCGGGACAGAATCCGGCGCCCCGACCAGGACTAGAACCCGGTGTGCCGGCACCACAAGGTGGAGGATTAGCCTAGTGAGCCGCGGCGCCGGCCCTCCACTGGGCCTTTAGCATGGAAGGGAGACTTGCTTTCCTTGGTGCAAACTGACTTTTTTCTCCCACGTGTATGAATTCCCTTTTTAATTAAAAATAAACGCGCCTACAATGAAGCCAGGAATAAGCCGCAGGTCCCGTGCCCTGGCTTGGAGGAATTCCACGAGCCCGCGGCCTTTCTCTCTGCCCGCGGGTCCTGAAGCTACCAATAATCTCCGGGCTTGAAGTCAGGCCAGGTCCCAGGGGTGCTGACAGGCTCCTGCTCAAAAGTCCCTTTATGAGCCCTTGTCCCTGGGTAAAGCTTGCAAATTGTTCTGATCTGAGCAGACAAAGCCATCGCTCATTCTCTGAATCTCTGAGTATCCTACACAATAAGGTAAGAATTGGCGAAAATTACCCGAGATAAAGATGTCTTTTAGAACATCAAAGTCCTTGATTTCCAGCCTGTAGGCTGCAGGTATGCGACAGGCCTGACAGCCCAGATGGACGCGGAGATAAAGCAAAAAGTGAAATTCTCCAGCCAGCGCGCCCCGGCGGGATCTGCTGCTAGGGTTTCGCCAAGGCAGAGGGGATTAATGTTATCCTCGGAGGTGTGAGCACATTTTGCTTTTACCTTCAAACCCAGGTAATCAGCAGCAGATAAGGATCAGAGAAGGAAGCCTTTCAACCCACTGCGCGCTGTGATGAGGCTCTGTCTCCTGCCCCAGTTGCTTAATTCTGGCCCCGACGGGGTTGCCACTCGCTCACCGGCTCTCCGTGGGTTAGCTGAACTCGGTGTGTCTGACCCGATGGTGGGAGCTGGTTCCTTTCTACCACCAGCGTGTGCTTTCAGTGCTTTTTTTTTTTTGAAGATGGGCTCCTGCAAACTGACTGCCTTACTCGACAGAAATACCACTCAAAAACGCAGCCAGGACGGTCCCCAACCCCATCCGTGCACCCCCTCGCATCCGCAATCTGCGGTGCCCAGAGGAAGGAGCTGGTGTCTTAGGCCCCTCCGGACTTGCTCAGACGCCCTGCTTGCTCTGTGGGCTCCCGCCGTCTCCCTGGGAAGGGAACATTTCACCCCGGAACCGGAAGGAAGGCGAAACGCTTTCTGTGCCACGGCTGGGCCAGGGGCTTTGCCCTGCCCTCTTTTGGCATCAAAAGTTGTGTCCATCAAAACAAGCAGGCATCATTGGACATGCTGTTGTTTCTTTAATGTAGATTTTGGAAACCAACAAGAAAGCGGTTGGTGATACGGACGTAGACTCTGGAGATCTGGGTATTATAGCTATCATTGGAAAGAGCCAGACGTTTAAAAAAAAACACCTGTTCTCTATCAGTTGAAGCCAAGGAAGTTCAGCTGTGTGTGACTGCAAACGTTCCTGACCCACAGGAGGCCTGCGAGGATATTTTCAAGGGAAGCAGAAAATAATTCTGCAGTGATCTCCAGCTCCAATTGTTCAGTTATTTACAGAATATGATTTAGAGAAATTCTTGAACCTGGAAGCCACCACAATGCACGCAGATCAGCCTGTGGGAAAATGCCAGGAAGCAGGGTGGACAGCAGTCTCTCGGAATACAGTCAAGTTGGAAAAGCGTCAGGCACATGAATGAAACAGACCGGTTCCAACCAGCCACATCCACATTTGCACACTCAAGTGGGTGCTGCCTTTTTAAAATAAGTTTTAGTTTATTGATTTGAAAGATGGAGTCAGAGAGAGAGGGGAGAGGTCGAGAGAGAAAGAGAATCTCCCATCTTCGGGTTCACTCTCCAGTTGGCTGTGACGGCTAGGGCTGGGCCAGGCTGAGGCCAGGAGCCTGGAACTCTATCCAGGCCTCCCATGTAGGTGGCAGGGGCCCGAGTAGTTGGGTCATCATCTGTCGCCTTCTCAGGCGCATTAGCAGGGAGCTGGATCGTAAGCAGAACAGCCAGGACTGGACCGGACGCTCTGATACGGGGGGCCTGCGTGGCAGGCGGCAGCTCCACGGTGCCTGCCTCTGGGGCTCTTTGGAGCTGCTTTTCTGGGAGGCTGGACACCCTCCCAAGATGCAGCTCTGGAATGTTCTGGTTGGTTCATTAAGCCTCACCAAAAAACCATCCCAATTATTTCAATTATTTACTTTGCTGTGGTCACAAGGATTTTTTTAAGTAAAAGAACTGATGTTACCTACCATGATTATTCTCTCATCAGTTCTGGGTGATTCAGAATATCAAATGTGCCATCAAGGGGCAGAGACTTGTCCTTTTCTTTAAGATTTATTTATTGCCGGTGCCGCGGCTCACTAGGCTAATCCTCCGCCTGCAGCACTGGCACACCGGGTTCTAGTCCCAGTCGGGGCGCCGGATTCTGTCCAGGTTGCTCCTCTTCCAGGCCAGCTCTCAGCTGTGGTCCGGGAGTGCAGTGGAGGATGGCCCAAGTGCTTGGGCCCTGCACCCCATGGGAGACCAGGAGAAGCACCTGGCTCCTGGCTTCAGATCAGCGTGGTGAGCTGGCCACAGAGGCCATTGGAGGATGAACCAACAGAAAAGGAAGACCTTTCTCTCTCTCTCTCTCTCTCTCTCTCTCACTGTCCATTCTGCCTGTCAAAAAAAAAAAAGATTTATTTATTTACTTATTCGAAAGGCACAGTTATAGGGAGAGAGGGAGAGACAGAGAGACTGAGATCTTCCATCCATTGGTTCACTCCCCAAATGGCCACAATGGCCAGGGCTGGGCCAAGCTGAGGCCAGGAGCCAGGAGTTTTATCTGAGTTTCCAATGTGGGTGCAGGAGCCCAAGTACTTGGATCGTCTTCTGCTGCTTTCCCAGGCGCCTTAGCAGGGAGCTGGATTGGAAGTGGAGCGGCCGGATCTCTAACTGGCACCATCTGGGACGTGAGTGTTACAGGTGGCAGCTTGACCCACTGCACCACAACACCGGTGCACTGCTGGAGTGAACCATGGCCTGTTCCCAACAGGCCAGGTCCATTGCTCCTGTGAGAGTGTCTTCTACGCACCTGCCTCACAGCCTTGGGTGACACCTGTAAGGGACATGGACCACACCTTCCTCCACCTCCCCCATCCACTCTAAGGAGGAGGCACTGGCGGCCTTCGGCTCTGAGAGACTCTGGATGTGCCAGGCCACTTCCCCAAGCTCAGAGGGAGTCAGCCACGTAAGCGATTCTGTCTGTCCAATGCTCACCCCTTACCAGATCACTTATCCCTTACCAGGAGCCTGAACTGGGGAGCTCGGGGGCCCCTCTGGCATCACCAGGAGACAGGAAGGAGAGGCGTGCAGAGCCCGGGAAGGCTGGGAAGGAGCGGAATGTGGCCGTCTGCTCCCCACCCTGACCGGGAGCAGCCGCTGGGACACCGCTGTGCCTCCAGGCTGCCTCTTCAGGAGGAAGCACGTGTCCTGCGGCCGGGTCCATGGTCAGAGCCATCTCCAGACCCTCATCAGAAGGGCTGTTTACCTGAGGCGACGCTCGGTTGAGTGCAGGGACAGCAGGATGGCCCGCTGCGACCTGGACACCAGTTCCCCGCCTTTCCCAAAGCCGCCCCGCCCAGAGCTGGCGTCTGCGTGCCCACGGCCTCCAGATCACTCGGATTCCAGGAGCTGACCTTTCAGAAAGCTTAGTGACGTCTTCCCATGTCACTGAGCCCTGTGGAATCTGCAGTCTCATAGTGACTTTAAAACTGAGGAGAGAGGTGGCCCCTGGGGCAGGCCGGGGACGCGTC
This sequence comes from Lepus europaeus, assembly GCF_033115175.1. Taxonomy (NCBI): domain Eukaryota; kingdom Metazoa; phylum Chordata; class Mammalia; order Lagomorpha; family Leporidae; genus Lepus; species Lepus europaeus. The sequence goes on from NC_084837.1 coordinate 10,008,230, forward strand.
CACATCAGTGGTTTCTTATGAAGCTTCACACCACCTGCATACGCACCGATACATTTCCCAGAAGACCAAAAAGGAAGAAAAACACAAAGAAGCAGAAAAGCCGCTGCTTGTAAGGAGTCCACGCTGCCAAGGCCCACCACCTCCCACCCACCTCCACCGGCACAGGGGCTGCCGTCGTCCCATTGCACAGACGAGGCACTGGGGCTCAGGTCAGACAGCAACAGAGCTCATGAGGGCTCCTGCTGGGCTGGGGCTCAGCACCGAGTGCCCTGAAGCTGCCACGCGTGCCGCTGTGCTGTGTTGACTTGGAGCGAAACGCGACAGAAAGACAGGCCTGCTTGTTTGTCGCCCGTGGCACCGTCCTGACTCACGCTGTTTGCCTGCTGTTATTTTTATACTGCTTGGTGATGGAGATTTCGAGAAGTAAATAACTCTTCTGATGTACGTCTTAGACTGAACAGAGCTGTGAACCAAACCCGGGAGGAGCCTCGCTGTTTAAAGTAAAGAATAATGAAACAACACGAACAACCGACAGAGTAGGCCACGACTCCATCCTAACAGTTTTCCACTTTTGCCTAATCCCTGACGTATATGAAGGCACTTCAAAAAGTTCACGGAAAATGGAATTAAGTCGTTTATTTTCGTGTAAAAAAAATTAAAATCCATCCATAGCTTTGTTCATAATATGTGCTTCCCATGTTTTGTGTGTGTGCATTTATTTAGCTTTATTGGAAAGTCAGAGATACAGAGAGAGGGAGAGAGAAAGAGAGAGAGAGATCTTTCATCTGCTGGTTCACTTCCCAAGTAGCCACAATGGGCAGGGCTGGGTCAGGCCAAAAGCTAGGAGCTTCTTCAGGGTCTCTCACATGGGTCACAGGGGCCCAACTATTTGGGCCATCTTTCACTGCTTCCCCAGGCCATCAGCAGGGAGCTGGACCAGAAGCAGCCAGGACTCAAACTGGTACCCATATGGGATGCCTGCATTGCAGGTAGCAGCTTTAGCCACTATCCCACAGCCCGGGGCCCTTCCACAGCTATTTAGATTACCCCAATACTTACACGATTGTAATGACAATGTATACAGAATATTACCGTTTTTATCTTTCAGAAAGGCTCTGTACAATTCGTTCTCTATTCTAGCCTTTACGTAGTCATTTTAATTGCTGCGTATCCTGCTGTAAGTTCGCCCCACACAGGAACATTACTCGTTACTTTCCGTTTTCCACCGTTATGGGATACAGTAGCGAGTATCTTCATACACTCGTTCTTCTTCTTCGTTATCTCAGGATGAATTCCCAAGGCGAGGATGGACCTCGTGGTTCTTGACGCGCATCGGTTAGCTGTTTTCTCAAGGTGGCAGACTAACTTACAGTACGGTGCCGCCCGCAGCGGTGCCACCGCCCTGCCAGCCCCGGTGGGCAAGCCTTCCAGAACTCACTGATGTCTCTGCTTGGTCGCTGCCTAGTCCACAGGTGTGCTATGATCACAGTGCCAGACAAGAAGACATCAAAGGAAGCCGAAAACTGGTGAGGAGGGGGTTCTGGTGCTGGAGCTCCGGAAGAGGGGGTGGGGGCAGAGGAGGTGGCGGCCCACCCTCGTCTGACCTGTGTTCGTCTGAGGGCCCAGATCAGGTCCATGAGAAAAAAAAACCAGAACGGTCACAGCAGTGGGAGGAGATTCGACCTCTGGTCGTCAGGCCAAAGCCCCTGGGTACATCTGCCACTGTTGAACGCTGCCTCTTGGTTTCTTGTTGCTCTTGTTTAAAATGTGCTTGTTTTATTTGAAAGGCAGAGTTACAGAGAGAGAGAGAGGGAAGGACAGAAAGAGCCGTCTTCCACCTGCTGGTTCACTCCCCAAATCGGCCAGGACTGGGCCAGGAACTTCATCTGGGTCTCCCACATGGATGCAGGGGCCCAAGCACTTGGGCCATCTTCTGCAGCTTTCCCAGGCACCTTAGCAAGGAGCTGGATCGGAAGTGGAGCAGCAGAGACTGGAACTGGTGCCCGTGCGGGACAGGCAGCGACTTAACCCGCTAGGCCACAGCGGGACCCTACCCACTGCCCCTTAAGGGCACCTGAACAGGGTGCTTTGGGGGATCAGGATCAGAGATTGCAAGAGCGCCTCAAAGGGAGCTGCCGGGAGTTCCCGGGTTCCCCCAGGAGACACATCCCAGACCACTTCCCACTTGGATCTCACATTCCTCCCTCCTCCCCCTCTCCCCGCTTTCTGCTTTTAATTAGGCTATGGAACTCACTCGTACAGATCCAAGTCATTTAAAGGATGGCTTTCAAGTCGTGTGTTCTCAGGAAAATGAGTCTCGCTCGGGTTCCAACCTCCACCTGTCGTTACACTCATGCGTCTCAGGGAAATGAGCAACTTGATTCCTTCCCCAGCTGTCATTTGGAAGAAAAAGCTTTCTTCTTCGCCATCCGAGAAGAAGTACAGTAGACCTAGTGGCAATGAATCCTGGTTCACGGGGTGCAGCGGAGGCCTGGTAGCCATTCACCTGCACGCTTCTCGGGGCTGGATCCTGCAGACCACGCGTCTCTGCAGTTTGCCCAGGCTGCAGGCAGGCGTGGGTTCAGTCTGCAGATGGCGCAGGGAGCAGCCAGTCCCCCTCATGACCTCGGGCCCCCCGGGGCTGCTTGCCCTGCCCCCTACCTGCATGTGCAGAAGTGGTGCAGTATGTCCTGGACAAACCCCGCCGTGCCCGGATGACGCGTCTCCGCACGGCGCCCCTGAAAGGAGTCTGCGTCTTCTGATGGAGGCTGTCCGCTGTCCGGCTCTCGGCACACGTGTCACCCGCTCCTGAGTCTCCCATCCCTGCCCGCGCGCCAGGCACCCTTGTAAGCCCTTCACTGCAATGGAGGTGTTGGCTCCTCTCAACGCAGTCTGCGGTCCCGGGCAGAGGAAAGTGAGGCAGAGATGTGAGTGATTCACGTCGAGTGTGCAGGAGGTCCAGGTTTGCAGCCAGAGAGCCCCAGGCCCCCAGGGGGACCCTGGCCCTTCCAGCTGAGCCTCAGGCTGCTCTGAGAGCCAGGGCCCCACTCAGCAAGGACTCCTGCCAACGACATTGAACCTGATCTAAGCCAGCTTGTCGACTGAACTTGCCAGGCACAGGTGGGCTCTGACTCACCGTGGTTCCACTGACAATTTCTGACTTTGTAATGCTCTCACGGTGCGCCCTTACAACCTCTCCGTTTTTCACTTCCCATAAAGCATTCAATAAATTGCACGAGCCGTTCAACACTCTATTATAAAATAGGTTTTGCATGGGACAATCGTGCTCCAGGCAGGCTAATGTACATGTGCTGAGCACTTCTGCCGTGGGCGAGGCCAACCGGGATGTTCTGTGGGCTAAGGATGCCCAGGGCAGTTCCGGCTTAATGATATTTTCACCTGCAGTGGGTCTACCAGGACGTAAGTCCAGAGGGTAGCTTCCTGGTGAATGACTGGACAGGGCCAGGCACTACAGAGCTCAAGGGACTATGGGGAATGTTCATAGCTGCTGGCTCTAGCGTGGAGGCCTGTCATGCACCGTACGGCTCCTGCAGCTTTTCTAGAGGTTTAGTTTTTACAACCGAAGTTGGGGGAAGAGCTGCTCCAGCTACACTTACTTCGGAATATGCCCGCTAGAAAGAGAGTGGCAATCAAAAACCTACAAGATTTTAGGTCCAGAAGAAATCGAGACACTTTGTTGAGCCAACTCGTCTCATTTTCAGGATGAGGAAAGTGAGGGTATGTGACATTAGAAGCTATTTAAAATAAATGTTATAAATAATTTCATTAAGAATTCATTTATCTCGGGGACAATAAGACAAATGCCACATGATCGCACTCATTTTTTGGGATCTAAATAAGTTGTCAGAGCAGCTGAGGGGGGAACAGTGAGGAGGGGGAGTTGTTGGTGATAGGCCACAAAACCTCAGTTGGACAGAAGAGGAGGTTCAAGAGGTCCATTGTACAACGCGTCCCCGGCAGTTAGCAATGTAGTGCATCCTTGAATAATGCTACGGGGTCAGTTTTAACTCTGCTCACCACAGACATGGTAACTTTTGATCATGAAGTGATGCACACATCATTAGCTAAGGACAGCCATTCCACAAGGTAAACACATACTTTTATCTGTCAATTTTAAAATACATTAAATTTAAACCTTTATCCTTTTAAATGCTTGCATAATTTTGACAGAGTTGAAAGAATGAAAATGGAAAGTATCTAAATGTTTGCTAATTATTTCTGAAATGTTCAGCAATTTTAAGAAGTCATTGATATTGATAGATAAATCCTGCATAGTACAATCTATAACAATGTAATAACATAAGGCAGGCCGGCGCCCCATGGCTTAACAGGCTAATCCTCCGCCTAGCGGCACCGGCACACTGGGTTCTAGTACCGGTTGGGGCACCGGATTCTATCCCGGTAGCCCCTCTTCCAGGCCAGCTCTCTGCAGTGGAGGATGGCCCAAGTCCTTGGGCCCTGCACCCACATGGGAGACCAGGAGAAGCACCTGGTTCCTGGCTTCGGATCAGTACGATGCACCGACCACAGCGGCCATTGGAGGGTGAACCAACGGCAAAAAGGAAGACCTTTCTCTCTGTCTCTCTCTCTCTCTCACTATCCACTCTGCCTGTCAAAAAAAAAAAAAAAAAAGAAAAAAAAAGAAAAAGAAAAAGAAAACATAAGGCATAATGCAATATAGGAATATAACAATGTGTATAACGATCATGTAATAAATACCAGGTGATAGGGTGCTGGGTCCACATTACATTGGAAGCCAAGAACAGAAAGACCCAGCAGAGGAGGAAGCAGGCAGGCAGCGCCCGGCTCAGGCAAACACCGTTCTGCACAACCTTAGTAGGAGATGACAAAGCATGAGAAAACCTAGGACGAGGGCTGGCGCGAGGCTGCTTCGTGACCGTGTGATCAACCACGTCTACCTTTGTCGGCTGCTGCAAGTCCAAGGAGCCTGAACGGGCCAAAGTCCACCTCAGCAGTCATCAGCCAGGTTTCCAGATGGCAACTCTGGGGACCAGTGCAGTGCGGCCAGCACACAATGTGTTCACCGGGAAGCCGGGGCGTGTGCTCAGGATGCGGATCCTGGAGTTCTCACCCACATTCTTAGTCTCCACCGCCTCCTCAAGCCCCCATATAAGTCACCCCCAGTGCTCACACTCCCCCTGGCCCCCAGATCAGTGACTGCCAGACACCCGTAAGGCCCACCACCCACCAGCCCTGGTTCTCAACACATGGACTGGAGAGAAGGAGAGGCAAAGCCATGATCATAGCACTCTGTTCCCCACCACACCTGCTACGCAGACATTTGAAAGTGTCTCAAAGGCTGGCCACCCCGGAGCGGGGAACAAGACCAAATCCGAGGACTTGCAGAGCTGTCCTGGCGGTTCTCGCTGGTCCAGTGCCTCCCTGCCTGGCCCTGGGCAGCAAGAACCCACTCTGGATCTAAGAGCTGATAAAAAGCCTCAGCTAATCCTCACTCACATGGATGTGCTTTTTATGCTCTTGACCTTGGATAAAATACATTCCAAGAAAGTAGGCTTGATGCCATCGTGACGCATCATAACTTGAATGTCCAGTTACACGAATTTCATTCATATGAATTGATCACCCTTTATTAGTTTATACTAATACATAGATTTATCGATGTAATAGTGATATTATGCATACAAATTCCTGGAAAGATGTGAGTCCACTTAAAATGTTTAGGAAAAGCTATCGGTATTCTTTCGAGTCATCGTGGACACCATAAGATGGTGTTTACCCCAGGGTGGGCCCTCGGTCTAGTGGCTAAGACACTGGTTGAGATGTTCGCATCCCATCCTAGAATGCCTGGGGTGGAATGCCAGCCCCAGCGCCTCAATCCAGCTTCTCACTAATGTGAGCCCTGGGAGGCAGCTGGTGATGGCTCGGGTGGCTGGGCCCCTGCCACCCACGTGGGAAGACTGCACTGAGTTACCAGCTCCACCTTGGCCTGGCCCAGCCCTCACCATTGTAGGCATTAGGGGGCATAAAGCAGCAGATGGGAGCTCTCTGTCGATCTGTCCCCCTACCTCTCACACGAAGAATAAATAAATTAACGTGGTTAATCTGTGCTCTCTAAGTACTGAATACTACAGCACTCACGGCAGTCGTGAGAAGCACTGCTAACAGTCGGACCTCGCTGCGGGAGGGATGCTCCTAGTCTGGGCTTTAGCATTGCCCGTCAGCAATGACCAGAAACGCTAACACAGATGGGACAACGTGGATCCTGGAAACTGGGGAATTAGACTAACGGCGATGCTGGCAGAACGTCTGTGCCTGACCTTGACCCCGGGAGGTGGCCAGGTTCTTCTCAGACAGACCCTCTGCTTGCAGCACTGATGATCTGGGGGCCCACCCTCCAAGCCCCACCCCCCTCCGCTGTCCGCACCCCCACTCCCCCCAGCTCCTGTTTTGAGTTTTCCCAGTTACTACACGAATCAGATTACGGGCATCTCTGCTGGGTCCCCTGTGAAATAACAGATCTCACTGTAACCAAATAGTACCATCTCGGAACACAGCGCGGACACTTCATTCCCAGGCACCAGAGAAAAGCGTCTTTGTTTTGAGGCCGAACACCTGGAAGACGTTATGCAGGACGGCCTCCCAGGGCCCACGGTGGAGAGGGGCTCCAAGGACCTGATCGTAGCCTGCCCACACCGCCTGCCCGCTCCACGCGGCCCCGCAGCCGGCCCCAGCACCGACGCCTACAGAAGTAGCACAGAGCGCCACGCAGCAGGCCAGCAGAGAAGACAACAAGCCTAAGGGTGCAGACCTGAAACCCACCCCCGCCCCGGCCCGCGCCCCCTCCCCGCCCTCCCCGGCAGCCATTACCAGCTAAGAACGCGGTCAAGGCTGTGTGAGAGCAGCCGGGCGTTGGCCTGGGATCAGTCGGCCTGAACATCTGCACACGGCGTCCCTTGGAAACTCTCTGTTTCCACCTTTGCTTCAAAACCCCGAGTCTCTGGAAGAAAACCCTGCATTGCTTCTTTCATCTTTACACCGTGGCTAATGCCATGTCGAAGAAAGCCAAGGCTCCAAGAAGTCACCGTGGCGGGGGGGGGGGGGGGGGGGGGGCTCGGGATGCCGAATCAACCGTGACCTTGGCCTGGAGACCACAGGGGAAAAGGACCGGCACGGAGACCCAGGGGGCTTTGAAGACAGTACCGTGTTGGTTCACATCCATCAGTCCCATAGGGTCCCTGCGGGGGGGAGGGGGGGGGGCGGGAGCAGCTGTTACCTCTGGGCACCTCATTGTGTGACACCTGAATGAGGGGTGTAGCACCCGGTGTTCGCCAGAACCACTCTGCTCACACCCTCACCGACTCGGCAGTGCCCTGTGGTGTGGGCGGTGTAGATTCTGAGTCGCTTCCCAGGTGAGGCCAGAGATGGAGCTGTTCCAGCTAGCTCCAGTGAGACCCAGGGCAGGGGGCCCGGCCAGGTCACGCTCAGGGTTAAGAGGGGACGTCCTCTTCACACCTGTTTGTCTACGGAGGAGGCAATTTCCCTCGCCCATGTTGACTCTGAGTATCTAGGAGAGCTGTAAGGTCACAGCTCCCCACCGCCACCACCACCCACACGGTAGCAGTGTGTCCGTGCGACCCTTCTGTGTCACGTGTTCAATTACCCACTTGCAGACAATGAGCGCTCACTCTCAGCAGCTGATGGTGGCATCCACGACAGCTACTGGGGCAAATAAGAGCGGGCAAGTGCATTCTCATGGCTCATGTTAATTTTTTTTAAAGATTGATTTATTTATTCAAAAGGCAGAGTTACAGAGAGGCAGAGAGTGAGAGAGGTCTTCTATCTACTGACTCACTCCCCAGACGGCCCCAGTGGCCGGAGCTGAGTTGATCCAAAGCTGGGAGCCAGGAGCTTCCTCCAGGTGGCCCACACAGGTGCAGGGGCCCAAGCACTTGGGCCATCTTCCGCTGCTTTCTCAGGCCATAGCAGAGAGCTGGATCGGAAGTGGAGCAGCCGGGACTCGAACCAGTGCCCACATGGGATGCCGGCACTGCAGGCAGCAGCTTTCCCAGCTATGCCACAGTGCTGGCTCCTATTTTTAATCATTTTAAATACATTTTGATAAAACCCATGAGCTTTTGCTAAATACACAAGTATACTTGGAAAGTGACCGGGGACAATGAAAGGGCTGTCCTTGGCACAAGTGTGACGGATCGTGGAGGCCTCGGTGGCCTGGCTTCTGACCTGGGCACGTAGGGAGCTGTTGACAGATCAGTTCCTTAAAATGAGAGGCGCCGCCGATCACGTCCGCCCCGGGTTCTGGGTCGGGGAGCCCGGAGTGGTTTTGCTCATCCAGCTTGATCCAGCTCCACGAGGGAATCCGGCCGCTTGGTCCCGCTGTCGAGCAAGTGCAATCTACTGGATTAAAGCGTGCCCGTGTTCAGGTGCCTCACCAGAGCCAGGGAGCGACAGTGAGGAAGCGTGGCCCTTTGAAATAAAAGAGACCAATTTTGTTTCCCAGAGCTCGGCGTCTATCTCCCCGGCCTTCTCGGTTTTCATGTGGTATCTGATATCACAGGGGCTGGCGGGGGAGACGGGGAGGCCAGAGCCACTGCCTGGGTGTGGAGGCGGGACAGGGTCTCCGCAGAACAACGGGAAGTCAGGGAGCGCGCTGCTTCTCACCAGTTCCCTGGGCTGGAGGCGGGGCGGCAGGCAAGGCTCTCCGCAGAAAGACAGCACCCCGCTTCTCAGGTTCTCTGTCCCTACCACCGCCTCCACAGAGCTGTTTTTATTTGCCTAGGATGTTCACGCAAAACACAAATATTAGTTGAGTAAAAGGAATCCTATTGACCAGGACTCATTACGCAATTAGAGAATGTGAGTGTTTTATATTTATTTGTATATTTATATCTTTCAGAGGAAAATAGTCTATGTATATTATTTTTACCATTATGTGTAGAAAGTCCTTAAGCAAATAGGTAATTAGGTTTAATTCCTTAGGCAAATAGGTAATTCTCAAATATAAAATGTATTTATTTATAGCTTATATCTGCACTTTTTTTAAAAAAAAATGTTCTTATCCAAAAGATTGAAAGTACATTTCCTTCGATTAGTTCCTTCTTTGATTTCTTGTTAAGAAGGTATAATTAGGCAAAATTGGAATGTGCCTAATAGCCCCGAGGAGACCAGCACTGATGTTTTGAAAGTTTGGGAATATTGGTAGGAAGCTGCTCTTTTCTCACCAAGTTCAATAGCTTTGCCATTCATTTCCTGTTCCCAATAGCCAAGGTAATTAGACCATAATGAGAGCCCTTTGCTCGGAAGACGACATCTGAAAGTTGAAACTGTTTGCTGTTGTGCAGACTTGAACCGCGAGGGGAGGGGGTCGCACTGCCTCCCCAGAGGGAGGCAGCTCTGCGCACTGCAAAGTCCGTTCCCTCTGAAATGGTTTCTTCCTCAAAGGCCTCCAGAGCTCGGGAGACAGAGCGACAAAGTGACGTTTGTGCTGCTTTCTAGGGAGACAACGCCAAAAGATCCAGAGAGACCCAGAGCACACACGACACCTGTGTGCCACCTGCTGTGAGCGCTTTCTTTCCAGATACAGTGCACACGGCACGTGGTCAGGTGCAGGCATCTTCCATGTGGATCTTGACGAATGCTTCACCTAGAAGGCGCCTGTGGAACCCCCATCAGTCAAGACAAACCCAGCCCTTGAGGGCAGTCAGATCCCTTCTTGTGAATGCCCCCCCAGGAAGCCACCATCCTGGTTCACATCCCTGGAGTGGCTTTGCCCAGGCGTGGGTCTTCCCGGCTGCCTTTGCCCAGGCGTGGGACTCACCGGCTGCCTAGCGGGCCCCGTGCATGTCCGATGCACTGTGGTATTCCCCTGAGCCAAGGCACCCCCACCCACTGATCCATTCCACTCGGAGAGACAAGTGGGTGCTTCCCAGGTGGGATGTTGTGTTCATCAGCTTTCCATCACGCTAACAAAATACCTGAGGGTCTAACTGCACAGAGAGAAAAGGGTTAACTACAGTGTCAGAGGGTTAAGTCCAAGATCGGCCCCAGTCGTTCCATCCCTGTTGAGGGTGGCAATCCTGGTGCACAGGTGGAGGAGGAATCAGAGTGGCTCGGTGCTGCTCAGCCCTGTCACCAGCCCTCTCCCCAGACCACCTGCTGAGGGTGCTGAGGGCACCCCCCCATGACCAAAGGCCCCCCAGCCTGGTCCACCTCCTAAACACCCAGCTGGGTTCATTTTCACCTCCTTCCTAGTACCATTAACTGATGTTTTGAGGGGTTAAGCCTTTAAGCCAGCTGTGGGGAACGGCAGGCCACATAAAGCCCTGGAAATCATTTGGTCCAGCCTTGCCAAGGCGAGCACAGGCGGGGCTCAGTTTAATAGATCTCCAGCAGGCTAACCTTTAAGTTGATAATTCTTGAATGGCCTGCGAATGATGTTGTAAATACCCAAATGCCCTTTGGCAGCAAAGAGGTTCCCCGGCCCTGCGGCTTCAGGGGGCTGTGCTACATCCAAACCAATCTCCAGATCACAGCAGGTGCTCGGCCCCAGCCGCTCTGCGCATCCCTGTCCACGGCGCTGGGTGAGCGCAAGCACCTGGGTAGAAACCTAGGCGTGGAATGCCGGGGTGACGTGCAGCAGCAGCGGCAAATTCTATCTAATCATCACTCCCACGCCCCCACACCAAGGGGGCGGACACCAGGCTGTAGCCGGCAGGAAGGCTTCAGTCTCATCTCAAGTCTCAGCACAGAGGGCCTGAGACTGAGCAGCAGGAGAGGAAGAAAGGAGGGAGGGAGGGAGGGAGGATAAAGGAATGCAAGGAGAGCGGGCGAACCCCTGGGGAGGGACTGGCCAGGCTGAACAGGCTGTGTCCTGGGTGCTGGGCAGCAGGCGGCGGCGGGGGCTGGCATCCCTCCCCCCGGGTCTCCCTGCCCTTGCACAAGGTTGAGCGGCTCCCTGGACAAGTGAGGCTCTCTTGGGTTCAGGCCACCTCCAGCGCCCGGCAGCCTGGGACTCAGTCGCCGTGAGCCACTGAACCCTTCTGCTTCTGACCTAAGGTCCCTGCGTTCTCTTTGCCCAGGGATTGTTCTCATGGATGATGAAAAAGCGAACGGTAAAGCCACTTAAGAACACGGGTCACCTTCATGGCCACAGCCCCGCCCCACCCCACCATGGCCCCACAGCCCCTGTGGGCTCCCCCCACTCCTACACTTGCTCACAGAGCCTCCAAGGGCACTAGGGCTGGCTTGGCTCTGGCTGGGTCAGGGCCCGAGCCCCCGGGTGCACTGGAGGCCCCGGAGAGCACAACTTTCCCGAACAGCCCAAGCGGCAGCGTTTCTGGTCTTCAGTGTCCTTGTGGCTTGCTGTCCACATAGAGGATCCCCCGCCCCACCCCCGTGGACTGCAGGCCGGCAGGGCTGAGTTTGGGAGTGCTCCCGGTAGGACCGGAGCTGGCTGCACCCCCACTTCCCCTGGGTTGGCCTCTGGTGGGAGCTCCCCACGTGTCAGTGTGGTCAGGAGAGCCTGGGCCCTGGAGGTGCTCAGTCGCACTTCTGTGTACGGGGGGTGGGGGGGCACTTAGCCAGCGAGGAACCAGCTGTTTGCTCCCTTTCGCACTGTCTGGACAGATGACCCTGATTCCCACACCACGCCCAGCAGAGGCAGGGCAGGCCGAGGTCCGCCAGGGCAGAGACTGGACAACTTTGGAGGCAGAAGTACACCAGCTCCAACTCTCTTTAGGGTGACACTGCCTTGACGGGCTGTTGGGGTGGCGCCGCCTCTCTGCTGTTGGTGGTGGCCTTGGGCGCCTCGCTACCTGTCACCCCTCTGGGCTGCTTGAGCATGCCCATGGGGCAGCAGATGTTTTCCCCCAGATGTGATGAGGGAGAGAAGAGAGAGCCAGCAGGGAGCCACAGTGCTGTCCATCACCCAGCCTCAGGGCCAGGCACCGCCCCTCCCACCTTGCTCCACTCACAGGAAGCCAGGCGCCCAGTCCAGGCCACACTTGGGCATGGGTGAGTTAGGCTCCACCTCTCGAAGAAAGGGGTGTCAACGAATCTGGGGCACACTGAAAACCCACTGCACCTGCACAGCTCCCCAGGCCGCTGAGGCAGGGGGGACCCACCTGCGGGGCTGCAGCCCAGGCCTGGCCTTATAACTGGGGCCACTCCACCTGTTCCTGTCCCTGTCCCTGTCCCTGTCCACGTGCCTTTCCACACAGTCTCGTGTCGGGGATGCCTGGGGTGGAACGGCGGCAGAAGACATTTCCCGGCACTCCCATTCTGGGAGCTGGTGGCTGCAGCCAGAGCCAGAGCGACGCGGGCGGGGACAGCAGGGAGCCCCGTCCTCCTCCCCCAGCTCTGCCCTCACCGATGGTGGGGTCCGTGTTGGGTGACGAGTGCGGAACCTTTTCCCAGGAAGCTCAGGGGCGCTGTGGGGTCACTGGGCCTCCCCGGGCTGGGCGTGGGGCCCAGAGGCTGGGAGAAGCCTTCCCGGAAGTGAGCCGAGGTGAAGGTGTTAGGGACCCACCCTCGTGAGCCGGGGCTGACGCCACAAAGTCAACAACCGCGGACACTTTGCTTTCTGTTCCAGAACGGAGAATCTGGGAAAATTACCGTCTGGCCACCCAGAAAACAAAGGCCACTTTGGATTTTGTTTTCTTTCCTTTTCTTCCCAGATCACTGCACCGCTCCCCAGGGTCTGCTGTGGTTTCGAGCTTCCTCCGTGCCGCTCTGCTCTTCGGCAGGCACCCCCGCCCTCCCCGCCTGGCCCCGCAGCCCCCTCCCCCCGCCCAGGCCCTCCCTCGGGGCCCCAGCTCCTCGTTAGGAAGTGTTGGGAAGTTGCTGGAGTGAGAAATGAGCCTCTGAAAGCTCCTTGTCCTAATTAAACTTCCACAAAGAGAGTGACAAGAGGCGATGGGGAGGAAACACTTCCACCGCAGAGGTCCTCGCCCCGGCCCAGGGCGGGTGCGGCCTTTGTCCTGCAGAACAAAAGCCCGCTGTCTTCGAGAGTTAAACCCCATCAAACTTCATCAGGCCCAGGTGCAAAAACCCACCTCCCAAAGGCCGGCCCGGCTTATGCCACCTTCCCGAGGCCGCGATGGGCGCCAGCCGTCAGCCCACATCAGGGCCTGGCCCACATCAAAGCGGCGCCCCCTCCACCGACGGCCTCTGGCCTGCCTGCGCCCAGAGCCTGCCTGGCGAATTAGGGCACAGAGCCCCGCAGCCAGCCAGGCCAGCCGGCGGTGTTAATGAGGAAGGAAGGCCCGGCCCAGCCTGGGCCTGACCCGATCGCATCACACTGCGGCTGCCCCAGACTCGACTTCCCTGGCAGCGACACCGAGCAGAGCTTCCTGGGAAGAAGACACAACGCCTCCCATTGTCTTGTGGCGCCTGCACCGGCCCAGAGCTGAGGCCGCCCCGCCCCGGGCAGAGGTGCCCAGCAGCGGTTTCTCAACACAGCCGTTGTTTCTGAACCGGAGACCGGGAAGGGGCGTCACCCCAGGAGCCGCGAGGCAGGGCCAGGTCCCTGGAGGAGACGCGGTGGGGAGTTACCCAGGAGTCCCTCAAGTCATCCTGGGGACCCGGGCGGGGGATGGGCTTGCTGCCCCCTCCCGGGGGCTCTGCCAGCTGTGAGGTGTCGCCTTTGCAGCCATGGTCTCTTCTGCTCTGTGCCCAGGCCCCAGAGCTGGCGCCGCTTCCTGGAGGGCGCCCCGTGAAAGTCCCCGGCCGTCCCCCATGTATCTCTGCCTCCCATGCAGGAGTAGAGGGAGCTGGGGGCAGCCTGAAGTAGGTGGCCCGAGGCCTGGGGCAGGAGAGGGGTCAGCAGAGGTGAGAAGCGGAGACAGGGGTGGGGCTGGCTACCGCTCAGTGCTGGGCAGGAGGCAAGAGGTTGCCCCGGAAATGCCATCTCCCACCCCTTGAGGCTCCTGCACTCTGGAATGTTCCAGGCCACTGAGCTTCTAGGTGATCAAGATGAACCCCCTCTTCCACGGCTGGTGAGACCCACACCTGATCAGCTGAGCGTGATCCAAGGCACAGTGGACAGAGCGCCCCCGCGGCTCCAAGGGAGGCTGAGGCCGGAGCAGGAGGAAACAGTTTGTGCAGAGCGGGCCGGAGCTGTAGCACCGTGGGTTAAGCCATGGCCTGGACACCGCCTTGCGGCATCAGAGCGCTGGCTCAAATCCCGGCTGCTCTGCTTCTGATCCAGCTCCCTGCCAATGCACCTGGGAAGGCAGCGGAGGATGGCCCAAGCGCAGTTGCAGGCTCTTGGCTCCGGCTATTAGGGATGGAAGATCTCTCTGTCACACTGCCTTCCAGATTAAAGAAGGAAAAAGCAGAGCAGTGGGTCGCAAAGTCTTTGCTGCAGCATTGAGGCAGAGGGGCAAAAGCACCTGCTCCCCTTCCAGCCCGGGCTCACCGGCTTCCCGGAGTCTTTGGCATCCCTGGTAAAAGGAGCGTGGACCCAACGTGGACCCAGTCCAGCTGCCCCGCCCCCTCCCCTGTTGCAGGCTGCTGGCTGGGGTGGGGGCAGAGCATGAACACAGATGAAGCCATTCTTGGGGCCCCTCACAACCAAAGGCACTCACGGGGATCCGTCTTGGACAGCAGCGAGAGTGAGGTCACTCGAGAGGTATTTTGTCGTGTGTTCCTCTTTAAATATGAACATGTATAACGGGGAAGATGCCTTGGCTCGCGCTCAGCAAGATGAAACTTTAAGAAATGATTTAACCTTGCCTTAGACCACTGCACTTAAGGCAATGCCTTCCAAGAAACCCAAGTCGGATCCGGCCAGCTGTGCCCAGGGCGGCCCGGAAGCCTGAGGATCACTCGTGGACATTCTGCCCCCCCGAGCACGCGTGGGTACGCAGGGTGCTGGCCCCGGCGACGGGCTTCTGCCTTCCCCTCCCCCTCCCAAACCACACATTCCCAAACAGCGACTGTGTGAGGCGTGGGAGGGCCGTGTCAGCTGTGGATCCGAGGTGTGCGGCCACCGCGGGACGGAGAGCACACACACTTCCGGTGTTGGCTCTCTGGCCGGGGCCGGCAGTGACAGCCTGGAGTCCCCAGCTGGGCGGCTGCTGCGGCCTCTCCGTGCAAAGGCGTCAGTGGGAAATGGGTGGGCACTCGGCCCACAGCAGATGCGCCGGGGGCGGGGGGCGGGAGAGGGGGTGCAGCGGGAGACACGGGGCGGGGAGCTGAGAAGCCTTGCCAGGTAACCACGGGTGGGAACCCCAAGGATGATGACGTCCTCGGCCGGCAGTTCCGGAGCGCGGGGTTTGCTCCCATGCGGCTCCTTTCCTTGAAGTGGGCTTGGCAGGCCCAGCTGCAGAAGGACAAAAAAAAAAAAAAAAAGGAAAAAGCTAAACAAAATCAAGGTGTTGCACATTGCTTGGCCTGTGGATCTGGCCCAGTTTCTCTGCACACACACCTCTCCTGCAGAACTGATGGGCGCCATCGGAGCGAGGCGGCCCGCGGAGTCCTTGCTTGGGGCCCAGAGCTACAGATGGACAGACAGACAGACGCATGGACATGCTGCCTTGCATGTATCGCTGCGTGCATTTGCTACACTCACCAGGCACAGGTAGCAGCACGCTGGGCCCCTCGGGGAAGCTCCATGAAGCCTCCCAGCTCCGCCTCTCCGCACCTGCCGCCCTCAGAGGCCACCTGAGCCCACAGGAGGAAGGCCGACACCACCTCCCCTGTCCAGAGAGCCCTGCTCGCCCCGTTCAGTTCCTCTGCCCCCTTGTCCTCCCACTCTGCTCACAGGAAGGGGCGGGAACTCAGACACAAATGTGCACGGTGGCCCTGGCTGCTTCGCTACCCTCAGCTCCTGCTAACAGAAGAAGAGATTTCACTTAGGGGCAGGGGTCCGCCCTGGACTCCTCTGAACTCCCTCAAGGCCCAGGAGATGTAAGGGGTGAGGGAAGAGGGAGCAGTTCCAGAGAGATCCTCATAAGGGGGATAATTAAACCAACAGACAGGCTTTCTTCTTTGTCTTTCCTCGTTGGAATTGTGGCCATGATGGTTGGTGCTCCAGCATCCATTCTGAGGATGGACATTACAAGCTAGGATGGCCAAGCAGAAGGAAAGACAGAAGACGAAAGTCTCAGGTGAATGACTGTGGGGCCTCTGGCCAGCCAGCCCCAATGCTCCGCTCCACACTTGTGTTACAGGATGAACTTCCACCATCCTTAAGTCACCTTGGGTTCCAGTATCCGTCAGCAGCAGCTGAACCAAACCTCGCCAAACCGTCCCCGATCTGTGCTTCTCCAGAGTGCCACGCTCAGAAGCCACCGCCTGGCCAGGCCACTCAGAGCCTACATGAGGACGGGAAGGCCTGGAGCTGCGGTTCATGGGGGCCATGGCTGGGACCAGCGCTGCATGGTGGTCAGGTGGGGAGGCGGAGGCCTGGGGCCCTGCGAGGCTGAGGATGAGATGGGAGCCCGGACACCCCCGGCAGCCCCGCCCACAGCCGCTCAGACACCGGGCTGCTGCCTTAGCTCTCCTGCAGCTACGGCGGAGCGCCCGAGGCCAGATAATGTATGCAGAAAAGAGGTTGATTCAGCTCGAGGGCTGGGAGCCAGGAAGTCCCAGCAGCACAGCACTGGCTGTCCAGGGCCCCGTGGTGGACGGCGCTGCCGCCACGTGCAAAGGAGGCAGTGTGGCGCGCTGCAGGGGCCCACGGGAGCTACTGTAGTCCCTTCTGAGGGTGGTGCACCTGTCCATCCGCCTCTTACACGCTCAGCCCTCCCTCCCTACACCTCCCCGCTGGGGACCCAGCCTCCCGCACACCCCACGCCTCGGGGACTGGACGTTCGCCGTCACGGTCGGGTGTGCTGCCTCCACTGAACACCACAGACGGCAGTGCACGGGCTCAGAGCTCTCCTCCGCAGCTTGTGGGGTCCCGGGGCCCTGGCTGCTGCACCCACCTGCCTGCCCACACTCCCTTCCAAAGTCCCACCTCCAGACGCCAGCAGCAACCGTCTTGGGGGACTGGGTGGAGATGCTCAAACCGCGGCCAGTTCAACCTTGAAGGCCAGAAATTGGCACAAAGCGCCAAGGGCCACCCCTGTTTTTCATCCGCAGTGAGGGGCCCCTCGGGGAAGTGCTGTGGAGAGGAAGGGTCCCTGGGTAGGCAGGGACATGCGCACTGCGTCACTTCCCGCCCAGGTGACACATCTTGCCTCACACACCTGCCCATCCACAATCTGGATTTTTCTAGTGCGATCTACAGGTGCAGCAGGCCCGGGGAGGTCTCAAGGGAGAGGTGGTCAGGGTCGGGGAGCAGGGCTCCGGGGCCCAGGAGGAGCCCCTCCCCCAGGTCCGGGCCCCTTGGAGCTTGGGAGCGCCCCTTTGTCTGCCCCTCATCTGGTTTGGCCAAAGCTGTGTTGGGACGCAGGCTTCCCAGGGCAGAGCCGGCCCAGCCCGCTGCGGGGTAGGGCGGGAGAAAGAATGTAATCAGAGTTATGGCTTAATGAAGTGAACCGTGATAACCATAAACAGAGAGTCTGGGATCCGGTTTGTTATTGTGTGCGGGGCGGTACCTTTCCGCAGCAACTGGTGTGAGGGTCAAGCTGGAAACTTCGTGCGTCGACAACACAAACACAGCGGCGCCATTGTTACAGCCCTGCGCGCTCCCACCTGCGGAGGGGTGGGTGGTGCGGATGGGAGAGTCCAAAAATAAGCTCCTTCCGGTCACCCAGGGTAGCAGAAAGGAAGGCCGAGAGGGTCTGGAAGAGGAGTGAGGAAGGCAGCTCAGGGACCAAGGGGGCCCGGGCTCCTGCGTGTGTAACGCAGTCAGAGGCCGTACATCCCGCCCAGCTCAGGGAGGAAGTGGACATTTGTCTGTTGGTCCCCTCGTGCGGGCTACAGCAAAGTGGCCGCGTAATAGCTCGTGGCTGTATGCTGTCTCTGAAGAAAAGCGATCGCTAAAAACGCTGCGGAGCTGTCCGTGTTCCCGGCACCCACCATGAGCACTCCCAGAATTCCCCGGACCACGGCCCCCGACCCTGGGCTCCAGGGTCCACACGGGAGGCTGGGACCCCCCTGGACCTTTCTACAGTGGAGTCCCTGCTGCAGGCTAAGTGGGTGGCCGCCCAGGGGCCGCGCCTGCAGCTCAGGCTACTCTCCCTTTGAGAAGCCCTCCGTTCCCAGGAGCCCCTTCTCTGGCCTGGACGCCTTCCTTCCAGGATGGACTTCCTGTCTTGGATGGATCACTTATTATCTTACCCGCACGGGGCTGTTTTCCCAATGAACTCACCGAGCCCTTGGGAGCAGACGGCACATCCCGCCCCTGGAACTCCGTGCCCGGCTTCCGTAGCGAGGCTACACAGCCTGCTCCGCTCAGTCCTGATCCTTCCCCTCCCCGCCACAGCTTACAAACCAAGAGGGTGCTTGGCGCTCACCTGGAGGTCATGCATCAAGCATCCTGGCCAGGAAGCCCTGCAGCTTGGGCTCCCTCCTAGCTGAGCCGCGGCCAGCTCCATGGCCGTGGACAAACGCTGGTCCTGCAGCTGCCGGGGTCAGCAGCCTGTCAAAGGAAGCAGCAGCTGTTGGTGAGCACCTGCTGTCTTTGCCAGGCCTGCAACATCAGGCTCACCGCGTTAATGTGGCTTCCATCAGAAGCAGCCCAAGGAGGCGCAGCGAAACCAGAGGAGCTTGTCCCGCATCCCCCCAACCCAAGGCTCTGCCCGAGTGTGTTCTAGAAAGACTGTTTATCCTGACGCAGTCACTGCAGCCCCCCAAATAAACAACACACCTCTTAGTTGGGGAGCACCGGACCACCTGCCATCTGCATTTTGCTTTGTGGGGTCCCTTGCATCGGCCCCTACCAAGCTGTCCTTGGCCAATGACGCCACCTGGTGGCTGCTGCGGGAAGGGGGTCCCTGCACACGAATAGAAAATGGTAGGGTAGGTGCTGAGAGAGGGTGGAGCTGGGTCCCCTGAGGGAGGACACATCCCCACTGTCCTCTCTGAGGGCGCCCTGTTTGAGCCGAGACTCACAGCAAGATGGGATCGGTTATGCCAAGAGCTGGGGCCACAGCGTTGCAGGCGGGGCAACAGGACAGAAAGGGCCTGCAGTGGGGACACAAGGATGCCCTGCGCAGCTGCACCCAGCATGCACCTCGCGGGCACAGGTCCAGCCCGGAGGCTTTGCCAGGTGGGAGGAGTCGCGCAGCATGGGCAGGGGTCAGGTGCTGGGCAGCAGTGTGGTGCACCATGGGAGGGGATCAGGCGCGGTGCAGCGTGGGCAGGGGTCAGGCGCAGGACAGCAGTGCGGCGCACCATGGGAGGGGATCAGGCGTGGTGCACCGTGGGCAGGGGTCAGGTGCTGGGCAGCAGCGCGGTGCACCATGGGAGGGGATCAGGTGCGGTGCAGCATGGGCAGGGGTCAGGTGCTGGGCAGCAGTGCGGTGCACCATGGGAGGGGATCAGGCGCGGTGCACCGTGGGCAGGGGTCAGGTGCTGGGCAGCAGTGTGGTGCACCATGGGAGGGGATCAGGCGCGGTGCACCGTGGGCAGGGGTCAGGTGCTGGGCAGCACTGCGGTGCACCATGGGAGGGGATCAGGCGCGGTGCAGCGTGGGCAGGGGTCAGGTGCTGGGCAGCACTGCGGTGCACCATGGGAGGGGATCAGGCGCGGTGCACCGTGGGCAGGGGTCAGGTGCTGGGCAGCAGTGCGGTGCACCATGGGAGGGGATCAGGCGTGGTGCACCGTGGGCAGGGGTCAGGTGCTGGGCAGCAGTGCGGTGCACCATGGGAGGGGATCAGGCGCGGTGCACCGTGGGCAGGGGTCAGGTGCTGGGCAGCAGTGCGGTGCACCATGGGAGGGGATCAGGCGCGGTGCAGCGTGGGCAGGGGTCAGGTGCTGGGCAGCACTGCGGTGCACCATGGGAGGGGATCAGGCGCGGTGCAGCGTGGGCAGGGGTCAGGCGCTGGGCAGCAGTGCGGTGCACCATGGGAGGGGATCAGGCGCGGTGCACCGTGGGCAGGGGTCAGGTGCTGGGCAGCAGTGTGGTGCACCATGGGAGGGGATCAGGCGTGGTGCAGCGTGGGCAGGGGTCAGGCGCAGGACAGCAGTGCGGTGCACCATGGGAGGGGATCAGGTGCGGTGCAGCGTGGGCAGGGGTCAGGCGCTGGGCAGCAGTGCGGTGCACCATGGGAGGGGATCAGGCGTGGTGCAGCGTGGGCAGGGGTCAGGCGCTGGGCAGCAGTGCGGTGCACCATGGGAGGGGATCAGGCGCGGTGCACCGTGGGCAGGGGTCAGGTGCTGGGCAGCAGTGCGGTGCACCATGGGAGGGGATCAGGCGCGGTGCACCGTGGGCAGGGGTCAGGTGCTGGACAGCAGTGTGGTGCACCATGGGAGGGGATCAGGCGCGGTGCAGCATGGGCAGGGGTCAGGTGCAGGACAGCAGTGCGGTGCACCATGGGAGGGGATCAGGCGCGGTGCAGCGTGGGCAGGGATCAGGTGCTGGGCAGCAGTGCGGTGCACCATGGGAGGGGATCAGGCGCGGTGCAGCGTGGGCAGGGGTCAGGCGCAGGACAGCAGTGCGGTGCACCATGGGAGGGGATCAGGCGCGGTGCAGCGTGGGCAGGGGTCAGGCGCTGGGCAGCAGTGCGGTGTGGGGCTGCAGGCTGCCTCCTTAATTCTCACGCTCAGAACAGCTCCACTTCCACACTGTTCGTGTCTATTCCAGCCTTGCTTCCACTACCCCAGATATCCCTCTTCCTTCGAACCACCTGCCAGTGCACTCCACTCCGTTCGCTTCCGTTCCACTCCGTTCTGTTCCATTCCATTCCATTCCATTCCATTCCATTCCATTCCATTCCATTCCATTCCATTCCAGTCTGCTCCATTCCAGTCGGAGCCCAAACTGCCTTTGACCTTGCCAGTGATGAACCATGGCGTTGGAGGACACCCCATGAGCAGATGGGAGCCTAATTCAGTGCCCTCCCTCAGGGGGGCCCATTTCCCAAACAGCCCAGCCCTGAAGCAGCCGGCATCCCAGATCCACCTCTATGCACCGCTCGGCCAGCATCACACACATCAGAGAGAGCAGCCCAGGGGCAGGGACGTCTGGAGGGAGTTACCTAATCTCTCTGTCACATAATACAGGGCTGAGTCCCGCAAAGATGATGGAGGGCAAATGAGCATCTATGAGAAAAATGCAGTTGCAATTCAGCAGGTGCCAAGGACGTGGAGACAAAGAAGCAGCTGCCCCGGGAGTTGGAATACACACAATGCCTAGAGCCCATGCTCTCCCAGAGGAGCCTGGGACAGCCCAGCCACTCCCCACCTGCCTGCAGTGTTCACCTCCAACCCCACAGCCCGCGCGGACGGCCCCGGCCTGCCCGCACCTCGTCCCTGCGGCCTGAGGCTTGGGGCCTTCCTCTTGCTCTGCCTCCGTGGCCTGCTTCTGCCGTCCACCATCCACACTTGTCGCCGGGCCCCCCACTTCAGCCATCCTGGGAGCACCTTGTGGAGTCCCATGGCCCACAGGGACCCCCATTCCAAAGTGGGGCTCTTGGCCGGGTGAGACCCACCCCCACCTCTCCAAGGGACACAGGGCGCGACCCCACAGCCTCAGAAGGTCCTCCTCCCTCTTTGGGGTCTTTTCCTAAGGCAGGAAGCCCACCTACCTCAAGCCCCAGCATTCAAAATCAGTGCAAAGAGCAATTTCTGTTCGATGTAATGAAGACAGCAGCTCTTCTTAGTGGCATTACCCTGGTCTTCCCAGATCTTGATTTTGTGCAACTGTGTTGATAAAGTTCCGTAGGGGTGGGCGTTGTGGCATGGGGGCGGGTGTTAAGCTGTGGCTCGGCCGCCCACATCCCATCCTGGAGCATCATCAGTTTGAGTTCTGCTGCTTTGTTTCTGAACCTGCTTCCCGCTGATGTGCCTGGGAAGGCAGCAGGTGATGGCCCAAGAGCTGGGGCCCTGCCAGCCTTGTGGGAGACCTGGATGGAGCTCTGGGCTCCTGGCTTTGGACTGGCCCAGCCTCAGCTCTTTGCAGGCATTGGGGGGATGAACTGGAAGATCTCCCCTCTCCTCTCTCTCTCTCTCTCTGTGTCTCTCTACCTTTCAATTAAGTAAATAAATAAAAACTTTAAAAAAATAAAGCTGTGCAAAGCCATTTCCATGGAGACGGCTGGAGGGGCTCCCGAGGACTGGCGACCTTGGCTGGGACGGTGTTGGCTGTAGCTGGGGTCCAGGTCATCTCCTGTCTGGAAACAAACCGACCCAGAAAGAGGACTCGAGTGAGTATTTGCACCAGGCCAGGTGTGGGGAGCCCAGAGCCCAGCGGCGCCGGGCGAGCCTTGGATGCTCCAGAGGCTGAGTCCATAGAACCAGGGCAGTGCCATGGAGTTGGCGTTGCTTAGTTCTCCAGAGACACAGGTGACCCTGCCGCGGACCTGGGGAGCACTGGGCAGGCCCTGTTACACTGACCTGGGGAGCACCGGGCAGGGCCTGTTACACTGACCTGGGGAGCACTGGGCAGGCCCTGTTACACTGACCCGGGGAGCACTGGGCAGGGCCCTGTTACACTGACCCGGGGAGCACCGGGCAGGCCCTGTTACACTGACCTGGGGAGCACCGGGCAGGCCCTGTTACACTGACCTAGGGAGCACTGGGCAGGGCCCTGTTACACTGACCTGGGGAGCACCGGGCAGGCCCTGTTACACTGACCTGGGGAGCACCGGGCAGGCCCTGTTACACTGACCTGGGGAGCACCGGGCAGGCCCTGTTACACTGACCTGGGGAGCACCGGGCAGGCCCTGTTACACTGACCTGGGGAGCACCGGGCAGGCCCTGTTACACTGACCTGGGGAGCACCGGGCAGGCCCTGTTACCTGTGACCTGGGGAGCACTGGGCAGGCCCTGTTACACTGACCTGGGGAGCACTGGGCAGGCCCTGTTACACTGACCTGGGGAGCACTGGGCAGGGCCTGTTACACTGACCTGGGGAGCACTGGGCAGGCCCTGTTACCTGTGACCTGGGGAGCACTGGGCAGGCTCTGTTACACTGACCCGGGGAGCACTGGGCAGGCCCTGTTACACTGACCCGGGGAGCACCGGGCAGGCCCTGTTACACTGACCCGGGGAGCACCGGGCAGGCCCTGTTACACTGACCCGGGGAGCACTGGGCAGGGCCCTGTTACACTGACCCGGGGAGCACCGGGCAGGCCCTGTTACACTGACCTGGGGAGCACCGGGCAGGCCCTGTTACACTGACCTGGGGAGCACTGGGCAGGGCCCTGTTACACTGACCTGGGGAGCACTGGGCAGGGCCCTGTTACACTGACCTGGGGAGCACCGGGCAGGCCCTGTTACACTGACCTGGGGAGCACCGGGCAGGCCCTGTTACACTGACCTGGGGAGCACCGGGCAGGCCCTGTTACACTGACCTGGGGAGCACCGGGCAGGCTCTGTTACACTGACCTGGGGAGCACCGGGCAGGCCCTGTTACACTGACCTGGGGAGCACCGGGCAGGCCCTGTTACACTGACCTGGGGAGCACCGGGCAGGCCCTGTTACACTGACCTGGGGAGCACCGGGCAGGGCCTGTTACACTGACCTGGGGAGCACCGGGCAGGCCCTGTTACACTGACCTGGGGAGCACCGGGCAGGCCCTGTTACACTGACCCGGGGAGCACTGGGAGGCCCTGTTACACTGACCTGGGGAGCACCGGGCAGGCCCTGTTACACTGACCTGGGGAGCACCGGGCAGGCCCTGTTACACTGACCTGGGGAGCACTGGGCAGGCCCTGTTACACTGACCTGGGGAGCACTGGGCAGGGCCTGTTACACTGACCTGGGGAGCACTGGGCAGGGCCTGTTACACTGACCTGGGGAGCACTGGGCAGGCCCTGTTACACTGACCTGGGGAGCACTGGGCAGGCCCTGTTACACTGACCTGGGGAGCACCGGGCAGGCCCTGTTACCTGTGACCTGGGGAGCACCGGGCAGGCCCTGTTACACTGACCTGGGGAGCACCGGGCAGGCCCTGTTACACTGACCTGGGGAGCACCGGGCAGGCCCTGTTACACTGACCTGGGGAGCACCGGGCAGGCCCTGTTACACTGACCTGGGGAGCACCGGGCAGGCCCTGTTACACTGACCTGGGGAGCACCGGGCAGGGCCTGTTACACTGACCTGGGGAGCACCAGGCAGGCCCTGTTACACTGACCCGGGGAGCACCGGGCAGGCCCTGTTACACTGACCTGGGGAGCACCGGGCAGGCCCTGTTACACTGACCTGGGGAGCACCGGGCAGGGCCTGTTACACTGACCTGGGGAGCACCGGGCAGGCCCTGTTACACTGACCTGGGGAGCACCGGGCAGGCCCTGTTACACTGACCTGGGGAGCACCGGGCAGGCCCTGTTACACTGACCTGGGGAGCACCGGGCAGGCCCTGTTACACTGACCTGGGGAGCACCGGGCAGGCTCTGTTACACTGACCTGGGGAGCACCGGGCAGGCCCTGTTACACTGACCTGGGGAGCACCGGGCAGGCCCTGTTACACTGACCTGGGGAGCACCGGGCAGGCCCTGTTACACTGACCTGGGGAGCACTGGGCAGGCCCTGTTACCTGTGACCTGGGGAGCACTGGGCAGGCCCTGTTACACTGACCTGGGGAGCACCGGGCAGGCCCTGTTACACTGACCCGGGGAGCACTGGGCAGGCCCTGTTACACTGACCCGGGGAGCACTGGGCAGGCCCTGTTACACTGACCTGGGGAGCACCGGGCAGGCCTGTTACCTGTGACCTGGGGAGCACCGGGCAGGCCTGTTACCTGTGACCTGGGGAGCACCGGGCAGGCCCTGTTACCTGTGACCTGGGGAGCACTGGGCAGGCCCTGTTACACTGACCAGGGGAGCACTGGGCAGGCCCTGTTACACTGACCCGGGGAGCACCGGGCAGGCCCTGTTACACTGACCCGGGGAGCACCGGGCAGGCCCTGTTACACTGACCCGGGGAGCACCGGGCAGGCCCTGTTACACTGACCTGGGGAGCACTGGGCAGGCCCTGTTACACTGACCTGGGGAGCACTGGGCAGGGCCCTGTTACATGTGCAGCCTTTAGCAGAGCTGTGCGCTGTCCTCCAGTTAACGAGATCTGCTGACTGCTGAGCAAGGAGGCCCCTGCCTCCTTCTGTGCTCACGGCAGACATAGCTAATCGATGAGGTCTGATCCTCCTTTCCACAGTGCTGCAGAGCCCGAGCAATGCCTGAGAGGTGGCTGGGAAAAGAGACCTGGAGGACAAGATTCCAGTTGGAAGAGTCAGCCCTCCTGCCTGACGAAGTGGGCACTGTCCGTCTTAGAAGCCCAGGGCCAGGTATCCAGAGGGGCCTGGGCAGAGATTAGCAGGAATATGTGTGAGGGGATGTGTGTTGGGGTGGGGACTGGTGTCAGGGGGAGGAGGCTCCCTGTCCTGGAGGGTCACCTCTGGCTTTGATCAGAGAGAAGGTCGGGAAGAAGTTTCTAGAAGGTTCTAGAAATTCCACCTGGGGGTTTCTTGGCTGGAGATAAAGGAAGAAATTAGAATCTGTCTCCCTAGCAAGACTCTCCAGTGATGCTAATGGGCACCCCTGCACGCCCGGCAGAGACTGGCCCTGTCCCACCAGCACCCTCAGTCCTCATCCCACAAGGGTGTGCCACTACACCTCCCAGGCGGAATCTGAAGCCAACCGAGGTTAATCGACAAGTCCTGCCCTGCCTGCCCGCCTGCCCGCCTGTAAGGCTGACCTCCCCGGCCCATGCCTGCTC
Source organism: Lepus europaeus (assembly GCF_033115175.1). Taxonomy (NCBI): domain Eukaryota; kingdom Metazoa; phylum Chordata; class Mammalia; order Lagomorpha; family Leporidae; genus Lepus; species Lepus europaeus. The sequence continues at coordinate 10,034,018 of NC_084837.1, forward strand.
ATCAGCTACCCTTGGGCAATTTTTGGCAAATTGCTCTCAGAGGGTCCGTGGTGGTTTTGCCTTTGGGAGGGGCAGGAAAGGCTGAGGATCAGGTGGGAACTGAGAACTGCAGGCCAGGCAGGTTCCAGACAGCATCCTCTGTCCCCTGCATCAGGACCCAGGCAGTGACGGGGACCTCGTCTGTCTTATTGTTCCTGCTCTCTCCCCCCACCCCTCCTACTCCCCATGGTCCCCTGCTGGGCAGGAGTCATCACCCCCATTGTCCGCAGAGGAAGTCGAGGCACACAAAGATCAGGTGCCAGCCCAGTGCTCCCTGGGCAGAGAGCAGCAACCACATCAGTTGATCTCAAAGCTGGGAACCTGTTTTAGGCTTCAAGAGTGAGTGGGCTTTTGTAGGCGGTCCTGGGTGCCAATCTCCGGTCCCAGAACTGTGTCTAAGGACCACTGAAGCTTGGGGCACTCTACTGCCAAGACCTGTTTTGCACCATCATCTGTGTGTGGGTGGGGGACCGCCTGAGTGTCACAGTAAAATGAATTTCAGCAGCAACTTCCTACTCAACTTGGTCCCATGACATCTAGTGGCCACGAGGGGAAGTGCAGTGGTATCCCTGTGTGTGGTCAGCAGGTGCAAATGCCGCTTTTTCGTGGAATAAAAGATGAACCAAAATTCACAGTGAAATCTCCGTGGGTCTTATTAGATGCACATGCCACCCATGTGAAGCCTGTAATCCCCAGTCTTTTACTAATATCGATGCCATGTACTACTGCTGGTGGAAAACACACCATGTCCAATCCGTTGTCTCCTACTGGATAAACTCTCTCTGCCATAATCTACTCTGATATCATAATACGATATAATGCAAAATAACACATTCAGACATGCTCAATAAAGACAGGCACCATGCATCTGGTGTTTCAGGATTCCCGTAGCACCCAGGAGAGAGCTAGATGAAAGTACGCATGAATCGACTTCCTCCCTGCGTGTGTGCTCCCGCGATGAGACGCGGTCAGCTTTGTAGTCCTTCTGGCTACAGGGTGCACTCTCACACCACAAAGACACAACAGCCAGAGGGTCCCGGGCACTCTCGTGAGAGTGCAGGATTTAGGGACCGTCCCTCTCTGTGGTCTCCGCCCCAGGATGCAAATAATGGCAGGATTCCCAGGGATGACTCTGACAATCCAGGGTCCTTAACCGGGGGGTGGGGGGTCCAGCGAAAGGGAGGGGGGTCCAGCGAAGGGAGGGGGGGTCCAGCGAAGGGTGGGGTGAACTCCTGTCGCCATGGGGCTGAGACGGATGAACCCAAGAGTGATTTGCCAAACCTTAACACACTCAAATTATTTTTCAAACATTTGGGGTTTGGCAAAACACATCTCTCTAAGCCCCCTTTCCCGACATTCTTATACCCATGTGGATTTCAAAGGAAATTTAATATGTATGTTTCTGATTCACTCCCCTTAACTCAGCACGATTGTTTAGTGAGAGCCACTTCGTGTCCAAGAGTCTTCCTGAGCCCTCTCTTTTATAAGCCTCCTTGAGGGATTTTCCTTCTAACCAGGAAGTGTGTTTTGTTTTGTTTTGTTTTGTTTTGTTTTGTTTTGTTTTGTTTTTTTCCAGAACAAGTTGAACTCCAATCTCGAAAAGATTCAAGTCCGGTTCAAAACTGGACATCTGAATTCTGAAAAGGCTGGAAGCCTTGCAGAGAGGATGCCTCCCGAGGCCGGACACAGCGATTTTCTGGGGGGGCATACGGCTGCCAGGCCACGCGAATTCCAGACCTGCTGCACCAGTCACGTCCGCTCTCTGGGGGCCGGCCCCTTCCCCAGTGGGCTCGAGGGCCCAGCAGACACCCAGGGGCACCCCAGGGCGGGGGGATTCCCCACCCAGTTGAGGCACTTCAAGCTGGGAATGAATCATTCGCTTTATATCTATTCTGTCTCACAGTCGGTTGTGTCTTTGTTTTTAAAATTTATTATAGGGTACGAACCCAGCGTGTCTGGAGCATTTGATTAAAGTCCAAACAGCAGCGCTGCTGATAATGTGTGGCTCTTTTTTTTTTTTTTTTTTTAATGAAGAAGACATAATTATCCCATGCAGGTTTGGGAGCGCGCTGTTCTCGCAGCGACGGGCGACATTTACACAGCCAGCTCTGTCTTCTGAAGCATTAGAATCAGCCACAGGTAACAGAGTAGTGAAATCCAGAGAAGGAGAGCCAGGGCTGGCACGCTGGCTCCAGGGCATCAGGCTTCTAGACTTTTCTGTGGGCTCCAACGTCCTCGCCATCAAACTGGCTTTTCTGAACTGCTTTATAGTCACAGGACAGCTGCCAGAGCTCCAGCCCTCATGTCTGTGTTCCAGGGAGCAGGAAGGATTAACAGACCCTCAGCGGACCTAGAGCCATGGATAGACTTTGGTTTATTTCTCTGTAGGCACCCCTGTGTGCAAGAGAGGCTGGGGGAGGCTGTGTTATCGAAGCCTGCCGTTGCCTTGGTAAGGGCAGGAAGGAGGAAGAGAGTCCGCGGTTACCCAGCATTGCCACCTCCCCACGCACCCTCTCCCAGCCTCGGCACGGTGCAGCCACCAGAGGGAAGGCCCAGGCGGAGCTTCGGCAGCCGTGACCCGTGGGGCTGTGTGTGAGGGCCCGGAACACGTCCCCTCTGTCCTCGTGCAGCTGCTCCTCTGTTTGCTTCTGCCTGGTCTGCCTGATTTGCCTCACTGATGCTGTGTGTGGAAGATCCTCCCTTGGGGCCCGAAGGAACCAGCGGACCTAAGAGAAAGCAGCTGGCAGGGGCGTTGTGGTCGCTCTTTCCTCTCTGTCTCTCCCGGGCGTTCTCACAGGGGAACGCAGCAGTGTGCAGGTTCCCTCACCCCCCATCCCCAAAGAGCCCACCCTAGAGCCACGTGGAGAGGTGGGCCATGCCGGCTTGTCCAGTGCCAAAGTCCCACCCCCAGCCCAGGAGCCTGGCTTCCCAGGGAAGGGCTATGGGGGAGGCATACGGGGGCCCCAGAGCCTGGCCAGGACTCCCCGTCACCCAGGGAGGCCCAAGCCAGGAGAGGATGGTGGGAGCCCCAGCCCCAGGATGGTGGGAGCCCCGGCCCAGGATGGTGGGAGCCAGGCCCCAGGATGGTGGGAGCCCCGGCCCAGGATGGTGGGAGCCCGGCAGGTCTGTTGTCCCTCCTCCCTCTGAGGGCGGAGTTAGGTTACGCTCCAGGGAGGGGGTGTGGGCCTCCTATTTTAGCTCAGCCTCCCTTTCATGCTTTTTACTACGCGTTCATCAAGCACACAGGCACGTGAAGTGGCGGGGACCCGGATCAGCTGACACGCTCAGGAGCCAGGGAGCAGGCGGTGGGAACGCCACAGAGCTGAAGCCGAAATAGAGCTTTTCCACCATGGAATTAGCGCAGGAACTGGTTCCAGGGGCGCGCCCGGGAACCAGAGAGAAGCCAGAGGCTGGCCGAGTGGGACACGCCCCCCTGGACCTGCGGGACAGTTAAGAGGTGACACGCGCCCTGAGCCTCCGCTAACACTCTGAGTGGGAAGGAGATTACAGAAAAGGAACCTGACGTCCCGGAGAGCGCCAGGCCCCGGGCCACCAGCACACCCCCAGAATCCAGCTCAAGGGGGTGATGAGAAGGGGCTGAGTCTCTGCCACCCCCAGTGCTCAGGCAGCCCCAACCCCGCCCAGCCACCCAGGAACCCTCGGGGGGCGCCAGTGAGTCCTTCCTCCTCCCCGGCTCCGGGGCCATGCCAGGACTGGATTCCTGGCAGGGACACGGCGAGGCAGCCATCCTGTTTGGACCTGGGAAGCACGTGGCCCAGGGCAGGCTCCAGGGGCACGGGGCCACTGCAGGACACAGGTGCTCACCTCGCTAGATGAATGGGATGGAGGAATGTCAGAGGAACCCCTCCCCCACGCCCTGCACGGCCCACCCCCACACAGTCTGGCCCTGGCTCCTCCACTGACGAGGATGTCTGGGGCAAGTACCTGCACGCCTCTGTTTACCCACCTATAAAATGGGGAGAAGAGCATTTGCCTTGGTTCCTCTCGCCAGTGCTATGCCATTGGAGCCCAGGTAGCGCCTGCCTGCCTGGACAAGCCCAGAGCTGGGCCCCTCCTCCTGCTTGGACAAGGTCTACGGCTGTGGCTTCTGCTCTGATCTCAGGCTCCCCCGGGAATCACGGGGTACCCACAGGAGGAGCTGCAGGTGAGCGGGTGGCGTCTCTGGGTGTGAGGGGAGGCGGCCTGCATTCCTGACATCCTGGCCGGCAGAGTGGGCAGCTGTCCACTCCCAGCCAACAGGCTCTCCTCTCTTCCCCTAAAGGAGCAGAGTTCTAAGCCCGGCTCCTCTGCCTGCCCCCGTCAATCCAGCAATTACTTAATTAACACAACTTCCGCTATAAATGCCCAGGGTTTTGTTTGTGTGTTGAAGTCCTGGCTGAGGTGACGTGAGTTCACACATCCTGGATCCCAGATCAGCTCCTGGACTGGGAGCCTAACTTAGAAACCTCTCCAATGACAGCACTCGATGCTGGGTGCTCCCACTGGCTTCGGGGACCTGAGCCCAGCGCAGAGAGGCCTGGACCATAAACCCACAGGAGGGACCCAGGCACCTGACGCTGGGGCTCAGCAGCCAGCCTTGGGCCACGGTGTGTGACCCATGGGCCCAGGTTCTCAGGAGCGGGAGCCAGGGGCCAGCTAGGCAGGACAGAGGACACAGAGATCGACAGGAGCAGCCGAGGAAAGGGGTGGCTTCCCTTTTGGGGCTCCCCAGCATCAGTGCGCCTTGGACCAAGGCCGGGCTCCCTGGTGCTGGGTGGCCCTGAACCATCCTGGAGCCCCAGCCTTACCTGGGCCGTCTCATCCACCCCAGCACGAGAGCTTTCCACCATCCATGGGGAAAGGAGCTGCTGGCTTGCCCTACTGTCCAGGAGAGGGGACAGGGATGGACCCCCAGACCCTCAAAACACACAGCGCAGCCTGGACGAAATAAGGAGACCCGCCCAGCACGGCCTACGGCTTGGCAGTACTCAGTACTCGGGAAAGGACGTGCTGCAGGGAGGCGCTGGGCCTCCCCTGCTTTCCCCGGGAGCGCACCACCCCCGGCTCTGGGGCCCCAGGAATGGCGCGCCTGCGCACCAGGCTCCCCGTCTCTGTTGGGGCCTGAAGCTCCCGTGGTCAATGGAAAAAAGGCAAAATGAGAACTGGGGCTCCCTGGGAGCTGCGAGCAGCCTCGGGACAGGAGGGTCAGTTCTCTGAACCACCAGCTGCAAAGATGGGTGTGCTTTTTAAAGACATCATTTTAACCGAGGTATATAACGTGTGCATTCAACAATTCACAGTGCACCGCGCCGCCGGGGCTGAGGCTGTGCGTTGGTGGGGGTGGGAGGCCCTGCGGCGCCAGGGCTGCACAGCCAGGCGCAGGCAGGGCCTCCCGCCCCTCCGCCCAGGAAGTCCCAGGGCCGCGGGGGATTTCCAGGCCGCGCAGGGCCCGGGTGGGCTCGCCGGTGGTCCTCGATCGGGCCGGGAGGGACGCGGCGGTCCTCCGTCTCGCGAGCCCAGGCCAGGCTGCCGCACTCCAGGCCGAGGCCGGCAGGCCAGCCGCCCCGAGCCCTGGAGAGGCACCGGGCCCCAGGGCGGGCGCATTCCCGGAGCGCAGCAGGGCGCACCGGCCCAAGTTGGGCGAGAAGGGCGAGCGGCGGCGGGCAGGGGGCAGCAGGTGCCGCGGGCAAACCCGCCGGGCTGCGGGGGCAGAGCGGGCGCTGAGGCCCCCGGGCCCAGGGTCCGAGCCCGCGCGGACTTCCGGGGCTCAGCGGCGGCGGCGCCCCAGGAGCTCCTCCGAGGGCCGAGTCCGAGGCTGCGGAGCGCACGGCGCGGCGGGCGGGGTGGCGGGAGGCGGGCCGGCCCCCTCCCCTGCCTCCGCGCCCGCCCTCCCTTCCTGCCGTCCTGCAGCCAATTAGACGGCCCCCTCGGGCGGGAGGCGTGGGGCGCTGCATAAAGCGGCACGGAGCTGTCACCCCGGAGCAGGCTGCGCACCGCCCAGGCCGAGCCGGCGCGCCGGGGAGTGCGGAGGAGCCATGGCCACCACCAACGGGGCCGTGGAAAACGGGCAGCCCGACAAGAAGGCTCCTGTTCTGCCGCGCCCCGTCCGCAACCTGGAGGTCAAGTTCACCAAGGTGAGGCGGGCGCTCCTCCGGCCCGACGGCTGCCCGGCTCCGCGCGGGGCAGCGGGGCAGCGGGGCAGCGGGGCCGAGGAGCCAGCAAGCGCGGGAGTCCACCCGGAGCTCCGAGCCCGCACTGGTGGCGGGGCGTCCTGGGCGGGACCCCGTGCGCCAAGCGGGCTCGCGGGCGGCGGGGCTCGGTGCCCTAAGCCTGGAAGCGGGGCGAGGCAGGCCGCCTGCTCGGCTGGCGCGCCGTGCCGGGGTTCAGCGCGGCGCAGCCCCGACGGGCCCCTGGCGGCTCGGTGGGCGGACGCAGGCGCGCGCCGCCGTGGCCCCCGGGCGCGAGGGTCCCCCGTGGACCTCCGGGGAGCGTTTCCGGGGCTGAAGGAGGCAGGCTTTGGGAGGCTCCGGGGGTGCCAGGGGACGCCAAGAGTGAGATTGAGGGCCCCGGGCTGCCAGTGGGAAACCCGGCGAGCAGGTGGTCCCGGGACACCCGCGCTTAGCCGGCTGGCCGGCAGGGCTGGAGGAGAAGAGAGGCGCTCCCCGACCAAACGCCCGCGTTGTTACCGACCAGGAGCTTGGATCCCGGCCTGGGGAAGCCGCGGGTGGCAAGCCCAGGGCTCCCAGCTCCCTGCGCTGCGGCTGGAGGCGGCCGCGCGGCTTGCGCTCGAGGCTGTGAAGGTGTGGAGCGGTGAGATCACCTGCCCCGGGGAAGCAGGAAGGCGGCGAGACCGGCGGCCCGAGCGCCGCTCCCGGGAGGACTCCCCGGGCTGCCGGGGCGCGGGGCGCTGCGGGGGCAGGGGACCCGGCGCCTCGGAGCCCCAGGCCTGGAGGCGTCCGCCCTCAGCTTTGCCCCGGCTGGTTTTTGCGTCTTATCCGTAGTCCCCAGCTCCACCAGTCCTTGGAAAATCCACGGGTCAGTTTTGCTTTCAAAAGCCCCCATGATCGCTCTCAAAGAGTTTTTAATGCTGCGGAGGAAGTGGCCGGCCACGCTGTGTGGCCTTCGGATTTTGGTCCCTTGCACTTGATCCGCGAAGTCGGTGGGTCCCACGTTTAAATCGCATGCTGTTTGGATTAGCTGCTTGCAGAAGGCTGGCCATCACGGCGAGGCAGCGCTGGGAATTCCTTTTCATGTCGTTTGGTTCCCAGTGTCGGCCCGTGCAGCTTCTGGGAACAGAACCTTCAGTTTGTCAGGATTTAGCTCCGTTCGTGCTTGGCTGCTGCTGGCCGTGGTGTTGTTTTGTTTTGTTTTTACAGAGTTCCGTGAAACTATTAGAAACCAGAAAGTAAATATGTTGTCCTTTTATGCTTGCATCCCACAAGAGCCATGCGGCCACTTAGAAGTTTGTTTCTTTCTCAATGATTCTTTGGGGTCTGTTCCAAGGGAGGATGGTGGAAGGTTCTGGGAGCTCGAGCCGCCATTGTCTCTGCCAGTGGCACATTTGGGGTTGTGTGATGGAGGCAGAGGAAAGGTAGTGGCGTGGACTGAGCTGGAGACCTGAGACCCTCAGGGGGCTCCAGCTGCCCGCACCAGGCTGCACCTTCTCACCCGTGCGGGTGATGCCGCCGCCTGCTGTGTCCCTGCCCTGGCCCACCTCTGCAGCCTGTGCAGCCGAGGCTGTCGCCGGGGGGGGGCTGGGAGCCCGGGGCAGGAGAGGCCGTGCCAGTGTTGGCCAGAGAGAGATGCAAAGTGGGGAGCGGAGGCCCAGGGCGGGCGGGCAGGCGGTGGGACAGACGGGGCACGGGGGAGCCGGGGATCTGCTTTTTCTCCAGACCGGCTCCTGGTGCTTGTCGGTCACCGACTCACCAGAGGTGGTTCCCCCAGGCCTGGCTTTGGCCTCGGCGTTGGCGATGTTCGTGAGGGGAGGGTTCCACTCGGTCCCCGTACACCTCTCAGAGGACAGCAGCCCCTCCCACGGCGCCCCTTTCTCTGCTTGCTCAAGTCCTTCGAGACATTCTCTTTAAACCTTTCTCCTGCCTTTAAACATCCGTTTTTATTATGAAAACTAAAAATCCTCCGACTATTGTTTTCTGCAGACACTCCTCCTGGGTTTAGCTCAGGAGTCCCGTGGAAGTTGCTGGAAATGGCGCCGGCAGGATTCCCTCTTGCGATCGCCATCTTCACGTCCACCCTGGGCGCGGTCCTAATTCCATGTCATTCCGTGCCTTTGGTGACGAACGAATTCCGTCCGCAGCCCAGGGCAGCCTAGCGCTGTGTGAGTTCACTTCATCCCGAGTCCCACGGCCAGGGGCACAGCCCCCTTCCAGACCTTTATCCTGCTTTGGGGTTCAAAATAATAGCCGCTCGGGCAGGCCACCTTCACAGGGGCTTCCTCACTTGCATTTCTGTTTTGTTTTGGTGGAGGGAGGCGATCAACAGGAGAAATTTGCTGAACTGGAAACATTGTGACGGGGCAATGTGGTTGGAGTCGGGCAGTCTGAATTTTGTTTTTTGGTTTTGGGTTTTTTTTTGTTTTTTGGTTTTTTTTTTTTTTTTTTTTTTTTTTTTTTTGCAGTTGCTGGTTAGAAAGGACTCGGTCAGTGTCGCACGCAGCTCAGTAGTGTTTTTCCTCTTGAGCCTGCTTGGAGATGCAGCATCCCAGGCATCCATCCCGTCGCTGCGATCTGTTCCCATCCCCCTAACTTCCAGTCCCCACTGCCACCTTGGAACTGACACCAGGCAGGACCCAGAATCAGCAGTTTTCCCTGACAGTCTCTATTAGCCAACCCACGAAATTTCATCTGCCTGCAAATGGGCCTCTCTGGCTGGCTGCAGTGTCCGCCCCGCACTAACTAAACTCCTCGCTCCACTCCCCTTGGCCGAGTGATTGCTTGCTGGATGGCAAAAGTGAACTCTTGGATTGGGTTTCAGCTGGAAGAATAAACCTGTAATCGTAGCCTGGCCTTTTCCTCCTCGTGTCCCCGGGGGCCTGGGCTCACATGGCGGGCTCTGGGCTTCCACAGAAATCAGACCGGCGCTTCCCACTGGTGCCGGCCACGCTCAGCTTCAGATGCCAAATGGGGCACAGGCATTCTCTGCCCACCTGCCCAGCCGGAGCCTGCCTCTGCCAGGGTGCCCATCAGCACACCGGGTTTCCTCTGCCGCGGGCTGCAGCGTTTACACGAGAGAGCCCAGTGCACAGAACGAAACCAAGCCGCGCGCTCTCAAAGAAGACCCGACTCCTCTCTTCTCTGTTGTCCCTGGGGAGCCGAGTGTGCGGTCTCACAACCACTGAAATTCGCCCTTTCCTGACCCAACCCTCTTCAACAATTCCAAGAGAAGCAAAATAAAGCCAGGAGTGTGTGCAGGGGTCTGGTGAGCGTGTCCTTGACCTGGCCACGTGGAGCCGCGTGTTCGTGGGTGGAACGGAATCCTCCCGGTGCGCACGAGCAGTCTGCAGCCGGGGTCTTTCTGCAGTTGTGGGGTGGGTGTTGTGAGGCCAAGGCGCTCCCAGGGGTGCAGCAGGGACGCACTTGTGCTGGGCCGGGCGGCCAGCCGGCCTCTGGGCCGTGGGGCGTGCTGAGGGTCTCGGCTCTGCCCTGTGCTCCTGCTCCGGAAGCTGTCTCCTACCAGGCAGGTGGCCCTGAGAGTAAACCAGGAGTAGACGCCGCAGGCAGCCCGCTGCGTGGTCTTTGTAACTCGAGTTTGTCCGTGGCGGCTTTTCTTTTTCTTTTTCCAACATCCTTGTTCTCTGGAGAACGGAGGCTCCCTGGGAAGAGGGTTCCTGGGGCATTCCTTGGGTCCCGGCTGTAAGTGGTGTTTGCTCCATCCTGAACGCGTTCCAGCCTCCTCGCACTGGCTTTCTCAAGCCCGGGAGGAACACACACATTATGAAGGGAGGCAGTGGCAGGGTGCAGGCCGGTCGGTCGGGACTTGCGGCTGTGGCGGGGGTCTCCCGCGGAGGGGCTCCTTGGCAGTGTTGCTGGGGATGCAACAGATGCGGAACTGTGCTCACTGCTTACCTGCCCGGCGACACAGGCGTGCACAGGTAGTCTGTTCCATCCTTCCCGAGAGTCTACGAGGGTGTCAGTGTCCATTGCCAGCCTGGATTTAACGACTTGGCTCAACGATCCCTCTGTGAATCCATGTTCTCGCGAGAGATAAAAGTCCTAACCATAAAATGAAACAACCCGAGTTTTACTGTGACAAGCCCCCGAGTTCTAATTCTGAGGCTGCTCTCTCGGTGAGAGCCCTGTGCCCCCTGCCTCTCCCCTTCTCCGGCATCACCCCAGGGTGCGGAAGGGGAGGGGGCGGTGGGGAAGGCAGACAAGACGTTACCTAAGGACCTGAGCATGTTGAAATTATATGATTTTGATTTAAACCTAATTCGTTACACTTCCCTTCCTGGTTAGATATTTATCAACAATGAATGGCACCAATCCAAGAGCGGGAAGAAGTTTGCCACGTACAACCCCTCGACTCTGGAGAAAATATGTGACGTGGAAGAAGGAGATAAGGTGCGTGCTTTTGCTGTTCCTCTGAGCAAGCCGATGGTAGATAACCACGGGGTACGGACGTGCGTGGCTGAGCCGCGAGACAGAGCCGGCGCACACCCGGGGAGGGCCTGGGCCAGCTGCAGGCGTGCGTCCGCCTCGCCCCAGAATGGGATCAATTATCCAGGGCCCTCTGCAAAGAGACGCTCTCCTGCTCTCCTTTGATGGATGTCTCGGCATCTCCCGGGATGACCTCAGCCTCCCCCGCGCACGGCCGAAGGGAAGGTTTTTATCAATCACTTGAACCCAGAGGCACGGCGGAGCCTTTCCAGAGAGCCTTTCCCAAGGCAGCATTTTGAAACACTTAAAAAGTAGACTTCGAGGAGGAAGCAGCCTGGCCGCCCAGGGACGGAGCAGCGATGATGTCTCGGGTTCCCAGATTCCCTTTCTCCTGGCCTTAGCATGATCTCGTAAAGCCGCCGTGGCGTGTGTAGCACCAGTTGCCGCAGCTAGGGGGTCCGTGTGGTGACACAGACGCTAAGGGACCTCGGGGTGCGTCCCTTACGCATTCCCAGGCCGTGGCTTGTATTCCAGATGCAGGGGAGAGGTGAAACTCTTCTGCAGAGGAAGGCAGACGGGACCGTGGCCGCCGCCTCCTGAGCTCGGGGCAGGGCGTGGTGCTCGCCGGAGACCGGGTTGGTGGTGTTGGATGGGGGCGCGGGTCTGCATAGGCAGCAGGCCTGGCTTTTACTCCACCAGGGCCATCTCGTGGGCAACGTGTGGTGGCCGCACCTGTGCACACACCCCTCTGTGTGCAGCGCCTCCTGCTAAGCTCTGTCCCAGGGGAAGTCGCACAGGGACTCGCACACAGGAGGGAGGGTGGGGGGCACTGTGGGAGCCCTGAGCTCTGGTTGCTCCCTTGGTCTCAGTGACTGCTCTGAGTCCCTGGAGACAGGGGCTGCCCTGTCCCCTGTGGCCCTGTCCCCTCCACCCCAGAGCCTGGGACAAGGAATTCAGTGGCCCGACGTTCCCCTTCCCACGCACAGCCTCGGTGGTGTCTCCGTCCTGGCTGGTGTCCGGCGCCGGCTGCCGGCTGCACCTCCCTGGGGAGAGAGTCCCCGAGCGGCCTGTGGAGCCTCCAGAACCTCAAAGCCTATTTTTCTGCTCATGGCAGGGAGGTGGCAGCACTCAGAATGGCTGCCGAGTCCGTCCCGTTAGGAGTGAAGTTCCATTGGAATTCTTCTGTCGGGGCACCAGAGGTCCAGTTCCTGGTCCACAGAACGATGTGACAGTCCGGTCCCCACAGGCTGGGTGAGGCTGGAGGCAGAGAAGCCTCTGTGTGCCACCCTGTGCGCCCACTGTTCCAGTGTGGTCCATTCTGCCATCAGCCAAGCTCAGATTCCCCGCCCTTGTCTCAGTCTGATTTGTGAGCGGCAGGTGTGGCCTGGCCGAAGTGAGGCAGGACACACCAAGTTTTCATCTTGGGTCCCCAAGAAGCATCCTCAGGGCCGGTGACTTTGGGAGAGGTTTTAGGGCATTCCTGGAATCAGAGAGAAGGTTAGCGCTCAGCCCGTGTAGAGATCCTGTGAAAGGGATGAGGGGGAGGCTAAGGAAAAGTCACTCCCGGCCCCGAGCGGTTTCTAAGCCGGCTCTTCGCTCTGCGCCGCCGCAGGCCGGAGCCCCCGCTGCTCTGGGCTGCAGGTGTGCTCCCGGGTGACACGTGTCTCTGTTCTGGCCTCTCAGCCCGACGTGGACAAGGCCGTGGAGGCCGCACAAGCTGCCTTCCAGAGGGGCTCCCCATGGCGCCGGCTGGATGCGCTGAGCCGCGGCCGCCTGCTGCAGCAGCTGGCCGACCTCGTGGAGCGGGACCGCGCCGTCCTGGCCGTGAGTACACGCACCAGGGCCGGTGTGGGATGACAGCCTGTTCCCCGGGGGCGAGGGAGAAAGATGGATGGTGGCGCTCGCGTGCAGGCCTCTGAGGCCTGGCTCCCTGGCACCGCCTGGCCGGGCGGCTGCACTTGGTCCTTTCATTCTGAAGCCAGAGCCTTGTCCCCTGCAGCTCGGCTTCCAGCTGCCTGGAAGTTCGGTGGCATCGGTGGTTCCCAGAGGCGGGATGCGCCCGCCGTCCCTGGGGGCTGGGCCGACGCCTGGCCCATCCTGCACATTTGTGCACTGCATGTTTTTCTTTTCTGCCAGGAACCCCTTCAGTGTACCCTCACCCTAAGTGCAGTGGCTCCCCCCTCACCCATGCCGTCGCCTTCTGAGGCTTTAGTTACCCACGGGTAATGGTGGTCTGAAAATACTGGAAGGAAAATTCCAGAAATAACAACCTATATGTTTTAAGTGACTTTGATGGCAGTGCGTTGTCATAGTGACTTTATTATTGATTATTATCATTAACGTTTTAGCTGCCTCACTTATACACCAAGCTTCATCGAGGGCGAGGATTTAGCCTAGTGGTTTAGATGCTGGGGAAGACACCTGCTTCCTGTATGGGAAACCTGGGTTCAAGGCCAGCTCTGGCTCCCGGCTCCAGCTTCCTTCTAAGGCCGACCCTGGCAGGCAGCGGTGATGGCTCAAGTCCTTGGGTGTCTGCCATCTCCTGACTTTGGCTTGGCCCAGACCCAGCCAATGCAGGCATTTGGGGAAGTGAACCAGTAGGTGGGAGCTCTTCCTGTCTGTCTGTCTGTCTCTGTGCCTCCCAAGTAAATAAGTTTTTAAAGTTTAGAATAAGACTACATCAGCTCTCACAGCTGTGCTTCTATGTTATACACATTTTCCTCAAACTATTTGAATACGCTGAATTTTGGGGCCAAAATAAACTTATCTTTTCGTTCCACCTTCTGTGACCTTCTGGAAGTCCCTGTACATGTGCAGGGAAAGCACATGTGTGTCTGTGGGACTTGGAGCCTCCCGGGTTCAGGCTCCGTGGATAAGAGGGCCCTGCAGTGACATGTTCAGGAAGCACAGGTGGAACGTGCTGGTTCCATTTTTCTTACACGTATGAAAATAAAATAAATGCCACCATTTAACATAGGAAAAAAAAAAAGCCTTGTATAGCCCAACGTCATTCTCATATCAGCCCTGAACTGGGCAGTGTCAAGTGGTCAGAAACAGCTCAGCACGTGAAAGACCTGAGTTTAGATCCCAGCTCTGCAGCTTGCCAGCTGTGTGGCTTTGGACAAATTGCTTAACCTCTCTGCGACTTATTTCTCTGTGAAACATGTCATCACTAATGATACATAGCTGCCGTGAGACTGAGCCATTTAAACCCATGTCGTGGAGAAGCACTAAATAGATGACTGCTATGTGCTAATAGTAACAGTTATCAAAATAAACTGGGTGAACACCCAGCTCGGCCAGTGCCTCCCAGACCCCTTAACTCCTCGGCACAGAAGGTGAACAGCAGTGCAGCCCCGCTGCCCGGGACGACGGGGCCTCGGAGGGGTTAATAAGGAGTGAATCGCACTTGGATTTTTTTTTAATTTATATATTTATTTGAGAGGCAGAGTTATGGGGGCGGGGGGACAGAGAAAGCCATCTTCCATCCACTGGTTCACTCCCCTGATGGCTGCAACAGTTAGATCTGTACTGATCCAAAGCCGGGAGCTGGGAGCTTCTTCCAGGTCTCCCACGTGGGTGCAGGGGCCCAAGGACTTGGGCCATCTTCTACTGCTCTCCCAGGCCACAGCCGAGAGCTGGATCGGAAGTGAACCGGCTTGAACCGGCTCCCGTATGGGATGCCAGGGCCTCAAGCAGAGGCTTAGCCTATCATGCCACAGTGCTGGCCTCCACAGGTGGAGGCCACCTCAGTCCTCCCCGGGCTGTGAGCTCCTTCATGACCTTGGACGGCACAGATGCCAGTTTTTTTGTTTTTTTTTTTTTTTAAAGGCAGAGTGGACAGTGAGAGACAGAGAGAAAGCTCTTCCTTTGCCGTTGGTTTACCCTCCAAAGGCCGCCGCAGCCGGTGCACTGCGCTGATCCGAAGCCAGGAGCCAGGTGCTTCTCCTGGTCTCCCATGCGGGTGCAGGGCCCAAGGACTTGGGCCATCCTCCACTGCCTTCCCTGGCCACAGAAGAGAGCTGGCCTGGAAGAGGGGCAACCGGGACAGAATCCGGCGCCCCAACCGGGACTAGAACCTGGTGTGCCGGCGCCGCAGGCGGAGGATTAGCCTGTTGAGCCGTGGCGCCGACCAGATGCCAGTTTTTAAAACTCGTTGCCAACCTTGAGGCCCAGTTTGTAGGGGATGAAATCTGCTTTTTGGTGTTTGATTTGGAAAAAAGGGTTTTTTTTTTAAATTTTTTATTTTAGAAACAAGTAGCAGAAGGGCTGCCCTTCTGAAGCATCGGTCCGGCGGTGACTTCACCGCCTTGTCCGTGAAAGGATTTAGGGGTGGGGGAGGGTGCTCCTTGGGTGCGTTTTCCCAAGGGTGCACCTGTACAGAAGCCCCAGCTCCCCTCCCTCCCGCCCTTCCGAGGTCAGCGCCCTCCCAGGAACAGCGCTCCGCTCCCAGAGCCTCTCCTTTCTTCCTGCCAGGGAAGCGGCCCCGAGTCTCAAGCCGCCAAACTGGCTTTTTCAAAAACATTTCTGTTTTCCCCTGCATGAGCTCATCCGTCTGCTATGTCCGTGTGCACTCTGAGCAGGCTGCAGAGGCTGTGCCCTGGGCACCCTCCCGCCCTGTCCCCGAGGGCAGCCGTGCAGCCGGGCCACCTTCCCCTGCAGCCCACGCAGCGTCCCGGCGCCGCTGGCTTTTGTAGCAGGGGAGCCGAGCGGGAGGCACTCCCGGCTCTGCCCGGCACGTAGCTTTCTGCCTTCCGGGCCTCGCTGCCTGCAGGAAGGAAGGCCCGGCTCTGCCACAGGGTTCCTCCATGGCCCTGTCCTTTTTCAGCCGGAGGTGAGAGGGGGCTTCTGGCCCTCATTCAGACATCCGGGCAGTTGGGTGGGGCAGTTCCTGAGCATGTCACTGTGGTTCTTCAGTGTCGAAGGGTTATCCTGTGCCCATTTCTCAGAAGGTACGATCTCGTAAAATGTCAAGGGCAACACTGGCCAGCGAGGCATGGCCGTGGGTCACTCGTGGCTAAGCTATAACAAGAAGTCGTGTCAAGGCCGGTTGCTCCCATCAACAGCTAACACTTGTCAGGTTCAGTCCTGCGCACTTACTCACCTGCCAGTCTCCTCTTTCTCTTAAAGACGTTCCTGGCTGAGTCTGTAGTGACCTTAGTCTGAGTTTTGCTTGGACAGATTCCATACAACCAAGCTGAAAAATCCGCGCTCTCACTCCAGGAAGCCAGCTTGCCCAGGTTAATAACAAAACATGGCCCGTGTCTGAAATTGCCCGCCGTGTCCTCAGCCTGTTGCAGGCGCTTGGCCTGTGGTATTTATTATCCCATTTCAGAGATGAGAAAATTGAGCCTCGGGGAGGCTGAGTAACCTGACTGAGGTGGCCCAGGCCGAGGGGGCTCCCTGTCCCCACCCTCAACCACAATGCCCCCACCAAGTGCTCCCCCAGTCCCACCCCGGAAAGGGCCAAGGCAGGCTCCAGGCTCCGTGGGCAGCTGTGCAGATGCTGTGTGGGGTGGCCCGGCCCCAGAGACCCGGGCACTGTTTGCACCTGTTAGGTAAGGCAGGCACCTGTCTGGTGTGCAAAGGGAAGAGGGCAAGAATCAAGGTCACTCTCCCTGTTGTCATCGGTGCTTTTGTACATCAGCGCACTTGGCCGTCACGTTAGCCCTGTGAGGGCCGTGCCGTGATCATTCTCATCTACAGATCAGGTATCTGAGGCCGGGAGAGACCCAGGGCCACCCAGGACCCCTCTGCTGGGGTTTGTCAGAAGCGGTTACTGCTCTAAAGCCAAGGCCATCGGACGGCCCGGGCTGCTCACCTGACAGTTGCACATAAAGCCGAGAGGTGGCCGGGCTGGGCCGTGCACACACAATCCACCCGCTGTCCCTGGAACCTGGATTTCGTTCTCAGCTTTTCTGTGCTGTAGGAGCAGGGAGAGGACGTGCCCCGGGAGCAGGCGCTCAGACACCCCGAGTTTAGTGCTTGTCCTGCCGCTGCCCCACTGCGGGGCCCTGCCCGAGTCCCTGGGCTCTGCTAGCCTCGGCATTGCACCGTGGAGTGGCAATGTCGGCGTCACGTTCAGATACGAGACCCATGCGAGTGCACCGGGATGAGAGCCGGGGACTCCCAGAGGAGGCAGGGCCCGCGTCTCACTCCATTGCCACGTCCACAGGAATCCCGCCCCGGGCTGTGTGTCCGGGTGGCCACTTCCTGCGGAGAGGGCTGACTGGCGGTCGCAGGCTGGGCTCCACTGGGGCCGCTTGTCTCAGGGACAAAGGGGTTCTCTTCAGCCCGGCTGGAAATAGAAAAGAATCCCACCATTGAGAGGCTGCACGGCCCTCCCTGGTCACCTCCCTGGGCAGTGGGGCGCGGCCCCGCATCCGGCCGCAGCCTGCACGTGGAGGGATTGTGTCTTTGTGTGGGCGCCGTGACCCTTGTGGGCACAGTCACTCTGTCCACTGTCACGCTGGCCCAGCCCGCCAAGAGGTCTTCCCTTTCTCTGTGTCCCAGAAGCCAGCAGCCCCTGACCCACCAACCCCCCAAGAGCTTCCCGGGAGTGTCCCAGCCCAGCGGTCAGGGTCATGTCACTGAGGCCACTGGGCTGGGACAAGCGAGCGGATGCCAATGTGGAAGCCTGGCCTAGCATCGGGGGGTCCTTCTGGGGAGATCCCAGCCTGGGCTCTAGCCGAACCCCAGTCTTAGGGTCAGCAAAATTGCCCTGGCCCATCTGGCCCAGGTCGCAGTCACGCGGTCTGGGGTAGCATGTGTGACCACGCGGCCTGGGGACCCGTGAGCCACCTGTGTTCCCTCCCCGCGGCCATGAACGAGAACCTGAACTGGGTGTCCTGGTGTTGCTGCAGACCCTGGAGACGATGGACACGGGGAAGCCGTTCCTGCATGCCTTTTTCATCGACCTGGAAGGCTGTATTAAGACCCTCAGATACTTTGCAGGCTGGGCAGACAAAATCCAGGGCAGGACCATCCCTACAGGTGAGCTGGTGCAGGACAGCCCCCGCCCCCTCGGCTGGGCCCCTAGGGGCTCTGTCCTCTCTGCTAGGTGACCTCGGGGGAGTCCTGCTGCCTTCCCCTCCCCCCCAGGGAGTCCTTCCAGGTCCCCCACCCACTGTGGCCCTGTCCCAGCTCTCCCCGAGCTCAGAACATCCCTTTGGAAGTTGACTCGGATCACAGCTCCATGTCATGGACAAGGCTCGGCTCCCCTCTGCGCCTCTGGACGGCCGTGGGCCACTGGGAAGCCTTGGCCTTGGGTGAGTGAGCTCCCCCTTCCTGCCACTTCTCTTGTAGATGACAACGTCCTGTGCTTCACCAGGCACGAGCCTGTGGGGGTGTGCGGAGCCATCACCCCGGTAAGTACGGCCGCTGCCCTGGACGGGTATCTGGCACTCTCACCCCAGGGCCCTGTGACCTGCCGAGCCCCCGTCTGGTGCGATTTTACCCAGTGGCCTTTGTGTTCACTGAGCATTCGTGGGGGGCAGGACGCGGGCTCTGCAGATGGACAAGGCCCCCTTCTTGCTCTCCAGGGGCTGCTCCAGGCACGCAGTAAAGGCTCTGGGGGTCCCAGCTGGAGAGGTCAGGACCCCCACCCCGGGAGGTGATCTCTCTCCGGGGCCTTGAAGCATAAGAAAGACTTGTTCAGCAAGAGAGGGTTTCTCACGCAGTGGGATCGGCTCAGCCAGAGGCGTGGAAGTGGCAGAAAAGTGGGTGTCGTCAGAGCTGGGGGAGGGCGGGGTACACATGTCGGGGGCATGGGCTCCAGAGGCCTTGAGCTGTGTGGGACTGATTCCTGTGCGACATGGGGGTACCTGCAGGTGCTCGGGGAGAGCAGTGATGTGCCCAGCAGTGATGTGCCTGGGGAGCCCCAGGCCTCTAGTGACAGCCGGGCAGGATGCCGGGGAGATGGCAGGAAGTGAGGGCTAGAAAAATGCTTTGTGGAGGCCAGCATGATGTCAGCCGCACAGCAAACACCCCTGCAGGGAGACAGCACCCACAGCAGAGTCCTCTTCGCCAGGGCGACCCGGCAGCATCTCCCAGGACATAGCTCTGACTCGTGCACACTCCTACACTACCCCTTAAGCCCCTCAAGGCTGGTGTCCTCCACCGGGACCTCGCCGGGCACCTGGGACAGGGTCATGGGGTGGCCCCGGTGCCAACATCCTTGTGCTCTGTCTCAGTGGAATTTCCCGCTGCTGATGCTGGTGTGGAAGCTGGCGCCCGCCCTGTGCTGTGGCAACACCGTGGTTCTGAAGCCGGCCGAGCAGACACCCCTCACCGCCCTGCACCTCGGCTCTCTGATCAAAGAGGTGAGACCCCTGCAGAGGAGACGCGGGAGCCAGGCAGTGGCCGCTGCTCCCGGAGGCGGAAGGGAGTGAGTCCCTGTGCTGTGCTTGGCCGCCGAGGCTTCTTCGCCTGCTGTGAGCTCTGATCTGGAAGGAGCCCCGTTCCTCCCCGCGGTCCTATGAGAAGACGGCTCTTCTTCTGGGCTAAAGCTGCGGTCTGGGAGCACCTGGGCGGGACCAGCACTCTGGTCTTGGCAGGGTGGTCTCACCAGCGCCTGCTGGGCTCCCCCAGAAGCCCCCTCTCACCCCAATAGCCACAGCTCAGGGGAACAGCAGCCCAAAGAGGACCACCACCACCACCACCCCGCCACCCTTCCGGATGCACCTGGTGACCTGTTAAGCCATCCGTCACCAGCTTGTGTGTGGCAAAGACTTGGAAAGAGAGGAGGAGAGGAGGCTGGGGGAGAGCCGCTCTTGTTCTGCCCCCCGCGGGGCTTGGGGCGCCCATCCTGTGCTGTTTCCGTGCTGGCGCGGGTGCAAGGCGGCTGAGCCCAAACCAGTGCCCGTTTTCCCTGGGCCACTGATGACGACACAACCTTGTCACGTGGATGAGACCCGTGGGTCTCGCCTGGAAAAACTCCAGCGCCAGGTCCCAAAGCCTTGATGCGTAAAGCGGTGCGTGTGCTGGCCTGGCGCGTGAGGGCGCTCACCCGCCCCATCCACATGGTGGTGCGCGCCACGCAGGTGGGATGGAGAAGGCAACGGACCATTGCCCGTCCCACCTGCAGGAGGGGCGGGCTCCTGGGGCAAGAGCGCCCCCTGGAGGCGCCCAGTGGCCGTGCAGAGTGTGCATGGGTGGATGGAGAAGGGGGTTTGCAGGGTCTCTGGGCATGGGGCTTCTAACCAGGCGTCCCTGCCCCGCAGCACACACACTCACACTCACACACCCTCGTGCGCACTCACACGTTGTCTCGCACACATGCTCTCATGCTCACACACAGTCGCTGCCTCACACACTCACGTTCTCTCACACACGTGCTTACAGACACATGTTCATGTTTCTTACACATTCACACACTCATTCCTACACACACACGTACATTCACATTCCCTCACACACACACACTCACATTCTCTCTCACACTCACACACACACGTTCTCTCCTCTGTCACACACACTCACGTTCTCACACACATTCAAACTCATTCTCACACTCACGTTCTCACACACACGTGCATTCACTCACATTCTCTCTCCCTCTCCCACACACTCACACACACACACATTCTCACCTCTTTCACACACATTCACGTTCTCACACACACAGGATGGTCCTGTGCTCCGGGAAGGTGGCTACCACCCTGTGCCCTCCTTGCACACTTGCTCACAGGCCTGTGGGGGGCAGGGAATGAGGAAGCCAGGGCAGCTTGCAGGGTGCCCACTGCCAGCCGGGGCGGGGCCTGCAGGCCAGACTCCCCTGGGGCCGCTGTCAGGCTCAGAGCACCTGCCGCTGTGGCTGCCTGGCCCAGCGCACGGTCGCTCTCGCCCTCTGACGGCAGCTCTGTCGCTCCCCAGGTTGGGTTCCCTCCCGGCGTGGTGAACATCGTGCCAGGCTTCGGGCCCACCGTGGGCGCGGCAATCTCTTCTCACCCTCAGATCAACAAGATCGCCTTCACCGGCTCCACAGAGGTAATGGCGCCCTGCCCCCACTCCCACCCCCGGGCTGCTGGCAGGGGACAGCTGTGACGTCACCGAGACTGAGCACTGCCCTGGGAGGGGCGTTGTTGTCTTCTACACTGGACTACATTTTAGTTAGGATAACAAAAGTCCTGCCTCCACTTCTAGAATAAATAAGTGTGGGGCAGAACTCTGCGAGAGGAGAGGAAACAGAGCCAGTGGGAAACAGCTCACGAGCAAGGCGGGGGCGTGACCACAGGCGGGGCGAAGCCAGGTGTGCAGCTGCCGCTCTCAGGGCTTTCCTTCAGATGGGAAACACACCGGCACGTCCACGCACAGAGAGCCCGAGCGGTGGGGCAGCGCGCAGCGCGCAGAGGGGATGTGTGAACACCTGGCGGGCTTCCTCTCAGCCAGCGTCACCAAGGAAGGGCCGGTTCACATGGACACCAGACCCTCGTCGGTCTCTCCGAGTGGCCAAAGCAGCCGTCGTGCTGCAGAGAAGTGGGGGAGACGGGCGTTCACCTACGCGGACCCCCGGGTGGAGAGCGGTTTGGACAGCACACTCCCAAATGCAAAGCTCCATCCCAAAGCTCCCTTGCAGAGAAACTGCCACACTTAGAGAATTCTCCTGCCGAGCATCCAAAGACACATTTCCAAATATGAGCGTGCTTCCAGGTTCCTGGAAAGTGCAATTAAAGGGCCAAGCTTATTGGGGTGCAAAAAGTTTTTGGGAATCAATGCATAGCGTTTTTTTCATAATGGGTTTTCCATGGAAAATTGCACTAAATTAAATGTATACTTTTAAAAAAAAAAAAACTGCTTGTATTTATGTGAGAGGCAGCAACAGAGAGAGAAAGGAGAGCGAGCGAGAGAGGGCACTCCCTTCTGCAGGCTCAGTGCCCATGCTAGGTGCCCGGGGCCGGGTGGATGCCGAGGTCAGGAGATGCCGGCCGAGGCCGGGCAGGCTCTCGCAGGCAGAGAGGCGGGGGGCCCTGGTGCGGAATGCTTGCTGGTAGGAGCCCCGGGGACTCTGGCCCGTCTTCCACCCCACAGGTGGGAAAGCTGGTTAAAGAGGCTGCCTCCCGGAGCAACCTGAAGAGGGTGACGCTGGAGCTGGGAGGGAAGAACCCGTGCATCGTGTGTGCTGACGCTGACCGTGAGTGCTCCCCCTCCCCTTCGGGCACCCGCCAGTCTGCCCCGCCCCCTGCCTTGAATTCAGAGCCTACCTGGTAGACATGCATACACACACATGCAGTCACACACGCACACGCGCACATGCACACAGACACGTGCACTCCATGGGCGGCCACAGGCAGACAGGTGGGGAACAAGCAGCTGGCCTCAACCCGGACGCAGAGCTGCGCTGGGAAAGGAGCTGGCTCAGCTGGCCGCAGAGGCCTGCCTGCTTCTGCCCCTCGGGATGAAGTCCCTCTCCTGGCCGGAGTCCCCTGGCCGGCCGGGGGGTGGGGAATGGGGAGCCATGGAGCAAGGGAGGGGCGTGCCCACTCTCAAGCCTTCCTTACCCCCCTCCCAGCCCAGGAGGCAGGCTCTGAGGTTCCTTCCCTGGTGGTGCCAGGCCTAGCTAACCACAGCAGAAGGGTGCCGCCAACCCGAAAAGCACCCAGGGGTCTGGGTCCTGTCTGCCTGTCCCGCCTCTCTCCTGGGAAAGCAACCTGCCCAGCAGCTAGGGAGCCACCTGGCACGACACTACAGTAATGCTGATCTTGGCTCCTGTGAACAGAAGAGGGAAGAAAGGGCCACAGCAGGCATTCGATTCCATGCGGACAGGGTCAGCCAAAAAAACGTGTGATTTGCCAAGTGCGGTGAAACACCTTTGCCTCCCCCGCCTGTCCACCAGCGCCAGAAATAAATTCCTTTCCTGGAGAACAAAGCTTTCTACCCCACACACAGATAAGACGGCGATGGCAAATATCCCTGAGAAAAATGACCCGGACACAAGTTCTTACTAAAGTGTAAATGATGAATGCCGGTCGCCTCCCCGGCAGCCAGCTGTCAGGGGCAGGGGTGAGAGGCGTGCAGGCTTGGGGAAGCAGCGCTGGTGTGCAGGAGAGAGCCGTCCTGGGTGTGGCCCACCGTGACCCGCACGGGGAGTCCCACACTTCACTCCCAAAGAGGCAGGCCTCCTGTTTGGCCTTCACCCTGGCCACGCCACGTGCCCCTCCTGCCGCTCGGCTCACGCTCATGTCCTCCCGGGAGGCCGCCTGCAGCAGGGGCCCAGGACGCCCTCTGCTTGGGCCTTGGTTTTGCAGTGGTCGGGCAAACCCACCAGGGAGCCAGCCGTCTCTGCCTCCTCATCTTGGCAGTGCCAGGCCAGGTGAAAACCTGACCCAGCTGGCATCCCAGGCACGGGATCAAGAGCCACCTGCCGCTCTGCCCCTGCCACTTGGGCAGCCACCCCCGCTCCTGGCAGGGTACAGGGAAGGAATGAGTTGTGTGGGAGGAGGGGCAGTGTCCGGTTGGCACCCGGCCCGGCCCCTGGGTGGGGGGTGCAGGGAGGGCCCCTCTGCCACTGCAGTTTCCAGACTGTCTTGCCAGACAGCAGCGGCCTGGCTCTCCCAGCCACAGACAGAGGCCCTGGGAGCCACGCCTGTGGACCTGGAACAGGTCGCCTCCCAGGGCCCAGAGCCACCGCCGGCCACGGGGGCCTTGCCTTTACCCTGTGCTCAGGAAAACGGAACCAAATGGGTGCTGGCGTCGCAAGTGGCAGCTTAAATCACCATGCCACAGTGCTTGCCCTAAAACTGCATTTCTTAAACCAGCAGTCGTGTGGGGGCCGGACAGCCGGGCCAGGGTTGAACGTGAGGAGCCCGTAGTTGAAGTGGCGTCCCCCTACCGTTGTCCACTAAGCATGTCCCGAGCCCTTACCCACTAAGCACCCTGCAGCCCCGTTTTAGTGCCCGCTGAGCCGTTCAGGTGCAGCCCTCCCTGGACAGAACCAGGGCTTGTGTGTCATTTTTCCAGCCCTTTTCCATCGTACGCGGTGTTACGTTTCTTCATAAACCCCTTCTCCCAGCTCTTGCCTCCTGTAAAAGTTATCACCAACTGGCCTGCATCAAAACCGAGTGGTTTATGGGATGGACCATCAGCTAATCCTCCAGCCAAGGAGGAGAAGGGGGCCGGAGGGGAGGAGGGGAAGGGTCTGTAGCCAGGTGAGATGACGCTGCGTGACTCCCCGTGCTCACTGGCGTGCTGAGAAGCCCCCTAGGGATGACTCATCCAACCCTGAACTTGGTGGACCCCAGAACCCTTTCCCCCACCCTCTCTGTGTGGGAAATGCTGGGAACAAAATTGATTTCCGAAACGCAGCCACCCTGGGGCCTGTTTGCTGGCGTGGGCAATTAGGCGTGCAGCTGTGGCCAGCCCTGCCTTAACGACTTAATCGCTTCCTCCCGCCCCACCCGCTGCCCTCCGTCCGCTGCAGTGGACTTGGCAGTGGAGTGTGCCCACCAGGGAGTGTTCTTCAACCAGGGCCAGTGCTGCACGGCCGCCTCCAGGGTGTTCGTGGAGGAGCAGGTCTACCCCGAGTTCGTCAAGCGCAGCGTGGAATACGCCAAGAAGCGGCCCGTGGGAGACCCCTTCGACGTCAAGACCGAACAGGGACCCCAGGTAACCGCCCGCGTGTCTGAACCGCACAGGAGGTGCTGTGGCCTGGGGCCTGGGGCCTGGGGCCTGGGGCAGGGCCTCTCTGGGCTGCCCTGCGTCGACGCTCTTTCTCAGAGCCGATTGAAGAGCCGATCTCATCAGGTCCCAGTGAGGCTGGGACTCTTGGGGCTGAGCTCAGCAGCCTGGGCCTCGGAGGAAGGGCCGCTCCCAGGGCAGCAGGCCATCCGTCGGCATCTGCATCCTCTTGGGAGGTCGCCGCTCTGCTGAGCCACCCTGGCCCCCGTACACACAGGGCTGTCACCCTGGCTAAGGCGGGGGCAGCGCCTGGGGCCGGAGTCTTGGGCCCACGTTCGAGTGAGAGGACAGAGGGACTGTCAGGAAGCAGAGAGCTCCGAGGCAGGCGGCTGGGGCAGCAGGGACATGTCTCTGGAGCCCTGGTCGGGAACGCCAGGGACAGGATGTACGTGATCGTAACCACAAGGCCTGCTCGCCTCTTTAAAGGGCACATCCTGTATCGCTTTCTTACTGATCGTGAGCCGAAACAGATGGATAAATATTTAAAAGAGGGCAGCCTGACCATCCCATGCATTATTAAACCCAGCTCGGCAGCTGCCCACTTCGCCATCAGCCAAAGTCCCGTCCTAGGCCTGGAGTTCCAAATCACGGGTCTGTGGCTTGCCCACGTGTGTCTGTTTCACGCTGCACGGGTGGCGACACGTGTTTACACGGGGAGCCACGGCCCTGAGCTCAAACTGGGCTCTGGGACCTTCTGAAAGTCTCGATTTCCTACCCTGCCTCCGTTTCTCACCTGGGAAATGGGAGTAGCACAGGAACAGTATGAGGATTTGGTGATACCTAGGAAGTACTTCTTTTACTCTCTAAGATTTATTTATTTGAAAGTCAGAGTTACAGAGAGAGAGAGAGAATTTCCATCCACTGGTTCACTCCCCAAGTGGCCACAACGGCCAAGACAGAGCCAGACCGAAGCCAGGAGCCAGAGCTTCATCTGGGTCTCCCACGTGGGTGCAGGGGCCCAAGCACTTGGACCATCTTCTGCTGCTTTTCCCAGGCCATTAGCAGGGAGCTGGGTTGGAAGTGGAGCAGCCGGGACAAGAACCAGCATCCAATACAGGATAGCAGCGTCACGGCCGGTGGCTTTACCCGCTGTGCCACAAGGCCGGCCCCACCACTTTTAAAGTGGCCAAGCACTCAGGGACAGGCTTTCCCACCCAGAGGGCAGGAACGTCTGTCCTTGACATCAGGCCGTGGCCGTGTGCGTCAGTGTTGGTTCACGGCCCCGTAGGGAGAGGAGAGATCCCACGTGGAGGAGGGGCGGCCTCTGGCCACAGTGCTCTCCCTCCGTAGCCCTGCAGCCCAGATGTCACGTGACCCTGGAAGGAAAAGCAGCTCCACCTGTGGCCCACACCCCTCATCCCCAGTCACGGCCTGCTCAGCCGCAGCCCCCAACCCAGCACCAGGGCCCGAGGTTGTCAGTGATGCACAAACATGACGAGTCATTATCAAATCCACAACGCTTTTTATTTTTTAAAGATGTATTTATTTGAAAGGCAGGACAGAGAGAGAGAGTCTTCCATCTGCTGGTTCACTCCCTCAAAGGCTGCCACACCCTGGGCTGGGCCAGGCTGAAGCCAGGAACCCAGAACTCCATCCAGATCTCCCACGTGGGTGCAGAGGCCCAAGGACTTGGGCCATCCTCTGCTGCTTTCCCAGGAGCATTAGCGGGGGGCTGGATCAGAAGTGGGGTGGCTGGGACGCAACTGGTGGCCCGTATTCCCCAAGCTCCAGGCTCGACTTGTGAAGCCAGATTCACAAAGCTCTTCCGGGAGCGGGAGCCCAGCCCAAGGGCTGTGGTTGCTTCCAACCCATTTTGCGGCTGCCCCAGGCGCTCCGAAGCTGCCTAACCTCAGGGTATTGTCTCTGGAAGCTGCTGGATTCTTCCCTCCCGAAGGGCTTTTTTTCTCTGTTAATAAGATTTTCTCTGAGGCCTTACAGCTGTCTAAATAGTCCCGTCTTTCCCGTGGCCGTGAGATAGCTTGCTGACCTAGATCCAAGTCCATGGCCAGCGAGCTGCTCACTGGAATCCTCCAGAATCATCCAGGTTTACTTGGCAACTGAGTCACCTGGCTGGGGCAGCACACAGCAGCGTCCTGGCGGGGCGCTCCGAGCTGGAGCCTGTCCCCTGGGCTGGAGTTGCGGCCTGGCGGGTTCTTCCTGCTCATACCTCAAGGAGCATGGTTAGATGTAAACTGTGTGCCCTTAGAGGCGCACCAGGGAGAGCTGGGTTTGGGGGCAAAGTGGGCTTGAAGGTTGAGGAAGAGCAGAGAGGCTAGAACCTTTTTTTCTTAAAGATTTATTTGTTTGAAAGGCAGAGTTAGGGAGAAGACAAGACAGAGAAAGAGAGATTCCACCTGCTGGTTCATTCCCCAAATAGCCGTGACAGCTGGGAACCAGGAGCCAGGAGCTTCAGCTGGGTCCCCGCTGTGGGTGGCAGGAGCCCAGGCATTTAGGTCGTCTTCAGCTGCTTTTCTCACACACGTTAGCAGGGAGCCGGATCGGAAGTAGAGCAGCCGAGACTTGAACCAGCGCCCATATGTGATGCCAGCACTGTGGGCTGGGGCTTTAACCTGCTGTGCCACAGCGCTGGCCCCTCTGTGAGCTTCTTAAAGCTCCCTTGTAGAATTTTGCTGTACGAAGCCTCTAGAATTTAAATTAACATCCTCTGATAAGCACGTGGGAGTGTGCAGTCCCACACAAAGCTACGGAAAATCCACAGCTAAGAGTCCCCAAAGTGGGTTTGCTGTCTGGAAACACATTTGTCATTTCTAGAAGCATTGCCAAGTTATCTTCCATAGAAAATGAATCAGCTTACGTTCCTGCCAGCAGCACAGGAACTTGTCTCTCTCTCTAGCCTTCCCACCGGAATTCAGATCTGTGCCCATCTGAGAGTTAAACATGGTAACTCTTGTGGTTTTAATGTTCATGATTTCATAGTGCATTAGGTGCAACTTCGTATCCGATTTTGAAAGCCACTGTATTTTCTTATCAAATGTGCCTTTGCCTTGCATATTTTTCTATGCTCAATTTTTTAAAAAGATCTATTTGAAAATCAGAGTTATGGAGAGAGAGTGTGTGAGAGACAGAGAGAGAGACAGAGTTCTTCCACTTGCTGGTTCACTCTCCAGATGGCCGCAACAGTAGGGATTGGGCCAGGCTGAAACCAGGAGCGAGCCAGGAGCTTCATCTGGGTCTCCCACGTGGGTGTAGGGGCCCAAGCACTTGGGCCATGGCTGCTTTTTCCAGGCCATAGCAGGCAGCTGGATTGGAAGTGGAGCATCCAGGACACAAACCGGTGCCCCTATGGGATGCTGGCATTTCAGTCAGTGGCTTTACCTGCTATGCCACTAACACCAGCCCCTCCACACAGTGAGAAATGAGTAATGACAGACTGCAGTACGATTTCCGGCATCACCACGCTTGTGCTTTGGGACCATGATTAAGTAAACTAAGGGCTATTTGAACCCAAGCCCTGCATACTGGCACAGTGATGTGATAACTGGGAAGTGGACAGGCAGCGATACAGTGTGGGAGCGCTGGATGGAGGAACAGGTTGTGTCCCAGGCAGGGAGAAGCGGAGTGGCAGGACAGTCCATCCCCCGCTTCAAAGAGGTGCCCAATGCAAACCTTATAATGTATTTATTTCTGGAATTTTCCACTTCATATTTTCAGACAGGGTTGACCTCAGGTAACTGAAACTTTGGAAGGTGAAAGCTCAGATAAGGGGGGAACCTCTGGATTTTTATTCAATAAATCTGAGCAGGGTGTGAAGAACTGAGCCGCAGAGAATGAGACCCCATCATGTCTGCTTTTCCAGGGACTGGCTTCCAGGGAGGGGAGGGGAATCCAATAGGTTTGTTTACCCCAGGCTGCGTGAGGTTGAGAGAAGGCTGTGCCCACTGCTCCTCTGCTCTCTGCAGAGCCAGATCGGGCACCAGAGGAAGAGCAGCCTACCTGGCACCTTGCTACACGAGTTAGGGCTTGGCAAGGACGCGGGGATAGCGGCGTGGCTGGTGGTGTCGCAGGCGCTGCACAGCCCAGGACGGCAGCCGCCGGCCGGAGCGAAGCCGCTGTACTTGGTGTGTGTCTTGCAGATTGACCAGAAGCAGTTCGACAAAATCCTCGAGCTGATTGAGAGTGGGAAGCAGGAAGGGGCTAAGCTGGAGTGCGGGGGCTCGGCTGTGGAAGACAGGGGGCTCTTCATCACGCCCACCGTCTTCTCGGAGGTTACCGACAGCATGCGCATTGCCAAAGAGGAGGTACGTGGTGGCTACAGCTAAAGCTCCGGCCCAGGCTGGGGCTTCGGCTCCGCTTGCAGGGCTGGGCCTCCTCTGGGGCCAGAGGACCTAGAGACCTGTGCTGGGGCCGCCTCCCTTCCCGTGTGACCTGCCCCCTCCCCTCGAGGCCCTCTCGTCTCCAGCAACCCCAGGGATTATGTAGCGGCAGGGAGTTCGTTGCAGCCCTCGGTTCCCACTCTGCGCCTGGTCTCCCGGTTCCCACGTGGGTCACACGACTGGATTCTGCCAGGTGTTGAGCCGTGGACTCAGCTTGACCCACAGCCATGGATTCACTGCCTGGCGTGCCCCAGAGTGAACCTAAACAGCACGTGTCCATCATTTAGGGGCGGGTCCAGCTAGCATTCTCCTCTGTGTGCCCAGCAAGGCCGTCCTTGGAGGTGGAAATGAAGGAGACCCCATAGGAGTGCAGGTCTACACACACCTTCCAGTCCCGCAGTCCGGCCCAGGAGGAGGCTGCTTCCCACACGGGACTTGGAAGCCGGGTGCCTGATGCCAGGTGCAGGGGGGAATGAGCCCCTGCTGAGGGCCTCCTGGTGGGGGTGTTTTACCACTGTCTTCTCGGGGCGGGATGGGTTACGACTGTAATCTCTAGGGGACGACCAGAGCTTCCACCATCCTGGGAAGGGATGCCGGTGGTCCTGCTGGGTGCTGGCGGTGCCCAGCCCAAGGGAATCAGCTACGGGCTCCCTGCAGGCTGTCTGCAGAGGTTCCACGGTTGTGCTGTGCCTTTGCGTCACTGTAGACGGCGTGAACGCTGTCTCCTTCTCCCAGCCGGGAGTTCTTACAGGAACACTGCAGGGTGTGTTCGTTGGTTGGTGGAGACCAAAGCACAGTCCTACAGCCCTGCCTGCAAACACCCTCGAGGTTTCTCTCCCAAAAGTTCCCCAAGGTTTTGTCCTCTGGGTAGCCCGGAGTGCACGGGTTGCCCCGAAGCTCCCGAGCTGGGGCTCCCTGGTGACAGTGAGACCCCCTAAGTGTAGCAGTGCCCGTGGTCGGGGTGGGTTTTTGTTGTCTCATTTCAATGCTTCAGACCGCAGAAGGGCGCTGCCGGCTGGGTCTACAGCCATCGTGTGCGCTCTGGCCGTGTGAAAATGGCTGAGACGGAAGGCGACGCCTGCTCAGGGCGTCCAAGTCCATGCCACCTTGCCTCTCACTGCCACTCCTGCAATTAATCCTAGATTTTTGGACCGGTGCAGCCGATACTGAAGTTCAAAAATATTGAAGAAGTGATCAAAAGGGCCAACAGTACTGACTATGGGCTCACAGCAGCCGTGTTCACAAAAAACCTGGACAAAGCCCTGAAGCTGGCCTCGGCGCTGGAGTCTGGCACCGTCTGGTGAGTGGTGTGTGTGGATGTGTGCAGGTGTATGTGCGCATGCATGTTTGTGGGGGTCTGCGTTTGGGTGTATGTGTGCATTTTTGTGTGTGTGCGTGTGTTCATGTGTTTGGCTCTCCCCAGTCGCTTGCCTTCCACCAACCGGAAGCTTGCCATCACGTGTCTCGTGCCAGCACACTCTGTTCTGATGGGTCCTCGTGACCCCTCCTAGAGTCCATGAGGCTCCGGTATCAGGTGCCCCAATTCTCAGAGCAGGAAATGGACACTGTGGGACTTGCTGGGGTCACACAGCTAGGACAGCTGTCCTTCAGTATCCACACAGGGTTGGGTCTGCATGGTTGTCGAAGTCCTCTAAATGAAATAAAAGTAGCATTTGTACAGAGCCTGCACACATCCTCCCAAATACTTTTAAAATAATATTTGTTTATTTGAAAGGCAGAGGTACAGAGAGAGGGGGAGAGAGAGATAAAGATCTTCTATCAGCTGGTTCAGTCCCCAAATGGTCCCAATGGCTGGGGCTGGGCCAGGCCAAAGCCAGGAGCCAGGAGCTTCTTCCAGGTCTCCCACTTGGCTCATCTTCTGCTGCTTTCCCAGGCCATTAGCAGAGAGCTGGATTGGAAGTACAGCAACTTTAACTCAAACCAGCCACATGGGGTGTCGGCGTCCCAGGCGGCAGCTTTCCCCACTGTGCCACAACACCAGCTCCCTCCCAAACACCTTGAATCGCTTCTGACAGCTGCAATACCTGACACAGCGTAATGGCACGTGAATAGTTGTCAGACTGTATTGTTAGGGAGTGAGGACAAGAAGAAGTCTGTCCCTGTTTGGTACCGATGCAGTTTGAGCCATGATTGATAGAATCTGAGGATGTGGAGCCCAGAGGCCCGGGGTCCAAGTGCACACAGCCGAGGGGGCCCTGGTGCCGAGCCTGGGCTCGGTGCAGCCCTGTCTCCCCAATTTCCTCTGTGGCTGTCACTGTGGATGCCCACCTGCAGCTGTGCGAATCCCAGCCTCTTCTGTAATACTGCAGGTTGTGTATTGTTATCCCCATTTTAAAGATGAGTGAGTTGAGGTTCACATAGGCTGAGTATCAAATCCAGAATCACACAGCCGGGAACAGGAGGACTTGAAGGTCATTTTCCTCTTTTTTTTTTTTTTTCCTGTCTTCTCATCCCATTCCTGTCCCAATGAAACTCTGAACTTAAATATTCATATCTTATTTTATTAAAGATTTATTTATTTACTTAATTGAGAGGCAGAGTTACAGAGAGAGAGACGGAGAAAGGTTCACTCCCCAATGGCAGCAATGGCCGGAGCTGGGCTGATCTGAAGCCAGGAGCCACGAACTTCTTCTGGGTCTCCCATGTGGGTGCAGGGGCCCGAGCACTGAGGCCATCTTCCACTGCCTCCCCAGGCCACAGCAGAGAGCTGGATATGAAGAGGAGCAGCCGGGACTAGAACCAGCGCCCATATGGGATGTCGGCACCACAGGCAGAGGCCTAGCCCACTGTGCCACAGCGCCAGCCCAATATTCACATTTTAGTTTCTGATGGGAAGACAGCACACTGTGTTTGGCTCACTGAATCTTTGATCAACAGCCTTGCTATTTAAAAAAAAAAAGATTTATTTATTTGAAAGAGCTACAGAGAGAGAGAGAGAAACACACACACACACACACACAGATCTTCCATTCTCTGGTTTCCTCCCCAAGTGGCTGCAATGGCCAGGGTTGGGCCAGGCCAAAGCCAGGAGCCAGGAGCTTCATCCAGGTCTCCCACATAGGTGCAGGGGCCCAAGGACCTGGGCCATCTTCTGCTGCTTTCCCTGGCGCACTAGCAGGGAGCTGGATCAGAAGTCGAGCATCAGGGCCACAAACCGGCACCCACATGGGATGCCAGTGACGCAGGCGCAGCTTTACCTGCTATGCCACAGCACCGGCCCACAAGGACCTGCTTTAGGCCACACTCCACATTACATGCTGATGCTGGGAGGCCAGAGATGTGGTGGTTCTTCCCCAGGTAACTTGGAGCATCTTTGTGTTCTCTTCTCTAGGATCAACTGCTACAACGCCCTCTACGCGCAGGCTCCGTTTGGCGGCTTTAAGATGTCGGGAAATGGCCGAGAACTGTGAGTGTCCCCTCCGTCCAAGCCTGCTGGATTTGCAGCAGGGGGGTGGGCACAGCATGAAGACCGTGGGCCCTTCTTTTTGGGGGACCCAGCTGCCACTAAGCACGGTGGCTTTTGCCAGCTGTGGGTTGGCATTGTTCTCACCAATCCCCACCCTTGGCAGGGAGGAATGGCTCTGACCCATGGCAGACTCCACGCCTGCCGGGCCCTGTTCTTAGCCCTGAGGACCCGCCCTGGGTCCCCCCGGTTCCTTCTTGGTGCCCGCTCTGGCCAACCTCTTGCTGGACCTCCCTGGCCCCATCAGCATGGTCATCAGCCCTCCGTGTTTCTTGTCTGTCTTGCTTGCTGGGAGAATGAGCTCCACGGGTTTGAATTAAGGGTCAGGCCTGCCCGTGCCTGGCCCAGCCCCGGGTGGTATTTCAGTGTGGGAGGTGCTGTGGTTTGCAGCTGCAGGCTGTCTTCTTTCCCTGGGTCTTTCTTGGTGGGGTGCAGGGTTTTATTAGCCTTTGTGGACAAACATCTTGTAGGACCAATGTTCCTGAGAAACCATCCCTGACAGCACGTGGGCCTGTCCCGGGACATCTCTATGGCTGGAGCGTTTGCTGCTGCTTCAATAGCCCGTGTGATTTATGTACAAATGCTTTACCCCATACGTGGTGTCTGTAGGTCTTGCAGTGGGAAGGGACTCATGCCTCCCCCCAGCTCGGACCCTGGTGGTGCCTTTGTATGGCTCCCCTGTGAGGTTTTAAGATGTCACGGAGGACAGGGCTGGCTTCCATCCCGGAACGAAGCACGGGATTCAGTCCACGGCTGACTCCAGTACCCCAGGAGGCCTACATGCTCTCTTCCTTGTCTTTCCGGGCGGTTCCCCATCAGGGAATGTCTGTAAATTCTTGGCCACAAAGACCCTCTGCAGAAAACACAGGGCCTCCCCTGGTGGCTTGGTTGGGTTTGTGCTCCCTGAGCCCCTGCCTCATTGCCCTTTCCACCTGAGTGCCCACGGCGACAGGAGGCCCCGGCTGAGCCCCTGGGTGCCTGCCCTGCAGCAGCCTGTGCTGGGCAGGAGCCTGGGGCGCGCTCTGCCTCACTGCCCACACATGTCCCTTCACGCCTCCCACCACACTCTGCGAAAGCGAAATGAGTACAACTGATTTCAGATGCGGCAGTGGCCCAGGGAGCCAGTGAGTGACAGAGTCTGGAATGAAGGCTGGCAGCTGGGCTCTGGGCCCACTGCAGCACGGTGCCTTTGTGGACAGGGGTCACCTTTTGGACCACCTGGAATAAAGCCACCAGGGCATACATGGTCATTTGTCTGCTCTGATCTGCTGCTGGCAGCCAGCAGGCCACAGGGCCTGGGGACCCCAGCCCCCGCTCCGACCTCCTGCCAGAGGCCACACACAGCCCTGCTTTGTAGCACAGACTCCAGGTCCCTAAACAATTGTCCTTGAGTAGTGCAGAAGGTTCTGGAAAGTGTGTGCGGCCTGCCTTTGTCAGGCTTGTGCGGGCTCCCGCGCTGTCTCACCATGTCCTTTCTTGGCCTCCACCGCCCGTGCCCACTGCCCTGGGAGCCCCAGCTCCTTAGCACGCCCTGGCCCGCCACAGAGCGGGGCCCAAGAGCACCTGTGGCATTCAGTGAGCACAGTGTGGGGTGCTTCCTGCCTGTTCTTTGGACCCTCATCATACACTTGAAAACTTGTGCTAAGATAATTCACAAGGAGCCTGCAGACGCAGCTTCCCTCCTCACTTGGGTCTAGTTAATGTCTTCATGTGGCAAGAATTCCCCCTTCCCACACCGGAGCACCGGGCGGTGAACTCCATGGGTTTTCTCCATTGTCGCCCTCCTGGGCTGAGCTGTGCTGGGCTGGGCTGGCTGCTGGCGCCCACCCAGGGGCCACTGCAGGATCTGTTTCTGTGTGGGGCTGGGGCTTGCAATTTAGCTTCCTCCTGGGTGCTTTTCTTCTTCCGTCTTTGTTTTGCTTTGCAATAGAAGTAGTACAGCAACCCGAAAAGCCCACCTGGCAGACGTGTGGGAAGGCACGGCCTCTCTCCCTGACCCGCAGTCCCACCTGTAAACACCATCAGTCGTTTGTTTCGCTGATCTGTTCACGCATTCCCTTGGCAAGTATTTTCTGAGCATCTTTGAGGGTTTAGGCGTGATGCCAGGCTCTTCTCGCCAGCACAGCCACCAGCCCCTGGCCCGTCCTGGCGTTCCCAGGAGCCCCGAGGTGGATGAGATTGGCTGAGAAACCAGTTAGGAGATATCACATTGGGCTGAAAAATCGCTGCAAGAACTTGAACCAGGGCAGCGCCTGGGGGATTAGGAAGAATGAGGGGCCCTGTGTGGTTCCCACAGGGGCAATCTCGCTGCCAGTTCAGCAGGATTTCGCCACTGGCTTGCTTTCCTGTACAAAGTTGCTAAACCATCAGCGGCTGTGAACTTTTGCAATGCAGCATTACATGCACGGGCACTTTGCATTTCTTTATTCTGCACACAGACTATTTTCCATTTGGTCATTTGTGTTCTCCTTATTTGTTTGTAAGCGCTGTTTATATATTAAGGAAAACAGCACTTGGGTTCTCACACATGGCTGGATTTTTTTTTTTTTTTTGACAGGCAGAGTTAGACAGTGAGAGAGAGAGACAGAGAGAAAGGTCTTCCTTTTTCCGTTGGTTCACCTCCACAATGGCCGCAATGGCCGGTGCGCTGTGCCAATCCGTAGTCAGGAGCCAGGTGCTTCTCCTGGTCTCCCATGGGGTGCAGGGCCCAAGCACATGGGCCATCCTCCACTGCCTTCTCGGGCCACAGCAGAGAGCTGGACTGGAAGAGGGGCAACCGGGACAGAATCCAGCGCCCCGACTGGGACTAGAACCCCAGGGTGCCAGCGCCGTAGGCGGAGGATTAGCCTAGTGAGCCGTGGCGCCGGCCAGAAAATATTATTTGTTTTTAGTTTGTCGTTTATCCCCTGAATGTCTTAAACAGAGTACCTGCCCTGCTTATGGCTTTTATGTTATGTGTTACATTTAGGAAATGTTACAAAATAAGGCACTCGTTCTCACAGGTTGTTTTAGAAAACTAGAACTACTTGTTTTAGAACACTGCCTACAAACCTCCGTGGCACTTCATTATTAAATCACAGTGTTACCTTCTTCATTCACTGTTACCTGCCACAGCCACCAGAGGGTGACCGTGTTCCCATTTCACAAGTGCTGAAACAAGGCTCAGGGTAGGCAGGACCTTGTCTGAGCATCGGAGCGCCCAGTGGGTGGCGCTGCAGGGCAAGCAGGCACAGAACCCCAGGCCCGCACGGCGGGGTCAGAGCATGTTTGTTTTCTATTATTGCTGCAAGGGCACCTCAGAATCAGTGGCTTACACAACAGATTATCTCACGGGGTGCAGCTCTGACAGAGGTCTCGCAGAGCCAGAGTCAAGGCCCCGTTCTTGGGGAGCCTCCCTGCCTTTCCTGGCCCCGAGAGGCCCCAGGGTTCCTGCCTGCCGTCGTACCTGCTCCGAGCCCCGCCGCAGCCTCCTCCAGCTCTCATTCCTCTGCTGCGGCCCCTCCCACTTTTTTTCTTTTTAAGGTTGATTGCTTGTGTTTTTCAAAATTTACTTATTTGTGTAATTTGAAAGGGAGAAGGGGGTGAAGAGAGAGGAAGAGAGAGAGAGGAGAATCCTCCATCCACCGGTTCACTCCACAAATGGCCGCAGGAGCCAGAGCTGAGCCAGACTAAAGCTGGGAACTGGGACCTCAGTCCCTGTCTCCCACGCGGGTGGCAGGGACACAGCTACCTGACTG
This sequence comes from Lepus europaeus, assembly GCF_033115175.1. Taxonomy (NCBI): domain Eukaryota; kingdom Metazoa; phylum Chordata; class Mammalia; order Lagomorpha; family Leporidae; genus Lepus; species Lepus europaeus. Next base: position 10,069,899 of record NC_084837.1, read on the forward strand.
ACCGTCTGCTGCCTCCCAGGGTGCACGTCAGCCGGAAGCTGGAATTGGGAGTGGAGCTGGGACTGGAACCCGGGACTCCGATGTGGGATGCAGGGGCTCCACCCCCTTCCACTTCTGAGGACCCCGACAATGACCCTGGGCCCACCCAGAAGACCCAGGATCATCACCCCATGTTTGAGATTGATCAGGAACTTGAATTCCACCTGCAGCATTGATTCTCCTTTGCCATTAACCTAACCTACTCACAGGTTCAGGGCAGGAGGACACGGACCCCTTGGGGGAGGGACTGCTTATTCTGTCCACCACAGGGGTCCGGGCGAGGCCTGAGAACCTGCATTGCCAGCAAGTTGGAAGAGGAGGCTGAGGCTGCTGGTCTGAGGCCCGACTCTGAGAACCGGGGGACCAAGGGCCCTGGGGCCCAGTCCACAGCCTTGGCCTCAACCTCCCTCTGTCCTCTGAAGCAGCTCCAAACTGCCATCCTGAAGCTGTCAGAGCCATGTAACTTCCTCTGCCTGCGCCGCCCCTGCACCCACGCAGGCTCTTGCCCCCGCACCCCAGGGGGACTCACCTCTTTTTTAACCTGTCATTCTGCAGTGACAGCCCCTCAACCCCTCAGCCCCTGGAATATGTCAAAAGCGGCACCTGCACACATACCAGCATTTCCACTTGCAGCTGGCGCCGTGAGCGTCTGGCTGTGCACGCTTCTCTCGGGTGGTCACAGTCTGACCTTTGGGTAGACGCCAGCCACGGACAGAGTTAGCGAGCATTAGAAAGTTCCCTTGGGCACCGATTCGAGTCTGGGCTGCTCCACTTCCGGTCCAGCTCCCTGCTGATGGCCTGGGAAGCAGTGGAGGATGGCTGGAGTGCTTGGGCCCCTGCACCCACATGGGAGACCCAGAAGAAGCTCCTGGCTCCTGGCGTGGGCCTGGCCCAGCCCTGACTGTCGGGGCCATCTGATAAATCTTTTTTAAATGAAGGCACCTGAGAGGCTCCGCGAGCTGCACTCGCTTGAATTCTGTTCTTTTCTGTGCTCACAGAGGCGAATACGCTCTGGCCGAATACACGGAAGTGAAAACCGTGACCATCAAGCTGGACGACAAGAGCCCCTGAGGGCAGGCGGGCTCCTTCCTCACCCCGGGGACAGACAGACCTCGGCGCCACCGCCCTGCCCGGGACGTTTGCTTCTGGACGCGTCCATCCTGCTGGAGTTGAATGACTTTCACTTTCCCCTTGCGCGCGTGTCTTGTTGACCCAGCTGTGGCCAGGCCCACGTACTGGGTGGGACGCCGTAGCCCTGCCTGGGGACGGGGCCGAGGAGCCATTTCCCTTGAGACCCGGGCTGGGAGACACTGAAGACACTCAGGGCTCTGATCACAGGAAGTGGCCTTTGAAATGTCCAGGAGCTGCTCCAGACCAGGAGGGATTTGTTCTGCACGCAGAGCCCTGCACCTGTGGCCTCTGGGTGCCCTGCTCACAGAACAAGCCCCTCTCTGGGGAAAGGGTGGGACCGTTCCACGCATGGGAGAGGATTAGCACTAAGTTAATTTAAATAAAAGGGGGTGGAGTTTTGCCCCCATATCCAATGCTGGGCGTCTCTGGAGAGGGTGGACCGTGGGAGGGTAGCCAGGGCCTTGGGCATGCACAGTGCAGAGTCTGCACACATGGACCTTGGGATTCAGCCAAAAGCCAGCGCCGCCTTTGGGATGGGACCAAGGCGGCAGCACACAGGGCTTGTAACACCCTTGTCATGGCAGCCCTGAAACCAGCACTTCCGTAGGCAGGAAGCATGGTTAGAGTCACCTCTGTCACCAAGGACGCCGCAGCCCGTGGCAAGTCCTGGGACAACGAAGCCCCGCTTCCGGCGAATCCGAGCTGGAACTTGCTTTTACAAATGGCACACGGACACCGCGCTCCGTATTCGCCGGTGGTTCCTGCCGAGCCTGTCCAGCTTGGCTCTGCCGATGTCCAGTTCCGCCCATCTGAGGTCAGTAAAGCGCGGGCAGCCACTGTGTGCCTGCAGCTCTGCCTGTTCCCACCCCTGTTCTGATGGGAGTGTCTGATGAGTTAACAGGCAGCCGCTGGGTGCCATGGAGGCCCCGGGACTTCATCCGGGAGACTTGGTCGTGGAGTTTTCTTTCCCTGGTGCAGCCCAGTGATCTGCAATTCCATGCCTGCACTGGGGAAGCTGAGAGCATCCCCGTGTAGCTGCAGAACCACAAGCAGCTTCAATTGAGCTGTCCCCATACACGAGTGGTCCTCTGGGAAAACGGTGCTTACGGTTGAGAGTGGCGCTGGAGGGGTCACAGCAGGATGAAGCTCGTGTCGGACCAGCCACGTGGGCCGTCACCTGTGTACCCTCGTCCAAGGTCCGCGCTCGGAAACCCACCTCCTCTCCTTCAGTTAGCACGCACCACGTAGACGGCCAGCGACTTGCTAAACCAGGATTTGACTTCATACACTGAATTCGCAGTATTTTACCACGTGACTAGAGACGCTAACCACGACAGTGCGACGTTGGAAGGTTCTCATTCTTTCCTTGTACAATAATGCCTTTACGATGAAACACTACATTATTTATAATTGCTATAGTTAATGTATCTTTTTATAGTTGTAAGTACACAGAGGTGGTATATTTAACCTTCTGTAAAATACTGTATTTAGCAATGGAAATCTATATAGTGTTAGATTTCACTTCTTTAAGGTTTACTCCTGTGGTATGGTCTGAAAATCTACCGGACTGGGAATTCTGATGCTAACTACAGATTGTTCTAGATTGTGCCAGGCAGCAGCAGTAACATAAAATCAGATATCCGAGAAATGGTTTTTCATGTGACCAAACCCATTGTAATTCTGTGGTGGGCCTCTTTCTTTCTGGGACCTTCTATACTAAATGGCTTATTAAAAAGAAAAAGAAGAAAAGAAAAGCAGTGTGGATGATTTTTTTGAAGAAAATTATATTTGCTCCGTGGGTCGGGCCCAGTGCTTTGTGTGGCTGTGCGGGTTCACCGATGGCTCTGCCGTCGCTGGCTAAGAGACTCACGGCGGCTGCCTGTCTTCCTCAGGAAGGGATGTTGATGTGGGCGTGGGATACTGAGAGGGTGCCGTTGCCCGGGCACAGGGACAATCCTGCATCCCCAGGCCTGTGCACAGGCAGTTGTCATTTTAACTTGAGGCTGTGGGCAGGGGGTCCAGCTTCTTTCTAAGGCCTGTAACCTCGGTGAGCTGGCAGGTTGGGTCAGGAGCGTTCCTCGGGCTTGACTGGGCCGGCCCACCTCCACCTGTGCACTTAGGTCGAGAGCCCAGACTGCTGTGGCCACGGGGGCCAAGCAGGACCCCTGTAAGGAACTCCCCAGAGCGGCTTGCATCAGAGCACCCTTAGGCCGTGTTGGTGTGTACACGTTTTAATGTATTTAGGAACAGTCCCGTCTCGATCCGGAAATGGGCAGGAAATCATAGGAAAAGGGGATTTTCAGTTGGTTTTCCTGAGCGGGACTCCCTGAAAGGACACCTTCCAGGAACACCACACGGGTGGTGATATGTGTGTGTGTGTGTGTGTGTGGTATTGTGAGTGTAGGTGTGGTATGTGTGTATGTGTTGTACATGGGAGATGTGTGTGTGCATGTTGTGTGTGGTGTGGTATTTGTGTGTGATATACGGTGTGTATGTTGTGGGGGGGCATAGAGGGTGTGTGGTATTATGTGATACATAATGTGTGGTATGTGTATATGTTATGCATGGAAGATGTGGGGGGTGGGGGGGTTGTGAGGTGTGATATTTGTGTGATATATGGTGTGTGTGGGAGGTTGGGGTGTGGTATTGTGTGTGTGTGTGTGATATATGGTGTGGGGGGTGTGTGGTATTTGTGTGTGTGATATATATAGTGTGTGTGTTGTGGGGGTGTAGTATTTGTGATGTGTGTAGTGCATGTGTGGGAGGGTGTGGTATGTGTGGGTAGTGTGGCATGTGGTGAGCATGGTGCGTGTGGTATTGGGAGGTGTGGTATTCCTGTATATGTTCTACATGGGAGATGTATGTGTGTGTTGGGGATGTGGGGGTTTGTAGGGTGTGATATTGTACGTGAGTGATACATGGTTGTGCGTGGGGGGTATGGTATATGTGGGCAGTGTGGTATGTGACGTGCATGGTGTGTTGGTGGTATTATGTATGTGGTGTACATGTGTTTATGGTGTGAAGGGGTGTATATTATGTGTTGGTATCGTGTGTATATGTGGTGTACATGGTGTGTGTGGGTTGTGGGTGGTGTGGGGGTGTGTGTGGTATATGTATGGTATGTGTGGTATATGTGGGAGTGGTGTGTGGTGTGGTATGTGGTGGGGGAGGTATGCAGTATGTTGGGGGTGTGTGTGGTGTGTGTGTATGTGGTGTGCACGGTGTATGTGGGGAGTGGTGTGTGGTATGTGTGTGGGTGGTGTGCGTGGGGAGGTATATGGTATATTAGGGTGAATGTGGTGTGGGGGGTATGTGGTATGTTGAGGTGACTGTGGGTGGTGTGTGTGTGCTGTATGTGGGGAGTGGTTTGTGGTGTGTATATGGGTGGTGTGTGTGTGGTGTGTGGTACCTGTGGCATGTGTGCTGTATGTGTGTATGTGGTGTACATGATGTGTGTGTGTGTATGGAATGTGCGTGGGTGTTGTGTGGGGGGAAGAGTGGAGGGAGTCATGTCATATGTTGGGGTGGCTGTGGGGGTTGTGGTATGTGTGTGTGGTGTACATGGTGTGTTGTGGTATGTGTGGTATGTGGGGGAAGGTATGTGGTATGTTGGGGTGCCTGGGTGGTGTGTGTGTTATGTGTGTGCTATATGTGAGGAGTGGTGTGCGGTACCTGTGCAGTGTGTGGTGTGTGTGGTATGTGGTGTGCATGGTGTGTGGGGGGAGGTACGTGTTATGTTGGGGTGACTGTGGGTGGTGTGTGTGGTGTGTGTGTGGTACCTGTGCGATGTGTGGTGTGTGTGGGGAGTGGTGTGTGGTATGTGTGTGTGTGGTGTGTGTGGTATGTGTGTGGTGTATGTGGGGAGTGGTGTGTGGTGTGTGTGTGGTACCTGTGCAGTGTGTGTGGTATGTAGTGTGCATGGTGTGTGGGGGGAGGTATGTGTTATGTTGGGGTGACTGTGGGTGGTGTGTGTGTGGTACCTGTGCAATGTGTGGTGTATATGGAGAGTGGTGTGTGGTATGTGTATGGGTGGGGTGTGTGTGGTAACTGCAGTGTGTGGTGTATGTGGTATGTGGTGTGCATGGTGTGTGTGGGGAGGTATGTGTTATGTTGAGGTGACTGTGGGTTGTGTGTGTGGTGTGTGTGTGGTATATGTGGGGTGTGGTGTGTGTGTGGCACCTGTGCGGTGTGTGGTGTATATGGGGAGTGGTGTGTGGTATGTGTATGGGTGGGGTGTGTGTGGTGTGTGTGTGGTAACTGCAGTGTGTGGTGTGCGTGGTGTGTGTATGTGGTGTGCATGGTGTGTGGGGGAGGTATGTGTTATGTTGGGGTGACTGTGGGTGGTGTGTGTGTGGTACCTGTGCGGTGTGTGGTGTGTGGGGGGGTATGTGGAAGTATGTCTCTCTAAACAGACCCTTTGGCAGGAGCACTGTGGCCCGGGCTAACCCACCACCTGGGATGGCACATCCCCACATCAAGCGCAGGCCAACTTTAACAGGCACCCCGTAGGCAGCAGGCACTGGCTCCAGTGCTTGGGTCCCTGCCACCCCAGCAGGAGGTCTGCGTGGAGTTCTGGGCTCCTGGCTTCATCCTGGACCCCCACCGGGTGCTGAGGGCGTTCAGGGAGCGAACCAGTGGACGGAAGATCTCTCAACCTTTCTCTCTCTACTGCTCCGCATCTCAAATAAAAATAAATACAACTTTAAAAATGAATAATAAAGTGGGCCCTTTGGAAGGTCGTGTGCCGCCTCCCCAGTGTCGCCTGTTCCTCGCTCGCTCCAAGCCGGGACCTGAGCCTGCAGGTGGACAAGGAGAGGAGGCGCTCTGCGGCAGGTGCCCAGAGGGAGAGGGTGCAGGTGCAGGCGGGCGGGAGGCCCAGCCTCGGTCTCCAGCGGGCGGAGACGCGAGCTCAGGAGCCGGCTTCAGGCTGCAGGAGTTCTCGCCAGCCTGGGGGGGAAGGTGTGGGGTCCTCGGGGGTCCTGGGTCAGCCGACCTCAGGACCTCAGGAAGCAGCCGAAGCGTGACCGCCCCGTCTGCGCGTCCAGGCCACGCTGCGGCTGAGCGCGCCTAACGGACAGAGCTCACGGCTGGGTAGAACCGGGCCATCCGTGGGTCCACCCCGGGGGACATTTCCCCAAGCGGGTTTAAAGACAAAGTGAGGCACCGCCGGGCCACGTCCCCTCCCGGGTCCGGCGATCCCGCGCGGCGGCGCTAGGTGGCGGGGCCGCGCGTGCGTCCCGCTGTGCACCCGTCTCCGCCTCCAGGCCTCTCGGGCTCTGCCAGAGCCGCCGTGTGGCTGCCCCCTTGCCAGCCGGCGTGAGACTCGGGCCGAGCGCTGCGCCCGCTCTGCGGGGAGGGCGGCCTCGGGGGACAGGCCGGAGCCGCGGGTGTCCCCGAGCCCTCCACCCTGGGCCCCCAGCAGCCGCTCCGGGGCGCGTGCGGGACCCTGCAGCCGCGGCCAGGGGGGCGGCGCGTTGTCCCCGCGCTGCGTGCGAAGCCCCGGGAAGCTGGCGTCGCCACGTCGCGGGCGAGGAGCCCGGGGCGGCTGGCTCCGGAGCCGTCGGCCTTGCCTCTCTCCCGGGCGGGCGCAGGGAGCAGGGGCGCGTGGACCCCAGCCTCGGGCCGAGGCGCCATGAGTGGCCGGTTTCCACCGCGTTTTCCTTGCCCGCCCCAGAGCGGACGGTTAGAAACGGTCCCCCACTTGGCATCCGTGCGCCACCCGACGGCACCCGCCGTCGGCGCCAGAGCTCTCGGGAACTGGGGTCCAAATGCAGGCTTGGGCAGGGGCAGAAGTCGTCCAGATCCTGGGGTGTTTTGGTTTCTTTCGCAATCCGCGTTCTCCATCCTCTCCCTACACCGCCCGGGAAGGAGCCACGCGCGAGGAGCAGGGCGGGACGCGGGGCGACACGCACGCGGGAGGCCCACCCGCCGAGGGGCTGCGGGTGCCTGGCGGAGCTCCGCGCGCCCCCGCCTCGCCCCGCGCCCGCCCCGCGCGGGATCGAGCAGGGCACCCGGCCCCACGAGGGCGCGGGGATCCGGGCGTCTCCAGTGTCAGCACCCGAGCTCTGCACCGCCTCGGCTTTGCAGGCGGGGAAACTGAGGCGGGGACTCCCGGCGCCCGCGGGGGGAGGGCCGGCCGCCCTGCGCGCCGCCCGCCGCCCGCCCTCGCGGCCCGCCCGCCCGCCGCAGGATTGAGGAAGTGCGTCTGGGCCCGGCCCGGCCCCGGCGCGCGCGGCCCGAGGCGCGGGGGGCTCAGGGCGCGGGCACTGCCAGGCCCCGGCCGGCTGCGGTCCTGCGGGCCCGCCCCGCGCCACCCCGCGCGCCCGGACCCCGACCCGCCGCCGCCGCCGCAGGTAAGTGCCGCTCCGGCCCGCGCCCCCCGAGCGTCCGCGCCGCCTCTGCCTGCCCGGGGGTCGGCGCGCCCCGCAGCCCAGGCCCCGCGCTGCAGCGGCTGCAGGGTCGGGCCCGGGTGGTCTTTCCCGCAGGGGCCGCAGCCCGAGGGGCGCGGGGCGATCCTCACCTCGCCGCCCCTCTGCTTCCTGCCGAGCCCGGACCCCGCCAGCCTGCGGGCGCGCGGTCGTGCGGGAGCCCCGGAACCCGGTGCTGGACAAGGCCGGGGCGGCCGGCGAGAAGAGGCAAAAGCGAGAAACACCGGGGTGGTTTCCTTTGCCTCTACTTGGAGCGCGCGCGGGTGTCGGGAAGGGACTCGGGGCGCCTTCCTCCTCCCCGGGGTCTGCGGCACGCGTCCTGCCCCGGGGCCTAGCTCTCTGCCTGCGACCCTGGAGCCTGCGGGCGACCTTGCCAGCGCAGACCCCAGAAAGGGGCGTGGGCAGGCTGGGGGTCCACCATGGAAGGCGGTGGGCCGCCTTTGCCAGCGCCCACCTGCCCTCCCGGAGTTGGAGGCCATGAAGGTTCCCCCCACCTCCAGTCACCTCCCCTGCCACGGTGTAAAAACAGGGGCCTTCGGTTCTGTTTTTAGCAAACCTCTAGCCAGAGGCACCCTATTTATATAAAACTCCCGCTCGCTCATGGGTAACAAGGTGAATTAGAGGGACCGCTAGAGTGTGCCCAATTTGGGAAAACATTGGCATTAGACACCTTTTATGATTTGATTCTCATTAGGCTCGCTTGTGGCCCAGAAGGGAAGGGAGAGAGAGTTAACTGCATTTTAACCTGCACCTAGCTTATTCCCAAAGTGCACTCTTAGGCCCAGGTGGAAGCCCCACAGTCGCCCACATTGTCCAGGTGCTGTCTTTAGCGGGTGTCCCACACTGTGCCCTGTCTGCCCCTCCTCGTCCAGGCCCCAGCCCCTCCCAGGTGACAGCCCCCTTCTGCTCCTGCTCTCTTTAGCGGCCAGAGTGATTTTATTTTAAAATAACATGCACAGGACGGTGCTGGCCCTCTGTTCAGCAGTGTCTCCTGCCTCGCCACTGGCATGAAATCCAGGGAGCCCCTTCCTCCAACACCCCCAGGCGATCTGGCCTCTGCTGTCCAGAGCCCCAGGCCACCGTCCCCCGGCTGCCCTGGCCGGGTCAGTGTCCAGCTCTGGGCCTCTGCACTGCTGGCGCTGGCTGCACGCATGGCCTTAGATGGCCTGCCTTCGCTACCCTCTCTCTTCCACACCCCTCTCTCTGCATGCATTTTGCAAGTCCACTGGCTGTGCGTTCCTTCTTTGTCTTCTTTGTCACCTCAGGGTCTTCACTGGAGCTCCTGGGATGGGACCAGGTCTGTGTTGCTCTCTCCAGGGTCCCCAGGAGACGCCCAGCGCCCAGTGGTGGTTATAGTGACTGAGTATGAGTGACCACCATGGCTAGCTATGCTATGGTGACTGATGATTGGACAGACATAACTTATACAAGAGTACTGCAAACGTGGGCCACGTGGAATTAAAACATACGTTTATTTTGGTGCAAAAATATTGGAAACCGTGCATAATGTTTTTTAGATATATTTATTTACTTGAAAGGCACAGTTACAGAGAGGGAGAGACAGAGATTCTTCATTTGCAGGTTCAATACCCCAAAGGGCTGGCCGGGCCAGAGCCAGGAGCCAGCAGCTTCCTCCGGGTCGCCCACGTGGGTGCAGGGGCCTAAGCGCTTGGGCCATCCTCCAGTGCTTTCGCAGGCAGATTCAGAGCTGGGTGAAGTGGAGCAGCCGGAACTCGAACATCCATGTGGGATGTGGCATCTCAGGCAGTGGCTTTGCCCGCTATGCCACAGTGCTTGCCCATGCATAGTGTTCTTTATAAGCCACATTTTCCATGAACTTTTTGAAGACGCCCTCGCTTGTGGTTCCAGACTCACGTAGGACTTTCTTTCCCAGCCGTTGCGTGCCGAGCTGTGACAGAACGGTATATGCTTCTCTGGCCTGCAGCTCCGTTATATGTTGGTGTTCACAAACCCATTAAACTTGGGTTTGTAGGCAAACCAGTAGTGATCGAGGGTCACGAACAGTGCGGAGGGAACGGCTGGCGTCTGGAACTGTGGACCAGCCACCTTGACCTGGCCTTTGACTCACGTGGGAGCTGGACAATATGAGCACTTAGGACCTGCCTCACTTGAAGGGTCTTCTAACACTTTGGTGTTGTCGGCCCCCTCCCCCCAGAACCTTCTGGAAAAAGACCTGGGTTTCTCCCGTCGGAAACCTTAGAGCAGCTAGCTTACTGAGCTGTCCGCCCACCCTCCCAGCTTCACAGATCACTAGTCCATTCCTCCCGGAAAGGCTCGGTGAAAACACTTGTAGGGTGAATGGAAGCTTCCTATTTTGTTTTCCATTAAGTATTTAATTTTACTCACAAATTCAGGTAGTTAAGAGTTGGCCAAAGGAAATTGGTGAGGTTTTAAAAAAATTGATAAAGACAAACATGGCTGCAGGAGACCTCCTGGCGCTCTGTGGAGGCTTCAAAAAGAAAAGAAAGTGCGTCATCTACGGCCGCCGCTGCTGCGTGGTCCATCCCCAGATGCAGCCAGAGGAAGCAAAGATCTGTTTGCAGACAAAGATGGAGCAAACTTGAGCTACCTCATCTTCATGCTTCTACCTTGGAGCTGAAGCCAAAGTACGAATCATTTAAAAACTGCTCCAGCAGCAGAATCCGCCGTTGGTAGAGCGATTTGCAAAAGGAAACTGAAAAGGGGAACAGCGTGTCCTGGGCGAGGCTTAGCCTGAAACACTCTGCAGAGTCTTTTTTAAACTTGAACGCAGTGCGTGCTGGGGCACTTCTGTTTTCAGAAGGAATGTCTGCCTCTCGGGCTTTTCAAATGGCACCCGGTGCTTGTGGGCCGCCCTTCTCAGAGGGGTGTCCAGAGGCCAGCGGCCACGGTGCTGCTCAGCTTCTACACGCTCCTGCGTGACTCCCTGGCTGCCGGCTCCCCCAGCCCTCATCTCAGCTAATTTTCCAAATCGGGTTCTTTGCCAACCCTGCTTCCCCTTGGTCCTGCTCGGGGCATTACCCATACACCGGTTCTCTAGACTTTTCCCTCTTTGGTTCATGGCGAGACCAAGGCTCCGTGTGGCCTGATCCTGCACCTTCCTCTGCCTTGAAGAGGCCGCCCACTTGGCCACGTTCCTGATTGCCAGGCTCTGGGATAAGAAATTTCCAGTGCCCTTGTGGCCTTTGCTCTGTAGCTTGCCCAGGACCCACACCGCTTCGGGCACCGTCTGGACTGCACTGGCTGGGGGGAGAGCCAGCACCTTGTTGAGCGTGTTGATCGGGGAAGTGGGAGACCCCCAGGCCAGCCGAGTCCTCTCGCTGCCACTGCAGCCAGCGACCAGCCAGCCCTGCGTGGAAAGTGACTGGCACTCTTTGTCATGGTTGAATTCCCAAGTGACCCTGTGCGGGTGCCAGAGCCCAGAGCCAGGGACTCAATCCAAGTCCCCCACAGGGGTGGCAGGAACCCCGTTGCTGGAGCCGTCACTCTGCCTTGCAGAGGGCACTCGAGCAGGAAGCTGGCATTGGAACAGAACTGAGACTGGGGCGTGGATGTCCCGCGGGGCATCATCCCTACTCTGTGGATGCCCACTTCTCGATTTAGATTCCTCTTCCTCTGACTCAGAGCTTCTCCACCTTGGAGCTGTTTGGGCCCAGATCGCTCGTGTTGCACACAGCTGTCCTGTGCACTGTGGCGTGTTTAGCACCATCCCTGACCCCTCCTAACTATATGTGTAGCAACCCCGCCACCACCAAATTGTGACAGCCAAAAATATGGCCAGACGTTGCCAAATGTCCCCTGGGAGCAAGGGGCAAAACCTATGGGGCGCCTTTCTGTGAACCCCCAAACTCCCGCTAACTTGACTTCACCAGTCACGATTCCTTCGAGACCTTTCTCTTGGGGCCTCTCACCTGCCTCCCCTTGTGGGATTTCCTGTCCACCTCTGGGCTTCCAGTAGAGGCTGTCCTGGGCAGAGGGAGGACCCTGTGCCAGCTGAGTGTGTCCCTGGCACTGCGGCTGTGTGTTGACCGAGAGGGACCCTGTACAAGTGCATGTTTTGTGATTACTTCTCAGGTAGACAAGATGGAAGCCCAGTGTGAAGACGGGAGGTGGGGTGCTCCCTGTTTTTTTCACTCCTCCCTCCTGGTGAAGTGGGCCAGGTAGATGACCTGGGAAGAGACCTGTTGCAAAGAGAAGGAAACCTTGTCACAGGATTGGTAGGGTGCATGACCTTGTCACAGTCAGTATTGGCAGGGTGCGGGAAAGCACTTGCTGCAGCTTTCTGATTTGATGTTGTCCTTCGCCAGCAGGATGACCCAGCTCCCTGCTCAGCCATGAACGTGTTCCCATGCCTTCACCCACCCCACGGGCAGTGGCAGCAGCAGTGACCGCGGTGGCACCTGTCTTCAGAGACCCGCTGTCTCCAGGGTCGATGGCTGGCATGTCGCAGAGCCTTCCCAGCATGTACTGGTGTGTGGGGTCGGAGGGGTCAGCCGTGTGTCCGGAGCGCGCCATGGAGACCCACGGTGGTAAGTACAGGGCTGGCTGCACCTGCGTGGGTGCCGGCTTTTCCTGGCGGTAGTCTCGGCCACAGAGGAGCGAGTACGTTTCAAGCAAAGGAGAGAACGCCCGAATCATTGGGGCCTTTGCATCAGGAACCTTAAGGGTCTCAGTTAAATTCTCAAGATTGAGGGGCCATGTACAAAAAGTATCGTGGCCTCGAAGACGTAAAGAACGGAGCCATCACTGCGTGTGGGTTACGGGAGCTTTGTTATTTTTTTAAATGGGGATTTGGGTCTGGTTTTGCATTATAAAAATAATGCGTGTTTATTAAAGAAACAATGGGAAAAGGGAAGTAAGAGAAACATCACCCACAGCGCCCTACACCAGGCACAAGCTCCGGGCACCGCTGTCCCGGCGCTGAAGGCGCTGTGTTTGAACTTCGCTCCACCTGTGAGGTCTGTGTCGTTCTGTATCCTGCTGTTTTTCTCCGAGCATCTCTTCGGTGGTGTTCGCCTCGGGGCCACTCAGTCACGTGACCAGTGACTAACACGTACCGTGTAGACTGGTGTTAACCAAACCCTTGTTTTCCTTTTGCTCCCTGCTGTTCACTCTGGCTTTGAGGTTGTTCCCCCGCGTCACATTTTCCGAAGTCGGCTCATCGGCTTTGAACCTTTTTAAGCCTCTTTACAGCGATTGCCCAACTTTGCAGGAGAGCTGCACCGCTTTGAACCCCAGTAGAACATGCTGGATGTTGTAACAGTGAAATGCGCTAATCTCCTCATACCTACCAGGAACTAACTTCAGTGCTTAAAAAAAAACAACAACAAAAAACAAAAAAACCACCTCCTTTAGTCCCCACAACCACTGTGAAAATGCCACCTGTATCTTTGTTTTATGGCTGGGGAACTGGAGGTAAGAGCGGTCCTCACACTTGCCCAAGGTCAGCAGCTCGCAGAACTGCCATCCAACCCTGCCTTGGCCAGGCCTGGGCTGACTGTCTTGAGGCTGGGCCCTCCTGTGGGGTCCGAGAAGGCCCACGTGTTGGGTCTGAGGGGGCCCAGTGTTTGTGCCCTCCGCGTGTTAACGACTGGGCATCGGACCTCGCTCAGGAGCCCTCTGTTCGGTTGCTGGGGTGTTTTTTCTCCATCTGAAATGTGCAGAGGCCAGGCAGGGTGATGTTCCTGGAAGGTCTCTCTGCGCATAAATCAGATGATGAAATGGGAGAAGAATTCGCTTCGTGACATCGCCCAGCACTAAATGTTCCCGGGCGTTCTGCTTGAATCTTTTTGAATTTTCTTTCTTTCTTTCTTTCTTTTTTTTAACCAGATGAATGTCCTTCTACTGTTGCTTGGGAGGAAGGCCTTGCTTTATGAGCGCAAGAGCAAGCTGACACGAGCAGAGAATGCCGGGTCCGAGTTGTGGGTCGCGCCTCCCCCTCTCCTCGCCGTCGTATCTCTGTTATCCCACTTGCAGCTCCTCCCGGCGGTCCTAAGAGGCAGGGACTGGGGTCCGTCTGAGGTGTGTTCGATCGGTCACTATGTCATGTGAAAGGACCCCACAGGGGACCGTGCCGGTTGCCCTCCTTGGTCCAGAGGTGGTGACCTAAGCAGGTGCGTCTCTCCGAGGCCCACAGAATCTCAGGTGCCAGTGGCCAGGCACCATCTAGACCACGGGAGCAGCATCGCAGGGGCAGGAGGCAGGCGTGGGCATTTTCCAAGTTCTCCCGTGGTCCCATTGTACAGTTGGGGCTGAGAACCAGCCTCAGTGGAGCCCCCAGAGCAGACTTTCCAGATCGCGCCGTGCACACGAGTCCTCCCTGGGTGTCTGGGTGAGTTGCCTTTCCCGCAGCCTCCTGGCTCATGCTGAGGGTGAGCCGATGCCTTCCCAGAGGCCCCCGGGACACACCTGGAACCTGCCCTGCCTCTGGGCCTGGGCTCGGGCGGATGAACCAGATCAAGCTCGTGTGTGCTGAGGGGTCAGAACCCTGATGCCCCCAGCCCCCATTTTTCCCCTTAGAAGTCTGCATCGGAGCCCTGCACACGTCCTTTGTGAGGTCCCCTCACCAGGAGGGAAAGACCCTGGGCCTTTTCTCCCCAGTGAATCCCAGGACCCCCGGCCACTCTTGTTCTGAACACACCTGGGGACGTCCAAGGGCGGAGGCGTGATGGGGCTGGTGCAGCCCCCGCTGGGTGCTTGGGATGGGGGCCAAGGCAGGGAGAGGACCTCCTGTGACCCCTGAGGCTGACGGAGGTGTTGCTGCAGAGTCGAATGGGAGAAGAAAGGGGCTGGCGTTCCAGAAAATTCCTGTATCTCAGCATTGGGAGCCCAGCCCAGGCCAGAGCTGACCGCCTAACAGAATCACCCATTCCGGGGACCAAAGCCTCTCACACGCCCACTGCAGGGCCACATTTCGGGATATAAATAGAAACGTCCTCTCTTACCACGAGGTTAGGTCCTAGAGGCCATGGTTACGCTGAGAATGCATTCAGTGCACCTGACTGTGGACGGCGAAGCTCCGCCGAGGCCAGCTTCACTGCTCAGAGCACTTGCAGGAGCCCACAGCTGGGCAAGCCCACCTGACACAAAGTCTGTTGCATGATCAGGTCTTGAGTGTCTCCTGGCGTTTACTGAGCCCCGAACTGGAAGTGAAAAGCAGACTGGTTGTGTGGGTGCGCTTGCTTACCTGGGGAGGTAGGAACGTCGTGTAGTTGAAGTGCTGTAAGTCGGGTCCGTGTGTCTAACGCCGGACCGCAGTGGGGACATGCCAGGCCCGGGGCAGGAGGGGGGGGGGAGTGTAGTGTCCTCACTTCCGTGTGCTTTGTGTGTCTGTGGGGTGCGTGCTGTCTGCGATGATCGCACGTGACTTGTTCGGGTTCTGCATGATCGCTGTGATCAGAAGGAGAAATACTTCGAGTTGTTTTCCAGTTGCTACTTCTGTAAGTTCTGAGGCTTGTGATTAGGGTCTTCCCAGCCCACCTTGAGCGCTCACATCCACAGCCAAAGTTGCTTTTCTTTTTTTTTTTTTTTTTTTAAGATTTATTTATTTGAAAGAGTTACACAGAGAGAGAAGGAGATGCAGAGAGAGAGAGAGAGAGCTCTTCCATCCACTGGTTCACTCCCCAGTTGGCTGCACAGCTGGGACTCGAACCAGCGCCCATATGGGATGCTGGCACTGCAGGCTTCACTCGCTACGCCATGGTGCTAGCCCCAAAGTTGCTTTTCTGTCCTCTTTCCCCCTCAAGTCTTCCTGCGACACCTGGGGAATATGTGACCCAATACTCAGCCCCTGAGCCCCTGCAGAGCCCACCCTCCAGCTTTGTGCCACCCCCTTTCCTCCCCAGACTTCCTGGGATTGGAGGAAGCCTGCCCTCCCCTACATCCCCGGGGAGCCTCTCCCAGACCTAACTGACAGCTCAGGCTGAGAAGTCGGCTGCCGGGAAGAAAACCAAGGGTACTCCCATTACTGGGGCAGCCTTTGCTCCCTTCCAAAGTTCCTGGAAGATAACGTGTTTGGAAATGATGACGTTTTTACTGTACTTCCAAGAATAGCTTAGACAAAGAGTCACACCCCTCTAATAAACCTGAGTTACTTCTGGGTTTCCAGGGGCGGCGTTTTGTGTTTTTATTTGGGGAGACACACTTGTGCCTGTTCAGACCCCCTCCGGTGGGTCTGAAAGGGTCATGCCCCCAAACCCTTGGGTGTAGGAGCGCCACGCACGGCGGCGGCTGGGTGGTAGGAGCTTGGCGCACGGCGGCAGGAAGGTGTGTTCCACCCTCGTCCCTGGAGCACTGTCAGCAGTCCGCTCGCCTGTGGCACCGGAAGGCCTGATTGTGCAAGTCCACAGCCCAGTGACCCTGGGAGAACCACGTAGACAAACACGCCGCTGGACACTCTTCCCTGGGCGCCTGCCCCCAGCCAGAGTGGAAAAACCCGTCCTGCTGGGTGCCGTGAGGCACCTGGGAGAGCGGAGCAGTAAGGAAACTTCCAGATAATGCACGTTGGGAATGCTCGGTGAGGCTTCTGCATTGTGGAGGTGAGCGTGCCTGTGCGGACATCGCCCGGAAGGCGCTCACACCCCTGTGTCTGCGGGGTCCAACTCTGGCCCCGGAAGCTGCGACACAGCCGCCCACCTCTCAGCCCAGGGTCTGCGGCTGGACCCAACATGGCCCAAAGGAGGAGTCTTCTGGAAGCTCTTCAGATCCCAGGTTGTTATCTGACTTCTCCCAGTGTCCTTTTTCCCTACGTGATCGCCTTTTTTTTTTTTTTTTTAATCTGTTTTATTAAAAGCATAGCTTCTCGATATGCCGGCCCAATTTGCTCAACCAAGGGGTTTTTCCTGGCTTCCAGAAACAGAAGTAGGAGATGGACTGAATTAGGAAGTGCCTGGGGACGTTGCGTGTCTTCTGGCCAGGTCCCATGTTGGGGAGCCAGCCCACATCCTTAACCTGTTCCTCGTGACCAGGTCTGGCTGGTCCCTGCTGAGTTGTGTTCACACAGAGGGAGCCAGGAGAGGAGGGGTGGGCGGGGCTGGACTGGACAGGAGACCCCGGCCAGTGGGGCACCCTGCACTGGCCTGGCTACAGCAGCTCGCACGGCCGCCCTGGGGAGCGTGGCCAGCATCCAGTGGGGCATCCCTTACTGAATGAAGGGCAGAGAGGAAGGCTTCCCTTTGTGGGCGGGGCTGGGGTGGTGGGCGGGGCCGGGGTGGTGGGTGCGGCAGCCGTGGGTGGAGTTAAGGTGTCTGTGCCTTGTGCCCAGGAAGAGTCCAGGCTCTGGGCTAGCTGCAGCGTCTGGACCTTAAGTGGAGGCTTAGGTCTGCTCCTAGTGGTTTGTCCAAAATATGCTTGGCCGCTTCCGGGAGCAGGGAGCTGGACACCGTCGGACCATGCTAGCCTCTCCAGGGCTGACTGTTGGGGTGTTCACATGCAGCTCCACTGGTTTAGGCTGCAGGAACCCCCAACCCCTCTCTTGGGTTGCTGGAAGTCCTCTTTCCTGGGGACTCCCGCTCACGCTAACCACCCAGTAGCTTTAAGGGCAGGCAGTCAGCAAGTTCACACGTCCCACGTGGGTATCTCTCGAGCGCCTTTGCACCTTAGTCTGTCTGTGGACCAAACATTAGGCCATGGCCGTCTGGTCTGGGGAACGAGCAGCCACCTCCTTCCGGGCCCCTTCCCGGCACCCAGAGCCTGAAGGTGGTCGCTCAGCCGGGCCTCACCCTCACCCTTCCCCACCTTCTCCCACCTCTTCGTCCTCTGTGGGACGAGCAGGGCAGCCCCGGCCTGCATTCAGCAGCCGTCTGCCTTGGTTTGCAGCGGGTCGGTGGCCTGTGGGCAGGGAGGTCTCTGTGTGGTCATCCCCGGGTCCCTGTGCAGAGAGGGACAGGGCTCTTTGCCCCTGTGATCCAGACTTTGAAGGAACCATAACGGGAGATTTTTTATGAAATTCTTCCTCTCCTTGGGAATGGACCCTCCCTGCCAACAGCGTGTGCATAACATCGAATCTCTCGCGTCTGAAGTCCACTAACATTCCTGGGCACCATGGAGACCGAGAGCCGGGGACTTTGGGTACAGAAGTCCCTGACTTACGATTCTTGGACTTTATTATGGCACAAGAACCATACACCTTGCCTAACACCCATGCCTGGAATTTTGGGTTCAGATCTTCCCCAGGCTAGCACTGTGCTTCTGATCTGCTCCCTGAGGCGGGGGGCGGGGCAGCCCCATGGTCACCATGGGAACAGCCGACTCTGCCGTGCACTGTGAGGTGTGGTCGGTTAGGGGGTTCAGTGCATTTCCATCTTAGGATATTTTCGACTTACAGTGAGTTTATAGGGGTGTAACCACAGTGTAACTCAAGGAGCATCTGCGATGCTTCGCAGTCCCAGGTCTGCGTCCTTGCCATCCCCGCCATGTGTGTTAGGCCTGATTCCACTTCACTACCTTGCTGTTGACTGGAAGGCATTCATCATAAAGAAGGAAAGAGGAAAAATCCAGAAACAAGCATTTATCTCAAGCATGGGTTCTTCCTAGGCCCGTAATCTGTTGTTCTGGGAGGAATCGACCGTTAGCCAGAACTGTGTTTTCAGGTGGAAAGGACTTTTTGGGATTGTGGCTCATTGTGCTGATCTCTGCTGGGTTGTGCTTGGTTTTTTTTTTTTTTCTTCCTTCTTCCTCATCCACCCCCCAGCACCCTACACCCAGAGCATTGCCTAGAGCGTTGGTTTCTAATTGAGTTGTTTCCATTTCAGGAGAATCAGAAAGACAAACAGCGTCTGTGACACTTGAACTTTTCAGACAGAGATATTTCAAGGCATGTATATGGTAGTCTCTATTATTTTAGGTACACATCCGCGCGTGGATTCAAATTTGAGGTTAGAATTTGTTTACCAAAGGGCAGGAACGTGGGCCTGAAGTTTCTGTGGGCAGCTCACTTCGGACTTCACCTGGCCATGTGCCCGATTAGAGACACGTGGGCGGGCCCAGCTGCCCACACTCAGGGTGGGGGGGCGGCTGGAGGTGGAGGACTCAGGGCCTGGCTCTGCTGATGGTGCTCAGGGTGGCAGGGTCCCTCCCGCTGCTCTGCCCACACTCCACGCACCAGCGGCTCTCGTGGGCGCTTGCCCCCGTCTCTGCCTATACATCCCCCACACCTCTGGGTTCCAAAACAGACAAAGCGGCCCTACCGGACAGTGGCCAAGGAATATTCCCTTGTGTCCAGCTCTTCCCTGAAGGCCAAGAAAAGCCTTGTTTTCGTGTAATCGCGTACGTGCTTTTGGTAGGCTGGCGCTCTCTGGCTGCGCCCTGAGTGTCTCCCTCCGGGCAGCTCCCTAAGCACACGCACGAGCCTTCATGTCATGTGTGTGTTTCTGGGTTTGCGGGTGGAAGAGTCATTCCTATGGGTGAGCGTGCAGCATCTTCCCTTGAGTGGCGTCTCCCGCCTGATTTGAGGGTGTGACCGTAAGCCGGTGTATTTCATTCGTCCCCTGGCACAGCGCCATTAGGGTCCTTCTTCCTTTTGCTTGTGGGACGAGAGTCAGGTGTTAGTGCATATGCCCCAGCAAAGTTGCAGGGTCAAAGAATAACCACATTAAACATCCTCAAAGGAATGCACACCCCTCGTTCCAGAAGGGACTATCGTGTAGGAAGTATGACAGTCTTGCCCTGGTATCAGGTCCCCAGAGGCTCTCCCTGTCCTGTGTCTGGCTGTGTCCTGCTCTCTCCCAGCAGGGGAGCTGCTTCCTCGCTGCCCTCACTTTCCCACCTCACCCCTGCCTCGGTGCTGCTCATCCCTAGGCTGGGGTCCCGCTGGTGGGTGAGGCCTGGCTGGGGGCGCCTCTTCCCTTCCTCCCTCTCTCCCAGCAGGGGAGCTGCTTCCTCTCTGCCCTCACTTTCCCACCTCACCCCTGCCTCGGTGCTGCTCATCCCTAGGCTGGGGTCCCACTGGTGGGTGAGGCCTGGCTGGGGGGTACCTCTTCCCTTCCTCCCTCTCTCCCAGCAGGGGAGCTGCTTCCTCGCTGCCCTCACTTTCCCACCTCACCCCTGCCTCGGTGCTGCTCATCCCTAGGCTGGGGTCGCCTCTTCCCTTCCTCCCTCCCAGGCCCGTCCATCCTCTGCCTCCCGCCTGGAGCTCGTCCTTGGAGCCCTTGTCTAACTGGACGACCTGAGCCAGGAAGTCCCAGGGGCCTGTGGGCGGCCCCATTGCTGAGGGTCTCTTCCTCCCGCCCTCTCTGAGGTCTCAGCTGGACACTGGTTGAGCCCCTCCCTCTCCTGCCCTCGGGCGGGGCTCGCTTCTCCTTGCTCTGTGGGTGACCTGTCTTCTCTCCGGAAGCTCTGAGGGTCTTCCCCGTGGGCTCCGTCTTCTGAAATGCCACGGCAGATGACCTGCGCAGGTCTCTGTTCATTCAGGCCGCGTGGCACTGGGCGGCCCCAGAGTGCGTCCCTCGGAGGACGGATCCCTCCCCATATGTGCTTTGCTGATGTTTCTGTCGTCTGCTTCTTTCCTGTTGGCTGGTTAAATCCCTATCTCTCCTCCTGTCACCCAGCTCCTCTTTTTTTTTTTTTTTTTTTTTTTTGACAGTCAGAGTGGACAGTGAGAGAGAGAGAGACAGAGAGAAAGGTCTTCCTTTGCCATTGGTTCACCCTCCAATGACCGCCGCGGCCAGCGCACAGCGCTGATCCGAAGCCAGGAGCCAGGTGCTTCTCCTGGTCTCCCATGGGGTGCAGGGCCCAAGCACTTGGGCCATCCTCCACTGCCTTCCCGGACCATAGCAGAGAGCTGGCCTGGAAGAGGGGCAACCGTGACAGAATCCGGCGCCCCGAACAGGACTAGAACCCGGTGTGTCGGCGCCACAGGTGGAGGATTAGCCTATTGAGCCGCGGCGCCGGCCAGCCAGTGTTTTAACATAAAGTTTATGGTAGCTTCAGTTTAAAATACGTTTTTAAACTACTCATCTTCAACAGAGAAGTCATAGACTTCTGTAAAATTCAGCAGCAGTGTGGACGTTCCCTGCCTACCAGTCCTTGGTCTTGCAGTTTCACAGTCCTAGATTCAAAACTCAGTCTTGCTTTTCATGGGCCTATGCAGAATTTTGCAATGTCATTCTTGTATCTTGGAGGGTTTTTTGTTTGTTTGTTTTTGCTTGTTTTTACATTACAAGGAGTCTTTTTAAAAACGATTTAGTTTACTTATTTGAAACACAGGAGTGACAGAGAGAGGAAGAGAGAGAGGTTTTTCATCTGCTGGTTCACTCTCCAAATGGCCACAACAGCCATGATGGTCCAGGCTAGGCCAGGCCAAAGCTAGGAGCTGAGAACTCCATCTGGGTCTGTGGTGTGGATGCAGGGGCCTGAGGTCTTGGACCATCTTCCACTGCCTTCCCCGGCACATTAGCAGGGAGCTGGATTGGAAGCTGAGCAGCTGGGACTCAGAACCTGTATCTGATATGAGATGCCAGTGTCACAAGAGAATTTTGAGCACCTTACAAAGGCAGAGAGAATATTCTAGCAGGCTCCCTGGTACCCACTGCCAGACCTCAGTAGTCACCACCATGGCCAGTCCTGACCCGTGGAGGTCCCTTCTCTCTGTCCTTCGGACCCTGACTCCAGACTTCTGTTCTGAGAAGCTGCACACACACAGTCACAATACATGTAGCATACATTTTTTAAATTAAAAATTCCCTAATGATATCTAGTCAGTGTTCACATGCCCTTGATTGCTTCTTGATTGCTTTTGCAATGGTTTGTTCAACCCTGCCTTGTGGGGTTGACGCAATCCCCGAGTCTCTCGATTTCCGTCTCTCTCCCTCGCTGTCTTCTCCCTTCGATTTCACGGTTGTGAGAACCGCACCGCTTGTGCTTTGTGGCTTCCCACAGTCTGGAGTTGGGCAGGGAGGGCTGTGTGAGGCCCGGGTGTTCCTCTCGGGGGTTTTCTCAGGTCCAGAGGCTTGATTAGATACAGGCGGATGTCTCGGTGAGAATCCTCAGGAGATGGTGTTGTGTATTTCCTGTTGCCCCACTTCGGGAATCAAAGGACGTCCAGTTGTATTTCTGGGTGATTTCCTTCTGTGATTTCAGGTGTTGTCTGTGATCATTCACCATAAAGGCCTTCACCGTTTTTCCACTTGATTTTTTAATCGATCGTCCATTAGATCCATTTCAGTCAGTTCAGAGAGGTGGCTCCTGGAGGCTGCGTTTCCTTTCTCTCCCAGAGGAAACCTGTCTTCGAGGGGTTTTCTCCCACCAGTTTTAAAGGGAACCTTGGGAAAAGTGCTTTGCCCTTTCCTGTAAGTTGCTTAGTCATTCTGCAGGATGACTCAGGTCCACAGCACCTTTCAAAGGTGGCCCGTGAGGGATTTTCCTTGGTATCATTCTGAGCTCGTGAGTTTTGACCTCGCGGGTTCCTGGTGTTGAGCCTGCTCCTCTCTCTCCTGCTGTGACCTCGGGAGTCTGCGTCATGCCCTTGCTTTCTCCTGCAGTGGCGAGAGCTTCCAGGCTCAGGTTCTCATTCCTGTTCCAGACGCATGAGCCACCCTGGGTCCAAAGAGCCCATTTCCTCTAGGGAGCTTGCGATTTTTAATTCCCTGATGTATAGCTTATTTCTTTTCTTACTCCAGGTAAATCTTGTGTACTCTGCTGTGTGTTCTCCCGCCCTCATTTTTCTGTTGATCGGCCTTCCATAAGATTGTCTATCTCATTAGCCTTTGAAAGGACCAGCTCTGAATGTGGGTGTTCTCTGTTATTTCTTGTCTCTATGCTTGTTTTTTTTTTTTTTATTTATATATTTGAAAGTCAGAGTTACACAGAGGGAAGGAGAGGCAGAGAGAGAGAGAGATCTTCCATCTGCTGGTGCGGCTCCCCAAATGGCCACAACAGCCATGATGGTCCAGGCTAGGCCAGAGCTACACAGATCTGAAGCCAGGAGCCTGGAGCTTCTTCTGGGTCTCTCACGCAGATGCAGGGGCCCAAAGACTTGGGCCATCCTCTACTGCTTTCCCAGGCCATAGCAGAGCGCTGGATCAGAAGTGGAGCAGCCGGGGCTCAAACTGGCACCCATATGGGTGCCGGCTTTACCTGCTATGCCACAGCGCCAGCCCTGGCTCTATACTTATTTTCTACTTTTTTTTTTTTTTTCCAAATGTGCTCTTCCCCTTTTCAACTTCTTGACTAATAATACCCTGTCACTTCTGAGAGCTCAGGTTTTTTTTTTTTTTTTTAAGATTTATTTATTTATTTGAGGGGTAGAGTTACAGACAGAGAGAGGGAGAGACAGAAAGGTTTTCCATCTGCTGGTTCACTATCCAAATGGCTGCAACAGCTGGAGCTGGGCTGATCCAAAGCCAGGAGATTCTTCCAGGTCTCCCACACAGGTGCAGGGGCCCAAGCACTTGGGCCATTCTCCACTGCTTTCCTAGGCCATAGCAGAGACCTGAATTGGAAGTGGAGCAGCCAGAACTCAAACGGGTGTCCATATGGGATACCGGCACTGCAGGCAGTGGCTTAACCTTCTCTGCCACCCTGCTGGCCCCCTGTAGAATTCTTTGTAAATGCCTTTCATAGAACTTCGGGAAGCATCTTCCACGTCGCTTGCTGTCTCATCTTCACCTCCTACCTGCATGTCTTTGGGCTCTGCGTCCTCCGCCTGGTCTTCCACATTACTGATCTGCCCTTCAGCAGTGTCCATTCCGCTCTGCAGCCCGTCTGCTGGGTTCACCTCTGCTAGTTTCTGAGATCTCTAGTTGACTCCTGTTTACAGATTCTACATTGTGCCATTTGTCTCCAGGACATCAGTGAAATACCAGTACATCAAAAAGTTTGTGAAAAATGGAATTTAAAAAGAAGCTCATTTTGGTGCAAAGCATTGCTGAACTTTGGGGCCCAAGTTTCTGCTTCGGGCTGTTCAGGCACTGACTGTTTGCTTCCAGGCGAGGGTATCAAGTTGGACCATGAACCAGGGGAGCCCACAGCTCCCTCACCTTGTGGGTGGGGTTGTGTGTGTAGGTTTCCCCTGGAGCCTTAATGAAAAGGTACAACAAGAAATGTGAGCTGTCAATCTGACCAGATTCTGTCTTGCACAGACACTGTCACCATCAGCTGCTCACTTCCCCCAAGGGTACAGCAGTGAGACAGGGCACAGCTCCTGGCCTGCCTGGTCCACCTGCCTCCAGTGAGACGTATCTCTGGCTTCAAACACAGGGAGCTCCGTTCTGCTTTTCTGCGTGTGTGTATCTGAGGAGTGGGTCTCTGCTGATCCGCAGTCTGCCCTGTCCTTCCTGGTGTTGACCTGACCTTCCCTGCGTGCGTGTGGGGCCTGGATGCTTGGGGCTCTTATTTTGGAGTTCCCTGTAGCTGTCTGCGAGCTCACCGGAGCCTGCAGGGAGGAGAGTAAGGGAGCGGCACCCAGCATCTGTCTTTTCTGTGGAGTCGCCCCCCAGGCACCTCATTGTCCCACCTGGGGCAGCTCTGTTACAGGTCCTCTGCTTCCTGGCACAGGCTGGCGAGGGGCAAAACCGCAAGAGTCACCCACGCTGATGTCCTCCTGGCTGGTGGCCGTGGGGGCCTCCTGTTTCCAGCGTGTGCCTTGGGCAGCCCGGAGCCTTCAGCCCCCCATGCCTCCATCACGTGCACCCTGGTTTCGCCTTCCTCTTCTGTTCCTGTGCTCATGGGGCTCACTGGCACTTTTTGGATATTCTTAAGCATTTCCAAGGTCCTGGTGCCTGCAGCCTGGGCTCAGCCTGCGATCTTGCCCCCGTCTGCCAGCACTGCTGGGCATCTCTCGGGCTCAGTTTGCAGGCAGCTCTGAGTGCCAGCGACAGTGCCAGTGCCAGGCATGGGGGCTTTGTAGTCAGAAGGAGCAGGGCTCCCATCCTGCCCCTCCCTCCCCCAGTCCTCAGCACGGCCGTGGTCCAATCCATCTGCACACATGAGCCCTCCAGATGCGTGCGTGCCAGGCAGTCCCTTGCTAAGTTTTTTCTCTTTCCTTGTTGGGAAAACTGTATAGCTTCCCCTGGATTCTGTGTCTCTCAGTAAAAAGTGATAACCATTGTATAATAAAAAACGAGGTGTGCTTAAAAACTGGGTGGGTCTTTGATTTCATTTGGCTCTGATCTGTTGACAGCCTGGAAACTAAAACGTGGCCAGTCCCAATTGTCCAGTGGATGTATGGCTGAAAGGTGGTCAGCCTAAAACCAGATCATCAAAATTCTGTTGTCTTAATTAAAGCTGTGGAATTCCTGTTTTAATTACAGTTTTTGAATACAGTGCCCCCACCCCCCCCAAATAGCAACACCTGCATGTCGAGGAAGAAGCATGGATTTGGCACATTCCTAGGGAGGCAGGGCCAAGAGCATGGCGCAGGGTCCCTACCTGCTCTGTCTCATAGAGTCGTGGGGCTCTGGGCTCACAGTGGGCGGGCAGGGGTGTGCGCCGGCCCAGAGGTGGCCTCCCTGCCCCTTCTCAGCCTCCACTCTGGCTTTTCCACGCAGCAGGCCTAGCTCGGCAGCTTGGGTGTCTGTCCCTTTTGGACAAGTCGGGCCAGTGTTTCTTCCCAGGTTTCCAGAGAGTGACGCAGAGGGGACTTAGAACCATGCACAGACTTTTCTGGTATGGCACAAATGAGACGTTGGAGAGACTTCCAGCCGCCAGGCAGCAGTCTGCACAGAGTGAATTAAGTCCCCTTTGGGAGGACAGGGACGTAGCTGCCTGTCCGTCCCTGTGACTCTGACGGCTTCCACCCTCGCTGAGCAGGGCAGGAGAGCTGCATGGCCCCCTGCAGGAACTCTGCAGCCAGGGCTGGGGTGCAGACGTGGGCTCCGCCTCCGGCAGTCCCCAGTCTGCAGGTGGAAGCAATACCAGTACCAACAGGTTACACGATCGATGTCTCCTTTGAACAAGGGAGTGTTCCTGTTCTCCCTGCCCCTGAAATTTCTACAAAACAATGCATTTCTAGGTTTGTGGTTATCGCTGTAATGAAATCTACAGGAGCTCTAGGAAGTTGCCAAGATAAGCGATCAGAAACTTCTTTTCCTAAATTTGACCATGGGCAATGTCCATTTTCTCTTCCTTTTTTTTTTTCCCTCTTAGATAAAAATAAGCTTAGACTTTCCCCCCAGGCGTCGGCTGTTTTGTGACCGTCTGTTCTCTGGGGAAGGTATCTTTCACGTGTTCGGCCTCAGCCAGCCACCCTGCAGCTGTCTAGGGCGAGTGTGTTGAATGCAAGTCGCAGACAAATCATGAAGAGAGGCCTGTGAGTCAGGTTTCCCAGGCCCCGGGGCCTTGGTGGCAGAGGCAGACATTCCTGGGATGTTTGTGGTTACTGAGAAACCATGGAGATCCTTGCTTTAATAATCAGAATAGCACTCTTAAAAAAAAAAAAAAAAAAACAACAACCATTGTTGTCCAGCCAGGGTTTGTACTCTGCGAGTGAGGTTTTCCAGACAGGAGAAATGGCTGTGACTGGCAGCCACGGAGCGGCGAGGGCCCAGCTCAGCCAGCCACGCACTCGGCTCCCGGGATGGCTGCCGGTCGCTGCGGACCAGAGACATCTGCGAGTGGGGGTCTGCGGTTAAAGGGGCGTGAGAGACAGCTCCCCTTCTGATCACCGTTACCTTTTCCAAGAATGAGTTTGTGCATTGGCTTGAGCCTTTCTGAGCGCACGCGTGCCTCTCAGATGCACGCGTGAGATCTATCCACGTGTGACCGCAGCGGCTGCAGAGGCCCCCCGTCCGGGCCGATGGCGTCTCGGTGCTGTGCTCTGCATTTTGGGTGGAAGGTGTACGGCAGTCCCAGGCACGAGGCAGGTCAGCTGGCGTCAGCCTGCGTCGTTGAATGTGAGGGGTTGTGTGTCTCTGCCGGAGTACGTCTGGAGGAGAAGAGCAGGCGGCCTCACGCTTCGCCCTCGCCCATGCGGTCCCGTGTGGCTTCCAGACAGGGATGCGCTCTGAGGGACTTGGCATGGTGCGTGTGAGCCTCCTGTCACCCTCCTGTGCCCTGCCACCCTGGACACACAGCCTGCTGCTCGCCCAGGCTTTGCACACGTGGCCTGCAGCCGCTTGCTCCCAGGGCCATGACCAGCAGGGAGACGGGAGACTCAAAGCCCAGGGGACAATGCCATCGAGATGCAGTCAGCGGGGGGCTGCTGGTGGTGCCACGTAGCCCTGGCTTCACTGTGTTTTAGATTTTGCCTTCTTATCTTTTCTTGCATTTACTTATTATACAGAGAGACAGGAGAGAGAAATCTCCCATCCAATGGTTCACTGCGCAAACAGAGATGGGGACAGGCTGAGGCCAGGAGCCAGAAACTTCCTCTAGGTCTCCCACGTCCGGGGCAGAGGCCCCATTACTTGAATCGTTGTTGGCTGCCACTCAGGTTCACAAGAAGCTGAAGTTGGAAGCAGAGCAGGGACTCGAACCCAGGCCCTGCAGTGTGGGGTGTGGGTGTCTGAGGCAGTGACCTAACGGCTGCTCCAAGTGCTGTCCAGGCTCAGTGTAGGTTTTACGTGCACTTCTCTTGTGATGAGTGAGGCTGACGACGGTTTGGCCTGTGTGAGAGCTGCTTCGAAAGGAGCTTTTCAAGAAGTTCATGGAAAACGTCATGAAAAAACGATGCATGGATTTCAGATTTTTTTCTTGTAATTAGCAGATACCATTTTTTAAAATATTTTTTTTTATTTTTTGTTTTTTTATTTTTTGACAGGCAGAGTTAGACAGTGAGAGAGAGAGAGACAGACAGAGAGAAAGGTCTTCCTTCTGTTGGTTCACCCCCCCAAATGGCCGCCACGGCTGGCGCGCTGCACCAATCCGAAGCCAGGAGCCAGGTGCTTCTCCTGGTCTCCCATGCGGGTGCAGGGCCCAAGGACCTGGGCCATCCTCCACTGCCTTCCCGGGCCACAGCAGAGAGCTGGACTGGAAGAGGAGCAACTGG
Source organism: Lepus europaeus (assembly GCF_033115175.1). Taxonomy (NCBI): domain Eukaryota; kingdom Metazoa; phylum Chordata; class Mammalia; order Lagomorpha; family Leporidae; genus Lepus; species Lepus europaeus. Next base: position 10,097,418 of record NC_084837.1, read on the forward strand.
GACAGAACCGGTGCCCCAACTGGGACTAAAACCCGGGGTGCCGGCACCGCAGGCGGAGGATTAGCCTAGTGAGCCACGGCGCTGGCCGAAAGGATTTATTTATTTGACAGATAGAGTTACAGACAGTGAGAGGGAGAGACAGACAGAAAGGTCTTCTATCCGCTGGTTCACTCCCCAAATGTCCGTAATGGCTGGAGCTGGGCAGATCTGAAGCCAGGAGCCAGGAGCCAGGAGCTTCTATCCCTGCACATGGGTGCAGGGGCCCAAGGACTTGGGCCATCTTCCACTGCTTTCCCAGGACATAGCAGAGAGCTGGATGGGAAGAGGAGCAGCCGGGACTCGAACCAGTGCCCATATGGGATGCCGGCACTGCAGGTGCAGGATTAACCTACTGCGCTACAGCACCAGCTCCAGCAGATAGCATTTTAAGCATATAATGATACTGCCTTCCCCCTCTTTAGGTATTGAGATAATATATCTTTAATTTGCATGGTCATCAGAGGCTTAATGCTCCACTCAAGAGTTCAACAAGGAAAACACAAGAAGACCGTAGCTCAGCAGGGATGTAGGCCAGGACTGTGCACAGTAGCCAAATGAAAAGATGCCGACGTCACTCACACAGCACTTTTAAATAGTCACAGAACATTCAAACTATACTAGTTTATCATTCTTAGCATTTGTGTGACAGCGACAAAACCACGTGTACATAAGATGGATTCGCACTTTAATCCCATTTTCCCCCAAATGTTTCGAAGCCCACTCTTCCCTGCCCTTGTAAACCCTCTCCACATGCCTCTTGCTATCATTTGAGGGGCTCTGTCACCGTTCCTTACGGATCCTGTGCTGGCCCCGGACCCCGCGACTATTAACACGCAACCAGAGGCCCCGTGGAGCCCCCAGGGAGCAGAGAGCTGCAGGGAGAACTTGGAACGTGCGAGGGGCTGAAGGAAAAATGTCCTGTTTTTCCCTTATTTGTTAGGTGAATATATTAAATATAAAGTATCTAGGGAGATATTAATACATATGTGAAGACTGCCTGAAAAGAACATTTTAAATTCTGGACATTAAAAATGCTTAACGTGGGGCTGGCATTGGGGTACAGTGAGTTAAACCACCGTCCTGTAACTGCCCAGCGTCCCGTATCTGAGCACAGGTTAGAGTCCCGGCTGCTCCACTTGCTATCCAGCTCCCTGCTAGTGTGCCTGGAAAAGCAGCAGCAGACGGCCCTGGTGCTTGGCCCTTGCATCCATTTGGGAGAACAGGATGGAGTTCCTGGCTCCTGGCTTCAGCCTGGCCCAGCTCTGGTCATTCTGGCCATTTGAGGAGTGAGCCAGTGTGTGAAATTTCTCTCTCTCTCTCTCTTTCTTTCCCTTTCTCATTCTCTCTTTCTCATTTTCTCTCTCTCTCATTCTCTGTCTCTATCTCTCAGTGTGTCTCCTTCTCTCTGTCCCTCTGCTTCTCAAATAAATAAATCTTTGAAAAATATTTACGGAAATAAAATGATATATCTTCTTGTATGGGGAGATACAGCATTGTCAGTTTTCTTATTAGCGTCAGTTCTGCACGAGCTGATGCCATAGGTCAATGCAATAGCAGTAAACGCACAAACAGGACTTCTTTTTAGAACACGAAGAAGAATAATAACTTTTATCTACAAAAATAAGCCTGCAATAGCAGCCAGGAAAATTCAAGTGGAGAGGGGTGGGTTGGGGGGGGCACGATGACAGTGCCACCGCCTGGGTGGGGACTGTGCTCCAGGGGGGACAATGCAGCAGAGACAGGCCGGCACGTCCAGGGAGGACCCCGAGCAGAGAGGCCAGCACGTCCGTGGAGGCCCCGAGCAGAGACAGGCCGGCACGTCCAGGGGGGACCCCGAGCAGAGACAGGCCAGCACGTCCAGGGGGGACCCCGAGCAGAGACAGGCCGGCACGTCCAGGGGGGACCCTGAGCAGAGACAGGCCGGCACGTCCAGGGGGGACCCCGAGCAGAGACAAGCCGGCACATCCAGGGAGGACCCCCAGCAGAGAGGCCGGCACATCCAGGGAGGACCCTGAGCAGAGACAGGCCAGCGTGTCCAGGGAGGACCCCACAGCAGAGACAGGCCGGCACGTCCAGGGAGGACCCCGAGCAGAGACAGGCCAGCATGTCCAGGGAGGACCCAAGCAGAGACAGGCCAGCGTGTCCAGGGAGGACCCAAGCAGAGACAGGCCGGCACGTCCAGGGAGGACCCCACAGCAGAGAGGCCAGCACGTCCAGGGAGGACCCCACAGATACAGGCCAGCGTGTCCAGGGAGGACCCCGAGCAGAGACAGGCTTGCACGTCCAGGGAGGACCCCGAGCAGAGACAGGCCAGCACGTCCAGGGAGGACCCAAGCAGAGACAGGCCGGCACGTCCAGGGAGGACCCCGAGCAGAGACAGGCCGGCACGCCCAGGGAGGACCCCACAGAGACAGGCCGGCACGCCCAGGGAGGACCCCACAGAGACAGGCCAGCGTGTCCAGGGAGGACCCAAGCAGAGACAGGCCGGCACGCCCAGGGAGGACCCCACAGAGACAGGCCAGCTTGCACGTTGCTCGTGTTTGCTCCTGAGTGCCGTGCTGGTCCGAGAAGAAGCGTGGTGGACTCAGGAACTGCGTGTTGCATTGTCTCGCCACACCAAGGTCAGTGTCAGGTGGACTAAGTCTTCACACAGGAGCATTCACATCAGCAGGCACTGGGGAAGGTGATGACGTTGGCAGCTGTGGGCTAAGGGCGACCTCTGGTCTCTAAGCAGCAGAAAGGAGACAGCGGAGCGCTCACAGCCCCAAGCAGGCGGAAATTATTTTTTTACGTTTATTTGAAAGGCAGAGTGAGAGAGAGAGAGAGGGAGACACAGGGAGACAGATCTCCCGTCTGCTTGCTAACTGCCCAAACAGCTGCAGCAGCCAGGGCTGGGCCAGGCCCCAGCCAGGAGTCTAGAACTCCGTCCAGGCCTCCCCCATGGGCAGCAGGGACCCAAGCACTTGGGCCAGCATCTACTTCCTCCCAGGCACATTCCAGGAGGCCTAGTCTTTTTTTTTTTTTTTAAGATTTATTTGAAAGAGTTACAGAGAGAGGTAGAGACAAAAAGAGAGGTCTTCCATCCCCTGGTTCACTCCCCAAATGGCTGCAACGGCCAGAGCTGCGCCGATCCGAAGCCAGGAGCCAGGAGCTTCTTCCAGGTCTCCCAGGTGGCTGCAGGGCCCAAGGACTTGGGCTGTCCTACACTGCTTTCCCAGGCCATAGCAGAGAGCTGGATCAGAAGAGGAGCAACTGGGACTAGAACAGACTAGAACTGGGACTAGAACTGGGACGCCGGCGCTTCAGGCCAGGACTTTAACCTGTTTCGCCACCGCGCCGGCCCCCCTCCCAGGCACATTAACAGGGAACTGGATCAGAAGCAGAGGAGCTGGGACTCAGAGCTGGCTCTCTAATATGCAATGCAGGCATGCCAAGGGCAGCCACAGCAGTGCCCCACACCCCAAAATTATTTTCAGTGTGAATTATGTGTGTCTGGCAAAGAGCTCATGTCCTTCATCTGCAGAAAACACTTGCAAATCAATGAAAAATAGAACTGTAGCTGAGTTCATAGAGAAAAACCGACGGACGGGTGTTGTGGCTGCTGCTTGTGGTGCCGGCGTCCCATATCCCAGTGCTGTGCCCTGGCTGCACCTGCGGGGCCTGGCTCAGGGTCCTCGTTTGCCCTCATTGGAGCCTCCATCATCCCACTGAGCAGACCCTGCATGCAGGCCCAGGGGGCAGGGATGGAGTGTGCCAGGGGCCGAGGTGGCGGGAGCTGCCCTGGGCTTCACAGCACATCCTGGAGAATACTGTTTGTAGATGGCTGATGTTATGTTTACAATATCCCAAGGAATCCACAAAAAGAAACTTGAATCGCTTCAGCGAGAAAAATATTGAAATCAGTTGTGGTTATTCATACTATCAGTGGGTGATCTGAAAATGAAATTAAAAAGGAATTACATTTATAGTGGTATCAAAAAGACTGAAACATTTGGGAATAAATGTAGCAAAAGAAGGACAAGGATTATATATTGAAAACTACGAAATATTGTTGAAAGAAGTTAAAGGCAAAGAAAACAGGCGCCGCAGCTCAATAGGCTAATCCTCCACCTGCAGCGCCGGCACACTGGGTTCTAGTCCTGGTCGGGGCGCCGGATTCTGTCCCAGTTGCCCCTCTTCCAGGCCAGCTCTCTGCTGTGGCCTGGGAGTGCAGTGGAGGATGGCCCAGGTCCTTGGGCCCTGCACCCCATGGGAGACCAGGAGAAGCACCTGGCTCCTGGCTTCAGATCAGTGTGGTGCCCCGGCCGCGGCAGCCATTGGAGGGTGAACCACGGTAAAGGAAGACTTTCTTTCTGTCTCTCTCACTGTCTGCCTGTCAAAAAAAAAAAAAAAAGAGTGGCAATGGTGATACAACTCTGCAGATAAACTGAAACGAGCAAATTGTGCCTTGTGAAACAGTGAGTTCTGTAATTTATGACTTAGATTTCAATAATGCTTTTTTTTTTTTTAAATATAGTCAAATTGACCAATCTTCTGTTGCCAGTAGGTTTGAGTAACAGTTAAGAGAATTGTGTTCTCCTAGGTTAAGAGGCTTACACACCTTTAGGCTGAAAAGAAATTCAGCCCAATTTTCCTCAAATGCTTGTGTAGTTTCATTTTTTAAGAAAGATTTGTTTATTTGAAAGGCAGAGTTACAGAGAGAGAGAGAGATTCCCCCGCTGCTTGGCCAGGGCTGGGCAGGGCCAAAGCCAGGAGTCTGGAGCTTCGTCCACGTCTCCTACATGGGTGCAAGGGCCCAAGCACTTGTTGTCTTCTACTACTTGCCCAGGCCATTAGCGGGGAGCTGGATCGGAAGTAGAGCAACCGGGACTCTAACTGGCGCCAGCATGGGATGCCTGTGTCGCAGGTGGCGTCTTTACCTGCTACGCCATAGCTCTGGCTCCTGTAGTTTCATTGTATATGTTCAGAACGAATGCTGATCCATTTGGAATCTTCCTAGTGTATTCTGTAAGGAACGGATCTGACTGTAGCAGCCTCCGTGTGCCTTCTCCAGCCCACAAAAACCATTCATTGGCAGCTCCTGTTTCGGTGACTTTCCCTCCGTGGCCGGGCCACTCTTTCCCATGACGGGAGACGGCGGAGGGTCCCAGCACCTTTGCCCACAGACAGTGTCAAATTGCTTGTCAGGCAACTGGTTACATTCAGTTTTTATCACAGTCATCTCCCGTGGAGGATCTTTATGGCGATTAATCAGACAATTAATTCCAAACAAGGCCTCCAGGATTTAAAACTACATTAGCTGTACAGCTGACCTCTTAGGATTGCTGTTGGGTATTGCCCACGTTCTTAAGCAAGATCCTTTAACAAGACCTATTAACCGAAGTGAGCTCAAAGGCCACTCATTCAAACCGCAACCCATCTCTCAGAGTGGCATTTTTTTCCAGCTTTTGGGGGGTATACTTGACAGAGAGAGTGTGTGTTCTTAAGATGTACAGCACGATGATTCGATATATCTATACACTGAAATGGTCCCACAATCAAGTCTGTTAACACATCCCTTACCTCTAGAGTTGTGTGTGTGTGTGTGTGTGTGAACAGTGAGGATCTGCTTTCAACAGAGTTCAAGTCTAGGATGCAGTAGTATTCGGTATGATCACCTTACTGGGCATCACCTCCCCAGAACCTGTGCATCTTAGAACTTGCTGTTCCTACCCTTGGACCAACATCTCTCCACTACCTCCACGCCCTGCCCTCAGCCACCACACTTACCCTCTGCTTCTTTTTTTATTATTTTTATTATTATTTTTTTTTGATAGGCAGAGTTAGTGAGAGACAAAGACAGAGAGAAAGGTTTTCCTTCCTTTGGTTCATCCCCCAAATGGCCGCTACGGCCTGCGCGCTGTGCAGATCCAAAGCCAGGAGCCAGGCGCCCCCTCTTGGTCTCCCATGCCGGTGCAGGGCCCAAGGACCTGGGCCATCCTCCACTGCACTCCCGGGCCACAGCAGAGAGCTGGACTGGAAGAGGAGCAACCAGGACAGAATCCGGCGCCCCAACTGGGACTAGAACCCAGGATGCCGGAGCCGCAGGGGGAGGATTAGCCTAGTGAGCCGCGGCGCCGGCCCCCTCCCTTCTCTGAGCTGGATGTTGGTGGATCATGCAGCATCTGTCTGCCTGTGCCTGGCTGGTTCCACGTCACACGACACCCTGCAAGGCTCGCCCACGTTGTCACAGACGACGGGATGTCCCTTTTTCAGGCTGAAGTTTCCCATCGCGTGTCTGTGCCATCTGTTTGTTTAACCTACTCCTCCGCCCCAGACACAGCTTTTCCCCGCACGTTGGCTGTCGTGAGGAACGCTGTGTGACCACGTGGGTGCGGGCATCTCTTCCACACGCCGATTTCCTCTCCCTAGAGTGTGTGCAGCAGTGGAGTTGCCAGATCGCACGGCTGTTCAGTTTTTCATTTTTGAGGCCGACCCTGGGGACCTCTTACCTCTGCCAGTGCCACCCTAACAGGTGTGAGGTGCAGGCTCATCCTGCCCATCCATGATGCCGAGCCTCTTTTGGCTCTCCTCGGCCATTTGTGCGTCGTGAGAAGAACCTCTCTTCAGGGAATGGGCGTTTGGCACAGAAGTCAGGGCATCACTTGGGATGCTCGCATGTCCTGGTGGAGTGCCTGGCTTTGCCCTCAGTTCCTGCTCCTGCTCCTGCTCTCCTCACAATGCAGGCCCTGGGGGCAGCTCTGACAGCTCAGGGACGGGAGAGACCTGGATTGAGTTCCTGGCTCCCAACATCGCCCCCGACCCCCGCCATTGCAGATATTTGCCGAGTGAACCATCCGATGGGATCTCTCTCTCTCTCTCTCTCTCTCTCTTTCTCTCTCTCTCTCTCTATCTCTCTCTCTCTCTTCCTCTGTGTGTGTGTGTGTGTCTGCTTCTCAAACATAAACTTTGAATTTTTTAAAAAAGTTTCTTCAGGTGCCTCACCCATTTCTAATTGGGCTACTATTGTTAGCCATTGAGTTGTATGAGTTCTTTTTATTATTATTATTATTTTTTGACAGGCAGAGTGGACAGTGAGAGAGAGAGAGAGAGAGAGAGAGAGACAGAGAGAAAGGTCTTCCTTTGCCATTGGTTCACCCTCCAATGGCCGCCGCGGCTGGCGCGCTGCAGCCGGTGCACCACGCTGATCCGAAGGCAGGAGCCAGGTGCTTCTCCTGGTCTCCCATGGGGTGCAGGGCCCAAGCACTTGGGCCATCCTCCACTGCCCTCCTGGGCCACAGCAGAGAGCTGGCCTGGAAGAGGGGCAACCGGGACAGAATCCGGCGCCCCAACCGGGACTAGAACCCGGTGTGCCGGCGCCACAAGGCGGAGGATTAGCCTATTGAGCCATGGCGCCGGCCGAGTTGTATGAGTTCTTTATACATTTTGAATACTAAGCCTCATCAGATATTGCAAACACCTTCCCCCATTCATAGGCTGCCTTTCTGTATGAGGGTTGTTTCCTTTTCTGCCCAGAGCTTTTTAGTTGGATGTGGTTCTTCTTCATACAGTTCACTGTTGGGTGTAGAAATACAACTGCTTTTTGTGTGTCAATTTTCTATTCTACAACTTTGCTAAGTTCATTATTAGTTCCGACAGGTTCTGGTGGATTCGCTAAGGGTTTCTTTATATAAGATTATGTTATCTGCAGACAGAGACAGTGTAACTTCTCCGTTTCGCACTCGGTGCCTCTCCTGCCCCGGGCTAGGACTTCTACTGTGTTGCATGGAAGTGGTGAGGATGTGTGCCCTGCCTGCTTCCTGCTTCTTCCCGATCTCAGAAGAGAAGCCTTCAGCTTTGCAGCTCGAAGATGATGACAGGTGTGGGTTCTCATATACGGGCTGCAGTATTTTGTGGTACATTCCTTCTAGGCCTGAAGTGTTGAGATGATTTGGATCATGATCGCTTCTCAGCCTTTTGGCTAAGATCAAGTGTGAGATGATTTTGATCATGAAAGGGTTTTGAATTTTGTCGAAAGCTTTTTCCAAATCCGTCAGCTGACCCTGTGGTTTGCATCTTTCGTTGTGTTTTTGTTCATGTTCATGGATGTACATGTTCATGTTCAGTTCATGGATGATTCTGGCTGCGTTGTGGGAAGACGTTCCACCCGGTTGCGGCGTGTCGTCCTTTTAATGTGCGGCTAAATCTGGTTGGCTAGAGTTTTGCTGAGGATCTTCCCACCTGGATTTGCCAAGATGTTGACCTGTAATTTTCCTTCCTTGTAGGTCTGTGTGCAGCTTTGTGGGGAGGACAATGCTGGCCTTGTGAGATGAGTTTGCCAGTGTTCCGTTGTCTTCAGTTGTGTGCGAGTTTGGGCTGGAGTTAGTCCTTGTTTAAATGTTTGGTCACATGCACCGGGAAGCCATGGGTCCCGAGCTTCCTTTGCTAGGAGACGTTTGATGCTTCTTCCGCCTCCCTCGTTGGCACTGATCTGTTCAGATTTTCTGTTTCTTCAGGATTCGGTGTTGGCAGGTGGATGCGTCCAGGAATTTATCTGTTCTTCTAGGCTGTCTAACCTGTTGCTGTGTGATTGTTCACGGCAGTCACTTACGATCCCTCCGTGGCCTCAGCTGTAACGTCTTCTCTTTCATGTCTGATTCTGTTAATTGAATCATCTCTCTTTTTTTTTTTTCCCTTGGTAAGTCTGGCGGCGTCCACTGGCAGGCATGGCCCCGGGTGGAGGGGATGCTCAGGCTTCCTCCTGCCCGCGCACCTCTGCCTCCCGGCCCCATCTCCCACTAGACGCAGGCGTTCCGTCTGTCACTCTTTGGCCTCCCTCACTGCTGACCCAGAGCTAAGTCAGCAAGATCGCAGAGCAGCAGCCTGGCTGTCTGACTCGGCCTGGCTGTTCTCGGATGCCTGCAGAGTAACACGAGAACGCCAGAACTCACAGTTTGTAGAATTGGGCCCAAACCTCTCACTTAATTTCAAAACACAGTCGCAGCGACTGGCGTTGACTTGGGGGTCCGGCGGGGGCCAGGCAAGGTCGATGCACGCCCCGTACTTGCCTTCACTGAGCCTGTCAGCGGTGTCTCCGAGGTCCATGCTGCCACTCTCCGTGTCCTGGCGGAGCGAAGGAGTGGGGGGAGAGCGCGCCGGGGGCCTGGAGCTGGGTGCACACTGTGGGGGTGGGTGTCGTGCAGCCCAAGGCGAGCCCCCTCCCCTGCCTGCCCTGGGGCTCCCCACCACCACCACGTTCCAGCTGTGCACTCCCAGCCCGTGTGTATGACCAAGGCCTCAGAGATGCGAATGAGCTGGAAAGCCCCAGCACATTATGTTGACCCAGTGTACACTTTGCCCTGCCATGAGCCCCGCAGCTGTTGTGTGGACGCAGCTGTTTCTGGGGCCGCATTGTGGGCGACGGGGCCGCAGTGAGGCCATTCTCAGAAGGGGGCTGGCGGTCTGGTTCTCGTCTCTTCCCAGGAAGGCTCTGCACCCCCGGGCCATGCCGGGTGCCAGCACTGAAGCACAGAGTTGTAGATGAGCCCCTGCCTGGCACGCAGAGGTCAGGAAACTTTCGATGAGCACCTGCTGTGTGCAGGACACAGCACCAGGCACCCGCGGCAGTGAGCAAGTGGGCACTGCCCAGCCTGTGCGCAGACCAAGCAGAGATCCAGGGCCTGGGTCAGACCGTGTGCAGGCAGAGGAAGGAGAAGAGAGCCAGAAGGGACAGTGCACAGGTGCCCCGGGAGCACCATCTGCTCTGGGCCTGGTTGGAGAGGGAGCACCGTGAAAGCAGGGCAGGGTGGAGCTTAAGATTTATTTATTTATTTAAAACTCAAGAGTTACAGAGAGGCAGAGGGAGAGAGAGGTCTCCCATCTGCTGGTTCACTCCCCAAATGGCCACAAAGGCCAGAGCTGTGCCGATCCGAAGCCAGGAGCTTCTTCCAGGTCTCCCATGCAGGTGCAGGGAGCTGAGGACTTGGGCCATCTTCCACCACTTTCCCAGGCCACAGTAGAGAGCTGGATTGGAAGTGGAGCAGGCAGGACTTGAACCGGCGCCCATATGGGATGCCGGCACTGCAGGCATCACCCGCTGCGCCACAGCGCTGGCCCCAGTCACGCAGCATCTTTTATGTGAGCCAAGATGCTAAGCCAGACATCTTGAATACCTGCCAAAAACCAGGCACCTGATGGCGAGTAGAGCCGTGACCCCACGTCTAACCATGCGGTGCGGTCGTGTGTCCCTCACCGCATGTCTCCTGTAGCACCATTCTCGGAAGAAGATGCTACTGGAGAAAGCTAGCGACACTGAAACGACGGGAACATGGAGAAAAGGGTTTCCAGAAGAAACCTCCGAGTCCACGTGTGGCCTCCTGGGGCCTCCATTCTAGCCGGCAGTGGCAGTGTCGGCCATCTCCCTGCCATCCGCAGGGGCACGTCCACCGCTCCTTACCAGACTCACAACACGGCCATCAGCCTCCTCACACACACTGCTTTGTCTGCTCAGTGTCCCTCCACGTGCAGACTTCTGCCCCTGGCTGCTGTGTCCGAGCGTCCTAACCCGCTCCCGAGAGCCACCGCCCCCCCGGGGGCCACAGGGGACCGCCCCCCCTGTCTCGGTGTCTGCCAGCTGCACCACTTTCTGTCAGTGGGGGGCAGTTGAAGGAAGCGCCTGTTTTCTGTGATCATGATCGTTTTTCCCCAGAAGGAAGACCAGATCAGCTTTGTGGTTGCCCTGCCCAAGCCCTCGGTGTGACCCCGAGGGGGGAGCAGGGCCGGCGTCTGTTGGAGGAGACTGCCCCGCGCTCGAGCTGTGCCCGCCTGTCTCCACAAGCGACGTCCCCGGGGTTTCGCTCAGCACAGAGTGGGGATTAAATATTTATAGAGCGGTGAGCAGTGCGGAGCCCCGCTTCGAAGAGGGACTGAGCTCAGGGAGGAGCGTCTCTAGCCCTGCGGCGCCGTTTCTTGTTGGCTGCGAAGGAATCGGCTGCCTCTCCGCTTCCCTTCCCCATCCGAGGACACAGGCTCTGCTCCCTGACCAGTCCCTGCGTCCTTGGTGCGCTCCATGTGTGCCAAATGCGAGTCGTGTGCTTGTGTGGGAACGCAGGGCTGCTCCTCGGTGAGGACAGGTGTCGGGGGACCGAGCCTCGTGGGGACAGCTTGTCTGACTTCCGCAGAGCACCGGCCGCCTCCCAGGAGGTGGTGATGGGAAGGCCAGCCTTGCGTGGGTGTCTGGAGGGAGGCAGGTGGCTGCAGGGCTCAACAAGTGACCCCCGAGTAATCACGTGTGAAATATTATGATCATTTTATTTAACTTTTAAATCTGGGACATCTGTGCCAGTTATTTTTCCACCAGATTTTTTTTATTCACTGTCCTTTTTTTTTTTGCGAGAGCAACACGTTGCAATTTGGTGTCCCAAGAGCCGTTGGTGCCTCCGTGGAGCGGATCCGTGGAGGAGCTGGCTTATGAAGCCAGGCTGAAAGTGGCTGACATTTTGCTGAATACCCTTTGTCTTTTTATTTTATTATTATTTTTATTTCAAAAGCAACCCAAGCTTGATGCTGTGTGTGTGTGTATGAAAACACAGAAAAAATAAATAGAAAAAAAATCTCCAGTCATTTCATCTGCTGAAGGCAATTGTTGTTTGTATGCATTCTTCAAGTCTTGCTTCTAAATGGGGTTGGGGAGGGAGAGGGAGAGGAAGAGAGAGGAGTTGGGGTAGAGAGAGAGGAGTTGGGAGGGAGAGAGAGAGGAATGGGGGCGGAGAGAGAGCAGCAGCCAACAGTTTTTACAAACAAAAACAATGGACTCCATATACTGGGGCACTTTGTGAAATTCAAGGAAACAGTGAATTAGAGCATTTATTTTGGCAAAATGTTTTGGAAATCCACACATCATTTTGCTGTACTACGCATTTTTCCTGAGCCTCCCCACACACACTGTCTGTATTCATTGGGAACTTTTTTTTCCCAAAGCATGTTAATCATACATAATCTATGAACCTGATGCAGTGTGTTTTCACATGTAGCACGTTTGCACATGTGATATGTTTGCACGTGTGATATGTTTGCACGTGTGATATGTTTTCACATGTGGCGTGTTTTCACATGTGGCGTGTTTTCGCATGCTGTCGGTCAGTGTTCTGTGTTCTCCCAAGGCCCATCTCTACTCAAGGTTGACGTGATGGGATGAGTATTTCTCGTGCTTCTCTGTCTTCGGATCGTCAGCTTTACCGGCTGCATGACGGCCCCTGATGTTGAGGAACCAAGAGGCAGCGTGTTGGAAAGCAGAGGAGTGGAGACCCCTCGGTCAGCTTCCACTCTCGCCCCCGCCCCCACTCTGGAACTTTCTGCGCCAGTGTCTCCACCTTGGCCTCCCCATCTGTAAAGTGGCCAGGACGCATGAAATTAGATGACATCCGGGAGCCCTAGGCACCACCACCCCGAGTCCCGTCCCACCCCCTCAGCCCTGGCCACTTCCTGGCCGACCGATTCTTCCCTCCTTCCCTCGGCTCCTATGGGAGACCCTGCAGGGGCAGGGGCCGAGCGGGGGCGGGATCGTGGCTGCACACAGATCCCTAGGAGAGCGGGCTGCCCCTCCCCAGGGCTCTTGTTCTGGAGGATGGCGCTCTTGCTTTCTGAAATCACCCGCCCATCTGCCAGGCCTCTCGCCGTGGAGAGCGCACCGGAGACCGGGACAGCTCCACCGCACTTGGCCGTGATGACCGTGTCAGGTGGACACAATGTGGCTGCGTAGGACCAGCTAGTGTTTGTACTCCTGCGTGCCCTTTCCGCTACGGGATCTGTCTGTGAATCCCCGTCTCTGTTTTATCAACTCCTTCCCCGTGCTTTGGTGGGGAGGGCCGCAGGGACGCTCTGGTCTGTGCTGCACGCAGCCTGCCAGCTGCACCTGCCCCTGAGCTTTGCTGATGCTCGGCCGGATGGGGCTGAGCCGCTGCCATCTGGAGCTGCCGCCGAGGGTCATCCTCCCCTGTGCGCCCCCAACCTCTGCATCTTCCCCAAGGAAAGAAAGGGTTGGATTTCACTGTAACGCGACCCACGGATGAAAACTGCTGCCGGGGCTGAAACCCAGCAGAAGCGACCTCCGGCTGAAGGCTGGCGGGCTCGGGCAGCTCACAGCCGCAGCCGAAGAGCTGGGAGGCCACCCCTCCCCGGGGGACACGTGCTGTGGCCTCGCGGGGACTCGCCGGCCGACAGCACAGCAAGGTCCTTGCCCAACGATGAGCAGGTCAGTAGCATCCGAAAGTTCGCTCGTGTTTGCTCCGGGATAGGCCAGGGGTTGAGAGATAATTTTTTTTTTTTTAATTTTTTTGGCTTGCTGCCCTGTTGACAGAGGTGATATGGCAGTGTCCTTTCTGGCATGGGTGGAGAGAGCCACGCATTTTGAATTGGCATTGTGCAGGCTTCCTGAGATGGGGGTGAGGGTAGGATCACACACACACACACACACAGGAACTTACAGGATTGACTCTGCTCTTACGCTGCCTTTCCATTGTCCGGGTCTGCAGGGGGAAACAGCAGGAAGAGGAATTGTTCTCGTTGTTGGGTCGGGTCGAGAGAGGTGGTTTAGCAGTTCCTGTTCTAGAAGACAAGGTGGGAGTATTTCCTGGGGAGCTCGGGGCAAAGGAGCAGACAAAGGCGCTCTCTGGGATACATGGCTGCACGCAGCTTGTCCCAGGATTGTCACGGAATCCTACTTGCAACCTGTCCAAAATACTCCAAGGGAAGAGTGGTTTTTGGGCGCTCTCTCTGCAGCCAGGATCGTTTGTTTTTCTAAATCAGGAGTTACGGAGAAGGTGTTTAGTGACCCCGTGACTGGCCACTGAGAATCTTTCCTGCTAGACCTGGCTGACTGTGTGGATCGCACAGTGTGACCAGAACTGTTTCCTTGTAAATGGAGTGTGAATTGGTGGCGATTGTCAAGGACTGCGGTGTTTGGTTCTAGAGGTTTGTACGTGCTTCGTGCTTCTGTGACCAAATGTCTCTTTACATAATGGACTTTAGTTCCTGGTGCACTGAGATACGGGACAGAGCCCCCAAGAGCCATGGGCGGCACCCAGCGATGCTCACCTGCTAGTGTGGCTGTCACTGGACATGCCTCCTGTATCCTCAGATAACTGCTCGCACCGAGTCCGCCATTCACTGCACTTCATGGCTCCCCTTACTAACCGACGGTCTCCTAAAACCAAGCTGGCAACCAAATCTAAGTAAATAAAAATGAGCTGGTCAGTTGGTTCCCCTGCTCGCCCTCTCCCGGGTCAGGCGTGCCGGGAAGCACGCTAACTGCGTGCCGGAGGCAAGTGAGGAGCCTCTCTTGTCTTCATCCATAGGTTGAAATTCACAACACAAACTAATTTAAAAAACACACAGTCATTTTCTCAGCTTCTAGGCGAAACCATTGTAACACGCTAGTCTTGTTTTCCTACTAATTCTAGGCATCTTTGTGGGTCGTTAGTGTTTTCCTGAAGCAGAATAAGTTTGGGGGATTAGACTTTGCAATACGATTTTCAATCCATATGAAGAAACAGAGCTCTGATGTGCTGCTGTGTAAAAGGTTCTACTATGGACAGTGGTTGGGGACGAAGTACAAGGGAGCAGATAACCTCCAAGGGGATAAAAACGTTCCCCAGTGTTTTCAGTTTTAATCAAAGGTCCTCGATTCCCAGATACAAAGCTGTGGTGTTGCTAGAGAAGAAATTACAGGAATGAATGCTTACCTTTAGGGGAAGCTGTGTGTTGGTGGTGAAGACAGGCTTGTCTGCCTTGGACACGTTATATTGCCATGGGATTTAATTTTTTTTCCATGAGAATTTGCTGTTTTATTACCCACACAATATCTTTGAGATTTTAAAAAAGCAACCATAATTCCCTTATGGAGAATTTGGGAAATAAAAAAGAAAACCTCTTCTGATTCTGTCACCGATCTCCAGGTAGTCCATCTTTAACACTCAGTATTTATGTAATCGTCTCCTTTTCTTTCAGCTTAAATGAATGTCAGCCGTTCTCTCTGTAATTTCAGGAAAGCACTTGGAAGTTTAAATTAAATGCACATTCATTAATCGATGTTTTCCCACCATGTCCTTCCAAAAATTTGACTGGACTAAACCCCCAGCACCTGGGCGTCAGTGCGAGTGAACAGGCACAACTTAAGAAAATGAGATTCAAAATTGAAAAAATAACACAACATTCAGGACGTAAAGCGAACTGAGCAGGTTCTACGTGGCTATTACATTGCTTACTCCACCTGCTTGCTGGTTTTTAAAGGTCAAGTTCAAGTAAATCACCGTTGTATTTTCACATGCGCTGTGTGACCTACGCGTGTCCTTGCGTCTGTCCCAGGCTGCACCTGCACAACGTCCGTGACCTTGAGCTGAAGTTTAGCTGTCGGTGCCGATGTCCGTAACTGGACAGCGGAGGCTGCTGTGCAGGCCCGTTGTGTGCACACATCTCTTACTGAGGGGCACTTCACAAGATGGGCAGTGGCATGATGAAGTGCGCCCTTCTGAGAGACGGCACCGCGGTGAGTGCTGTCTGCGTCCTCACGCCCTGCTAATGGCCTCTCTCCCTCGGCCTGCTCTCCGATATCCCAGGGTCTCTGAAGGGAAATAATTAATTCATGGGCACTGGCCGTGTGTGCTGGGAAGCAAGGCTGCCTTATTCGCATGTGTGACCACTCGCACACCAAGCAGCCAGTCACACGCACGCACGCACGTGTACACGCGCACGGTGACCCCACGCAGGCTCAGCGGTCCTGTGCTGGCGCGGCAGCAGGAGCGGGTGCGTTACGGTCCTGTACACGCGCACGGTGACCCCACGCAGGCTCAGCGGTCCTGTGCTGGCGCGGCAGCAGGAGCGGGTGCGTTACGGTCCTTTGATGGTGAGTTTTCAGCACAGTTCTCTGAAGTCCTCCGGGCCCAGCACAGTGGTAAACGCCTTAGCTCCATCTTTGTGCAGGGCAGGATCAGGCTGCGTGGTTGGTGGGGTCCACGGCCAGCCCTGCCTTGGGGCCTGATAATACGACCCACCTTTTGTGCCACGATCATCATGGACAATTTCAAACATACAGCCAACCAAGAGAGTTGAACGCATGTATGCACGCGTGTACCGACCGCTAGGTTCTGGGTTAGCATCTTGTTCCTATGCGTCCCGTTTTTAATGCATTTCAGAGAAAGTTGTAGACATCCGTGTTCTTTAGCATGCATGTTTCCGATCAAGGGTCAGTGGTGCTTGGAGTGTTCTGGGATAAAACGTCTAGGACGTGAAACGTGCAGGTCTGAGGTGGACTCTGCTAATTTTCGACGAGTCCAGCGCCTGTGTAATGGAACCGCATCAGGCTCCGGACCCGACAGCCCTGGCTGCGTTCTCCTGCCCCTCCCTAGTAAGCCTGGCTGCACACCCCGCCCCCGGGAGCCGCTCCTCTGGTTATATTTTAAAGCACAGCTTAGAACAGCATATAAATATAGATGGAATCTTATCTGGCTTCCTTCACTCACAGTCATCGCACGGATCAATAGTCTTGTCTTTTCGCTGGGGAGTAGCTACTGAACCACAGTTTGTTTATCCAGGCCCCTGGTCATGGGCACGTGGGCCACTGACGTTAGGAAGTAGCACTAGAGAGCCGCTGTGAACATGATTGGATAAAGTCTTATGGACGCGTTTCAGTGTTCTGTCTACCAATGGAATTGCTGGGTGCTGGGGTTGGTGCGTGTTTAGTTTCCTGAGAAACCATCAGACCTGTTTACCCTCTGTCCGTCTTTCCAGATTTTAGCCATTCTGTGATGGAAACAGGGTGGCATCTCTTGTGGTCTTTTTAAAACATCTTCCAGTGTCCAAGTCTCTGCCAATCTTTAATTGTTGTCTCCTTATTGTTGGGTTATAGGAGTTTTCCTGTTATGGGTAGCACTCCTTTTTGGATTTCATTTTAGCCGGCACTGTGCCTGTTCCCCTTGGAGCGGTATCTCTCCATGTGAGTGCGTAAAGCTTAGCACTGCCCGTGCCGCAGCAGTGTCCCCGCCCGTGGGTCTTTTCTCTGTGCCCCGTCTGGGGAACCTTTGCTCCCTCTCACGCCAGGACGATGTTCTCCCGTGTGGTTTTCCTGGAAGCTTCCTGGTTTTTACTCCTAGGTTTGGTCGGGCCCGAGGTCCACGTCAGGTTCATGTTTGTGTGTGGTGAGAAGTGGGGGCACAGAGGGGTGCTTCTGCCTGTTCCGCGAGGACGTACACTTGTCCCACATCTCAACATCACTTGCTGAGACGTTGCTTTTCCCAGTCTACGGCTAGGGCGCCCTTTAAATCTCACCTGGCCGTGCAGGTAGGAGTCCCTTTCTCAGTCTGCTCTGTCCCCTGCAGCTGTTTGTCTGTGTCAGCCCATACTGTTTGGGTTACTGTAGCTTTGTGTTAAATCTGGAAGCCCGGCAGGGCCATCTCCCCAACCCTCCTCCTTTTCAATATTGCTTCGGTTGTTCTAGATTCTGCAGATTTTCATACGAAATTAGCATCAACTTGTCCCTTTCTGTTCCCAGCTGTGGTCGGGAGTAAATTGAATCTGGATTAAAATCAGAGAGAATTGGCATCTCAGCAGTGTTGATTCTTCTAATCCATGAGCCTGGGCTGTCTTTAATTTGTAGGTCTCGTTCTATCTCTCACTTGGCAGTGTACTGATCTTTCTCTTCTTTTGTTAAATTTATTTAGAAGCATGTAATTCTTATGCTTTTGTAAATGAATGGACTTTTATTTTTTTCCAGATGTTAGCTGCTATTATGTGATACTTTGTGATATGAGTGTTTCGAAACCACCTTGCTAGCATTTACATAAAAAAAAAAAACAAAAACTGGCCAGCGCCGCGGCTCAGTAGGCTAATCCACCGCCTGTGGCACCAGCACCCTGGGTTCTAGTCCCAGTTGGGGCACTGGTTCTGTCCCGGTTGCTCCTCTTCCAGGCCAGCTCTCTGCTGTGGCCCAGGAGGGCAGTGGAGGATGGCCCAAGTGCTTGGGCCCTGCACCCGCAAGGGAGACCAGGAGGAAGCACCTGGCTCTTGGCTTCGGATCAGTGTGGTGCGCCGGCCGTAGCGGCCACTGAGGGGTGAACCAACGGAAAAGGAAGACCTTCCTCTCTGTCTCTCTCTCTCTCACTGTCCACTGTGCCTGTCAAAACAAACAAACAAATAAACAAAACCACCCTACAGCTTATTTCCTTGTCTCTTCAGAGAGCTGGCGGGGAGCTGAAAGGGCTCAGCCCCAGCCTCAGGGCTGAGGAGCAGAGCTCGGAGCCGTGTGCCGCTGTTGGCTGAGTGAGCCTGGCCTGTGACTGCTGCTGCCCAGTGGAGCCCGCCTCCTCCCTGACCGCAGTCTTCCCTGTAATGTCCACGGGGACAGAGCTCTCTAGCCCCTTGGGAATCTGGAGGCCCTCAGTGTTCTCCCTAGGAAAGGAGAGGGAGAGGGAGAGGGAGAGAGAGTGTGTGTCTCTGTGTGTGTGCACTTTGTGTGCAGTTCAGGACACTCGGGAAGCCCCTGCCGCCTGTGTGTTAGCTGTTCGGGGCCCACAGGCCCCTAACCGCGCAGCCCTGTTCTGGAACGGGAGTGTGACAGGGCAAGAGACGGCTTCCTTTCCTCTGGTCTGCAGCCCCCAGCACCGTGTGTGGCCTCGCACAGCTCCCCTGTGCACCTGTGGAGCAGCCCGGCCCTGGTGCACCGTGGCCTCCTGTGAGCCCTGCCTCTCCCAGGTAGTGCCAGGTGCCCCACGGGCAGGCCAGCGTCCACTCTTAGAGAACAGGAGTGCGTCCCAAGCAGGGCCGCCATCCAGCTAACTCGATTGGCCGAGCCAGGAGGTATCTTCGGGCCACCTGGCCAGTCACCCCTGTGGTGCAAGGCCTGGAGTCTCCAAGAATCACCCCGGTCATTCCATGGTATATTTGTACAGGGTGGTGGGGACTGGGACTGCCGATTTAAAGCTGGCTCTCTTTGGGGCTGCTTAGAAGGAAAGGGCTGGGGACAAAGGGTAGATGTCCACCCTCCCCCAGAATGGAGCTCTGCACTCTGACCCTCAGCCCTCTGCTCCCCAGATGCTGGCTGTGAGCTCAGCGGCCAGCTCCCCTCCCACCAGGCGGCTGCCCTTGGCCGTGCGGGATCCCCCGAGCCACGCTCGGCTGCGGGAGCCTTCACAGAAAGCCGGCCCCAGGACGTCTCCCCTGGAAGGGCTTCAGGTTCCCGGATGAGAGGAGTTCGGTGACAATGGCATGTCAGGGCCATCTCCTCTCTCCCTGCCGCCCGGAATTAGGTCACAGCGCATCCCTCTGCTGTCGTCTCCCGAGAGCGGGCACCCAATGACGGCGATGCCCTGTGTGTTTCCTCCCGTGCAGGTGCCGGAGTCATGGGCAGCAAGCCGTCCACCCCGGGCGGTGACTGCACAGCGCAGGCCCTCAGGACAGAAGACATCCACGCTGCCTACAGACGGGGAGACTCCGGCAGGGCCCGAGACCTGCTCCGAGAAGCTTGCGACGAGAGCACATCCCAGCTGGAGAGGGTAGGGCCTGGGCCACACGCGCCGTCTGCGGTCCCTGCTCGGGTGATTTCCTTATTGGCATCGTGGTCTGGAAGCGCCTCCTTCCACATCGACATCTGTGGGCCGACTTCAGCTGCCCAGACCCGGCCTCTGCTCCCGGGAGCCTGGGAGGGGCAGGTGTGGGGTCACGGAACACTTGCTCAAAAGAGAAAACTTGAGACCCTACAGTGGCACGCGAGGTCTCTGGTGTGTCCTTTCCAGCTCTTGGGCACTCTGTGGGTCCTGTCGCACTCATTGCTGGCTGTCACCTGGTGCTACGTTCAGACTTTTCCCTGTGACGAAACGTTTCTATGAACGTCACCTTCAGTGGCCGAGCAACGTTCCGTCACATAGAGAGGCTCAGTCCATGTCCCAGGGCCTCTGGACCAGGGAAGCCGAGGCTGTCAACTGAGTGCCAGCAGGGGGGCTGCCGGGCCGAGCGTGGCCCCCTCCCAGAGTGAGAGAGCAGTGCACCTGCGGTCTTTCTAGTCTGCCGCCCGCAGCCCGTGGGTGATGCTGCCCGCACGCAGGCCAGGTCTTCCCACACAGTCCACTCGACTCACGCTAATCTAGTTGGGATGCGGTCCCAGAGACGCCCCGGAGACGCCCCCGACATAACGCTTTTCTGGGTTTCCAGGCGTCCTTTAATGCACCAGCTTCCTGCTGGCTGGGTCCGGTTGTTTCTAGTTCCCTACTAGCCATGCTGAGCTGAGTGCTTTGCCTGATCCCCCCGCCCCAGGCTGTTTTCTAAGGGATACTTGCAGGCACTGAGGCTGGGAAACTGAGCGTTTTTAAAGTCTGGGCACCCATGCCGAGCTGCTCTCCACGGAGCTCTGACCAAGGACTTGGGGCGGCTGTTGCCACCTTCTTGCACTCGTGGCCACTTCTCATTGGTTGTTACCATGCAAACACTGTTCCATTTGCATCAATTTGATTAGCGCAGGTTTCTTATTCTCCATTTAGTTGGCAATCAGGAATAACTCAAGTCCTAACCCTCCAGGAGTGTAAGAGCCTGGGGGGAGGTCGGGGTCCCGTGGGCTCCCTCTGCCCGTGGACTCGTGGCTCGTTCTGCACAGTGCAGGAGAGCACCTGACCCATTCCCCTCGGAAGGAGGCAGCGTCAGAAACCACGCAGCGCTCCAAAGGCACGAGCTGATCCCCAGCAGCTCCTGGGAAGATCGCCGCTGGAGCGTCCCTGAGCGCGGGGAGCACTTCTGCGTCCAGCTAAGTCGCAGGTGGAGGGAAGACAGTGCAGGGACGCCTCTCCCCTTCTGGCTAAGTGCACCTGAAACCCTGGGCCCGGCGTCTGAGACAGAGGCTAGGAACCCTCCAGGGGTAACAGTTCCACTGCCCCCGTCAGCTGCGACCACGTGGGAAGGCTGGGCTCGCGTCCATCTCACTGGCTTACCCGGCAGTACGGAGACGCTTGGCCTCCGACCAGCCCGTGGGCAGCCTAGGGTCCCCTCCCTGCCCGGCACTGGTGAGGAGTCCCTGACACGCACCCATGTCTGGCTGTGCAGCCCCCAGGGGGAAGGCAGCGGCCCCCTCTTCCCTACAGGTGCACAATTAGTAGACTCTAACCACACGATGCAAATGAGATCCAGAGTCATCAAGCACAGTTGCAAGCACAGAATTTCCAAGTTCTGATTAAAAATAAATAAATAAATAAATAAATAAATAAAATAACCTTCCTCATTATACCCAGAGCCAGGAAAATCTCTCTTTTTTTGACAGGCAGAGTTAGACAGTGAGAGAGAGAAAGGTTTTCCTTCCATTGGTTCACCTCCCAAATGGCTGCTACGGCCAGCGCACTGTGCCAATCCGAAGCCAGGAGCCAGGTGCTTCCTCTTGGTCTCCCATGCGGGTGCAGGGCCCAAGCACTTGGGCCATCCTCCACTGCACTCCCGGGCCACAGCAGAGAGCTGGACTGGAAGAGGGGCAACCGGGGCAGAACCAGCACCCTGACCGGGACTAGAACCTGGGGTGCCGGCGCCACAGGCGGAGGCTTAGCCTAGTGAGCCGCGGCGCTGGCCCAGAGCCAGGAAAATCTCCAACGCAGTGAAAACAACGAGCAGTTGCCAGCACCGGCTCTCTCAGTAGAATTATCTGACAGCGTGCAAAGCAGCCGTCCTAAAAACTGTTCCGAGGACAGCTGTGGGCCCACGTAAATGAGAACCCTAAAGTCTCCGGGGAAACAGGACCTGCAGCAAAGAAACAGAGCTGTAAGGAGAACAGGCGAGCAAAACAGGAATTTTAGAATCTGAAAGTGCAAGAATGGAATTTTTAGTGGATCTAATTTCCTGTTATTGGACTTCCAGAAGGAGAGTAGGTAGAAGGTGGGACTGAGCGGCTGCTCCAAGAATCAGTCCTGGAGACGTCGCCCAGCTGGCAAAGGACACAGACACCCAGATTGAAGGGGCTGAGTGAACCCGAGAGGCTACAGCTGGTAAAATCCGTCCCAAGGGCATAGCAGTCAGACTTTAGGAAATAAAATAAAAAAAAAAAAAAAAAACCTACCTGAAGGCAGCCTGAGAGACGTACACCTGGCATTCAGGGGAAGAGTGATTCAGCCGCAGGGAGTTCCGCAGCAAAACCACAGAGCCAGGAGGAGCCGATGTGTGGTTTTCAAGCCCTGCAGCCCCCTCAAAGTCAACCCAGAATCCCACACCCGGAGGACACACCCCTCAGGAGCGAAGTCTGCAGGTAAGGGTGTCCAGGACGATGGGCAGCCCAGAGGAGGCCTCTCCTAAGGGAAAGCCCAGGGAGAGTCCCTAGATCAAAACCAGCGAGGAGGGGCTGGCGCTGTGGCGCAGCAGGTTAACGCCCTGGCCTGAAGCGCTGGCATCCCATATGGGCTCCGCTTCTAGTCCTGGCTGCTCCTCTTCCAATCCAGCTCTCTGTAATGGCCTGGGAAAGCAGTAGAAGATGGCCCAAGTCCATGGGTCCTTGCACCTGCATGGGAGACCCGGAAGAAGTCCTGGCTCCTGGCTTCAGATCGGCGCAATGTGCCGGCAGTGGTGGCCATTTGGGGAGTGAACCATCAGATGGAAGACCTCTCTCTCTCTCTCTCTCTCTCTCTGCCTCTCCTCTCTCTGTGTAACTCTGACTTTCAAGTAAAATAAATAAATCTTAAAAAAAAAAAAAAAAAAAAACAGGGAGGACCCCAGAGTGAAGCAGAAACATGGCAGTAACAAAGCTGGGTGACTTAATAGACCCTTATCCTCATATTTAGTTGTTTAAATTATTATGTTGCCTAATGTGGTTCTTGATGGAGAGGAGCCATTTAAGGGAACACAGTTGCTAGATCAATGAGGAAGAATAAAATGGTGCATAAAGTGTTGAAAACAGTAGATTTTGATAAGATATGTATGTGTAATGTAATACCCAGAGCAACCACTTAAAAACCATACAAAGAGAGATACTGAAAAACTGTAGAACAGTCAAAATGGGACTCACAAAATGCTCAAGTAACTCACAGGAAGAGAGAGAAATTGAAATGGAAAAATGAAAAAGAAAACAAGCAGAAAGCAAAGAAATAGCACCACACACCCAGCATTTAAATAATTCTGTTAAATGTAAGTGGTCTAAATACATGGACTTCAAGACAGAATTTGGCAGAGCAGATAAAAAAAATTGCATAAGCAGTGGCTGACTGTGAGGGCCTCTGGGAGGCGCGGGGCAGTGTCCTCGCCTGGCCCCCCCTTGTTGCCAGGCCTGGAAAATCCAAGCCCATCCAGGAGTCCCTGCTCACCCGCAGGCAAGGGGGCCACGTCTCTCCAGACGGAGAAGAATAAGGATCGTGAGGCTTAGAGTTGGGGCGGCTGCTGCCTTTGTATTTCGGTCATCACAGCCGAGGAGAAGGTGGAGAAACTGAAGCAGTTCCCGCCCCTCGGTTTGGCCGTGAAGGAGGTGACACGAATGAGATTCACTAACTTAAACGGTTAAAATTTTTTAAAATTTACAAAAAAGCATTAGCAGCTGTAAACTGTCTGGTCAGCTCACTTCAAATAAAGTGATGTAAGTGGGTTTGAAGTAAACATAGGAAAATAGATACCATGCAAGCGTTCATCAGCAGAAAACAGGAGTGGCTGTTTGACTGTTCGATGGACTTCAGCAAAGAAAATCGCAAAGTTTATGAAATAAACTCTGATGCAGCAGAAGGGACGACGGACAGACGTGCATCAGTGGTACCCCTTTCTCAACAGCCGACAGAGGAACTGAACAGGATACAGACGAACTCAGCGGGACCCGGCTGGCAGTCAAGTAACTCTCCCAAGTGCACCTTAGAATCCAAGTGTCCACAGAACCTAGATCAGGAGAGACCACATCCTGGGGCATGAGACAAACCTTCATGAAATCCAGATAACTGAGATTATACAGAGCCTCGAAGGAATCAAACTGGAAATCAGTAACAAAAAGATAGTAGGAAAATCTCCAGCCCCTGGAAATGAACCATAGACCTTTTAAGTAATCCATGGCTCAAAGAGAAAATTTCAGAGGAACTTGGAATGGAATGAAAATGAAAACTTGGGATAACAGTGCTGAGAGGTAAACCTACAGCACTAAATACCATATTAGTAAAAGGGAGGGGGAGCGTTCGATATAGCAGTTGAGTTGCTGCTTAAGGTGCCCACGTCCCATATCAGTGCCTGGTTCGAGTACTGGCTCCTCCACTTCCGAGCCAGCGCCTCGCGGAGCTCATCTTGGGAGGCAGCAGGTGAAGGCCCAAGTGTTTGGGTCCCTGCCACCCACATGAGAGGCCCAGATGGACTTCCTGGCTCCTGGCTTCAGCTGGGCCAAGCTCCGGCTGTGGCAGGAATTGGGGGAGACTACCGCCGTGGGCCCCACAGGGACACCACGCCCCTAAATCTGACAGCACGGATGAAACGGATCAGACCTTGGAGAGCCAAAACTGCCACAGCCCATTCAGTATGAAATGAAGGGATTCTGTAGTTACTGGAGGAAATCTGTGGCCGAGACTGCTCACCGGTGAATTCCACCCAAGGTCTGCGGAAGAACCAACGCCGCTTCTACCCAGTCTCGTCCAGAAAATGGAAGAGGGGCAAATCCTTTCCCGACACTCCTGGGAAGCCGGCGTTAGCCCCGATGCCAAAGCCAGACGCAGGTGGTACAAAAAGAAAGAGCCGCCGAGGGCCCGCGGGACCGAGACGCACAGCTCCAGGGGTGTACGGGAGGACTGCTCGTCCTGACCCAGCGGGGCCTCTTCCAGGGGTGCAGAGCTGCTTGGGGGGGAAGAACCGATGGGATCCTCCACACGAGGACCCCAGACAGCGAAATCACGCCGTGGCATCAAGTGACGGAGGGTACGCGTTGGAAACCTCGAGTTCTTGTTCACGACCTAAAACCAAGGGCCTCTCAGGAAATTATGAATCAAGAGGAACTGCTCTACTTGACCAAGACACCTCCAAAGATGTACGCATTCCAACAGCTTGTGTTGTCGTTGCCGGCGGCCCTGCTACGTACGCTCTCTGAGACTGGGTGGTTTATAAAGGGTAAGGGTTCGTTTAGTTCATGGTTCCAGAGGCTGAAGACCCAGAGCAGGCAGCCCCATCTGGCCAGGGCCTCGCCTCCACGGGTACATCATCACCCCACGGGAAAGTGGAGGGACCAGCAGAAGTGTGGGGCACGGGCAAAGCACCGGGAGCAGCCCCGCCTTGCGGCTCTGGAGAGCGTCGCGTTGATCCCTCTTGTGGAGGCTCAGCCACCTCTTTAAAGCCCCACCTGCCTTCCCCTGAGAGCAGGAACAAGGCTGGAGTCTCCACTCACTATGATACCAGAGTGCCACTCAAGAGTAGTTGTGACGTAACTGGATTCAGTAGGATACTGTTCAGTACTTAACTACAAGTTCTAGCCAGTGCAGCAAGGCAAGGAAATGCGATGTGAAAGGCAGAAATAAAACTGTCCATTTGCAGAAAACAGAATGATCCAGGTAGAAAAATCTATGAAAGAAACGATCTGTAGAAGAGAAAAATGGAGGTGTGTGTTTGGCGCGGCAGCCTAAGGTCTCCGCCTGGATGCCCGCATTGCAGTCAGAGTACCTAGTTCAAGTCCTGGCTGCTCCGCTTCTGATCGGCTTCCTGCTCACGCACACTCTGGGGGGAACAGGCGATGGCTTAAGTCCGTAACCCCTGCCACCCATGCGAGAGGCCTGGATTGGGTTCCAGACGCCTGGCTTTGGTCTGGCTCAGCCCTGTCTGTTGTCGGTATTTGGAGAATGAATCAGTGGGTGGAAAATCAATCTCTCTCTCAACATTAAAAAGCCAACAATCCACTTGTAAAATATATGCACTCTGGGAGAGAAGTTGAAGAGGATATATAGGTAGCAAATGGCTCACGAAATGCGCCCAGCATCACTGCACACCCGTTAGAACAGCCAGAACGAAAAACGCGGCCGATACCACAATTCTGGTGACAGTCAGAGCAGCTGTATCTCTAGTACACTGCTGATGAGAATACACAATGATACGGTCTTAGCAATTTCTTAAGAAAACTAGAAACACCCTACCCACGATTGTTCACAGCAGGTTTATTTGTAACTGACCAACACCAGTACAACCGAGCGCTCTCAGCGGGTGAGTGGCTGAATGTACTGCGGAACAGTCCTCAGCCATGGCGAGCCCATCTTGGAGGGCCACAGTCTTAGTGACTCCACGCACCAATGTGCTCAATGTATTGCAGAGATGGAGAGAGAATGGAGGTTGCACGGAGGAGACAGGAGTGTGTGAGACTGTAGAGGGGCAGTCCACGGGAGCTCTTTGTGGTTGATGGCCGCAATGCTGTGTCCCAGTGCCATGGTGGCGACACAGTGGCAGAACCACAGGCGTGCGTCGTACAGCGCCAGGTTTCTGGTCTTGACGTCAGGCTGCCACTGTGTAAGATGCTACTGATGGGGGACCTGGGTGAAGGATCTGAGGCCGTCCAGGTGCTATCTTTGCAACTGACTATGAATCTGATTATTTCAAAGCAAAAAAAAATAAAAAGAAATAAAAACAAGTCAGGAATTATACCTTTTTACATTGAAAGCCTTTACGCATTTTTTATACTGTAATGTTATAATTTTAATTAGGTGTTTTTATATTTTAAAGATTTATAGTGTTTAGAGGCAGGCAAAAATGGATCTAAGCAGTTAGAAGCCAGGGTCGGGGCTCCTCCCTGTGCAGCTGTGACCACAGTGGGCACAGGGGACTTCTGAGTGCAGGGGTGTGCTAGGGCTGGTTCCGTGGCCATGTTCAAGTAGTAATTCAGGGAGCATACACTTCGCAGTTTTTAGCTTTTCTGTGCTGCTGCGAAGTTAGAATGAAAAGAGCACTTGGCTTTCTACGGGTCACCTGTGAATATGTATGGATGGGTGTGTTCTAGGAGGCTGTATGTGAGTGCTTCCTTTGCAGAGGGAAGTTGGGACGTGGAGGCATGGGGGAGTCCTACTTTTGATTTGTTCTTTGTTCTGCTGTTGGGATTCAAAGCACCGCTTACTGCAGAGCCTGCTCAGGCCCTTCCCCCGTCTGGGCCCCTCCTGGACTCGGGCTGGCTCTCTCTTCACTCACCGCAGCCTGAGCACGGGGCTTTTATGCCTGCCGCCAACGGCGTCCAGACAGCTGCGAGCTGCATGGGTCGTTTATCAGTCCTGTGGCTTTTCTCCAATGCAAGCGCTTTCTTGGATCGGCAGGGCTGCCCGGCCGCACCCGGGCAGAGCCATAGGCAGGTGGGCGTTCTTCCTTCCTGGTTCTGTGGGATAAATGATGATATTCCTTCCTCCAAACCATGCCCGTCCCAGAGACCGGCCCTCACCTCACCTGCGGGGCACGCGGGGCACGCGGGGCACGCGGGGCACACCTGCCAAGCCCGCCCCTTCAGTCCACTTCCTCAAAGTCACGCCTTTTCCCGGAACTCTTGGGTGGAGCAGAGAACGTGACCTTTGGAGCCACACAGATTCAAGTTCTGAAGACTATAAACTCCCTAACCTTGATAGAAGCGCAGGCACTTCCTCGCATGCTGCTGTGAGGGTTGAACGTGATGCTAAGGCCTGATCGGCCAGTATCAGCTCCTTTCCCTGGGCTCCAGCGACTCCTTCCTGCCTGTTCATCCTAAAGTGATCTCCAAAAACCACTCCTCTTCCAACTACTCAACAAGTGACAGACCTAGCTTGCTGCTATTTTATACCTGCTCCCATCTCAACTTCATCGTAGGCTCATGGGGGCCAGACATCACCCCGGTGCCCTCCGGGCCCTGCCTGGCCTCTTACACACAGTAGGTCTGCGTAGATGTTGACGGAGGCACCAGCTGTCTCCTTCCACCTTGGGCTCCTCATTTGCCTCCTTGGATGTGCTGATAATCAGGCTGTGGGAAGCAGCCAGTGTCAGGCGTAGCTAAAGTTTCAGAGCGCAGTCCAACCCTACACACGCCAGCCCAGCATCGTTCAGACCTTCCTCTTCTCGGACACCGGGAGACCGTGCAAATTCAGGGCCATTTTACACCTGTGTGTTGCAGCCACTGGCTAGTTTTGTGTCCTTGGGAAAGTTAAGAAAATTCTGAACTCTCGTGTCCTTGTTGTACTTTAACTCCCTTCAGTACCAGGACAGCTGGGATGAAATGGGCTCAGGTGTTCGCCCTGTTTGACCCCTGTCCTTTGCTTGCCCTGGGCCACCAAGTCAGGAATCTGCTGCGAGCTGCCGGAGCGTCTCCGTCCCTGGTTTCAGGGCTGCATGTTGCCCCGTGGGTCACACACGTGCATGGATCCCTTGCGGATGACCCTTCTCGGGGCCTGGCTGCCTTCCCTCTCTCTGTGAGGTTCGCGAGCTTGTGTGAGACGGCAGTGAGCTCTGGCGTGGTGCTGGGAGGGACACTCACATGTCCCTGTCCTCATGCAGTACACGCTCAAGTGTCCTGCTGTAAGAGAAATGGCGTGGGAGCTGCAGGTGTAATTTTGGATCTTCTAGTCACTGCTTTAAAGAGACACGGATGGGTGAAATGTTAATCTACTACTGTTGAACGTCAATTCGGAGGTCTCTGACTTAGGATGGTTTGAAGCCTAATTTTTTGCCTTTGCAATGGAGTGAAAGCAACGCCCATTCAGATGGAGAATTTTGACCCTGGGGCTTGTCCTGGGCCGGCATCCTGTGGTCGGATGGTCTCTGGCAGTGTTGGGCACTGGCAGTGGGCACAGCTCCCAGTCAGTCTGCAGTCCCGGGGGGAACAGTGGTGCCACGCTGCTACCTTTTTCTGGACATAGTTATTCCATAAATTATCTGAAGTGTTCAGCAGTTCATTATACATAGGCTCACGTACATGTTCTGGGTGTGCTGAAAACAAGCTGTGCTAAGCTCTGATTACGATTTTCAGTAGTTGGGCGTATTAAATGCATTTTCATTGTGTACTTTTTTTTTTTAAAGATTTATTTATTTATTTGAAAGGCAGAGTTACAGAGAGGCAGAGAGAGAGAGAGAGTGAGGTCTTCCATCTGCTGGTTCACTCCCCAAATGGCTGCAAAGGCTGTAGCTGGACTGATTTGAAGTCAGGAGCCAGGAGCTTCTTCCAGGTCTCCCACGTGGGTGCAAGGGCCCGAGGACTTGGGCCATCCTCTACTGCTTTCCCAGGCCACAGCAAAGAACTGGATGGCAAGTGGAGCAGCTGGGTCTTGAACCAGTGTCCATATGGGATGCCGGCACTGCATGGGGTGGCTTTACCCGCTACACCACAGCGCCAGCCCCAATTTGTACTATTTTCAAGTAATGATGGGTGTGTTGAAGCAGGACCCCATGGTAAGCCACGGAGCATCTGTATGTATATTTAAAAAAAAAAATCACTGGTTTGAGGGGGGGTGCGGTGCTGTGGCGTAGTGAATAAAGCTGCTGGCTGTGATGCCGGCATCCCATTTGGGCACCGGTTCGAGTCCCGGCTGCTCCTCTTCCGATCCAGTTCTCTGCTATGGCCTGGGAAAGCAGTAGAGGATGGCCCAAATCCTTGGGCCCCTGCACCCGCGTGGGAGACCTAGAAGAAGCTCCTGGCTCCTGGCTTTGGATCAGCACAGCTCTAGCCGTTGTAGCCAATTGGGGAGTGAACCAGCAGATGGAAGATTCTCTCTCTCTCTCTCTCTCTCTGCCTCTCCTCCTCGCTCTGTGTAACTCTGACTTTCAAATAAATAAATGAATCTTTTTTAAAAAAGTCACAGGGGCTGGCACTGTGTTGCAGCATATAGAGCTGCTGTCTGTGATGCTGGTTCCCATGTGGGTGCCGGTTCATGTCCAGGCTGCTCCACTTCCAATCCAGCTCACTGCTGGTGGCCTAGGACAAGCAGTGCAAGAAGGTCCAAGGATTTGGGTCCCTAGCATCCTTATGGGAGACCAAGATGAATCTTCTGGCTGCTGGCTTTGGCCTGGCTCAGCCCTGGCTGTTGTGGTCATTTAGGGAGTGAACTAGCAGATGGAAGACCTCTCTCTTTCTCTCTCTCTCTCCCTCCCCGCCACCCCCGTCTGTAACTCTGCCTTCCAAATAATTAAATGAATCTTTTTTTAAAAAAGTCATTGAGGTGGGGCAGGCATTTACCCTAGTGGTTAGGAAACTGAACCCCACAGCCAGGGCCTGGGTTTGATTCCCCGCTGCGGCTCCTGACTCCAGTTCCTGCTGATCCAGACCCTGGGAGGCGGGGGTGATGGCTGAAGTAGGTGGGTTAATGCTGCTCACACGGAAACCCGAATTGAGTTCCAGGCTCCTGGTTTTGGCTTGGCCCAGCTCAGGCTGCTGCAGGCATTTGGAAAGTGAACCGGTGGGTGGGAGCTCAGTCTCTCAAATACATTTAAAACAGTTTTTAAGAACGCTTGTTTTAAGGTGTGATCAATGCAAAAGTTATTGATGAGAGCACTTCCTGTTTTTTACAAAGTCTTTGAAATCACTTGCAAGTTCCCACCCTGCACCTCGGACCACACGTGAGCCACATTTCACGTGTTCCACGGCCACGGTGCTGCCGCCCTGGGCAACAGGGCTCCAGCCTTGCCCAGGGCTCGGGGGAAGCACTGGAAGTCGATTCTCTTCCAGCTCCAAGCAGAACCCAGCTCACAGCAGCCCTGTGCTCTTTATCCCAGGTCCAGCTTCTGAGCATCTCTGCTGCCCACGGGGACCTGGAGATGGTCCGGTATCTCCTCACCGAGAGGCAGGTGCAGCTGCCGACGGAGCCCACCGACGACAACCCGGCCGTGGTGGCGGCCCACTTCGGCCACACTGAGGTCTTGCAGGAGTTGCTTGAGTCCTTACCAGGTAACTCCCAGGGCGGGAGCTCCCTGCACCTCTCGGGAGCTCCCAGATGCACTTTCACCCATGACACAACCCATGACACAACAAGGACTCTGGGGCGTCCAGCTGACAAGTCCAAGGGCACACAGCAGAGTGGTCTCACACCTCACTGCCATTAACTCACCGGGGAAGTTCTCAGACATTGTGCTGGATAAACCATACATACACGTGCATCTTCTACTTCGTGGCCTGTTTTTATAAAGCAGTTGGAGTTTTACAGAAAAATTGAACGGGACGTACAGCATTCTTGTGTCTCCCCCACCCCTGTTTGCCCTTTGATCTACATTTTGTGTCCGTGTGAGAAACCAGCTTGGATACATCACTACAGACTGAAGCCCGAGGTTTACTTAGGGTTTATTCTTTGTCCGTGGGCTCTGAAATGTTTCTAAGGAGTTAGCCACCATCACGGCATCGTACAGAAGTTTCACTGCCCTGCAGGTGTCCGGTTCCCATCCTACTCGTCCGTTTCCTGACTCCCGACCCTTGGCCACCCCTGGGGTACAGATGGAGTGAGGTGGGGAGGAGCCTGGGCACCCAAGGGGAGCCCACAGCTGACCCCCTGCTCAGGGTCCCCAGGATTAGCTCTGTTCTAGCCCCCAGAGAGTCCGTGCCGGCCGACTCCATCACCTCGTGCCACTGTCATTGGCGGAAGACTCGCCAAGGTCTGAGCGCCCTGCAGGACTTGAGCAGCACAGAGAATGTTCTCGAAGGCGATCGGGCCCTTTAGTAGCCCCCGGCCACGCAGGGGAAATTGTGGCAGAAAGGAGTGGCTCTGGGCAGTGTAACCGCGTCGAGGATGAAGTCTTTACATGGAGGTCCGGGCACACGCGTCAGGGGACCTCTCTGAGTGCTGTCGGCTTTAGGCCTCGGAGAAACCATGCAGGGCCCCTGGGTGGTGAGAGAGCGCCCTTCGGTTTTAGCCAAAGCAGAGAAGGAGGCCTCGCTCGGCCAGTTACCACCGGGAGGACCTGCGGGAGGACCAGCGGGAGGTTTCTAGACCTCTCTGAGCCACGGTTCTGCCGGGGAGCCCCTGCCTCCTGCGACCGGCACACCCGCGTCCCGGCAGAAGCTGGGGTCGTGAGCCCTGTGCTTCCTGCTCCGGGCCTCCTAGCAGTAAAGGAACGGGGATCACCTCCAAGTGACCTCCGAGTGGTTCCAGGTCACCTCCGAGTGGTTCCAGGTCACCTCCGAGTGGTTCCTGTGGGTCACAGCAGTGGGAGAAGGAGGGGCATTTACTCAGCTCAGGCTGTGTGCCAGGTCCTGCTTCCTGGCCAGTGACCCATCATGGCGGGAAGGTGGCTCTGTCCACGCTCAGGAACCCTGGAGTCCCTACGGGCTTTGTGCCTGTGCGGACAGGAAGCGTCCGTGCAGAAGCTGAGGTCATTTGTCCATGGCAACCGGATGCAGACGCTGCAACGCTTCTGCCCACGCCGTCCCCGCCCAGTCAGTGTGCTGCGTGTTAGAGCACCTCGGGGCTAAGTAGGTGGTTCTTTCAGGAAGGGATTCTAAAAGTCTTGGGCTCGGGGCCCACGCTGCGGCCTAGCTGCGGCCTAGCAGGTAAAGCCGCCGCCTGCAGTGCCAGCATCCCATGTGGGCGCCAGTTGAGTCCCGGCTGCTCCACTTCTGATCCAGCTCTCTGCTAGGGCCTGGGAAAGCAGCAGAAGATAGCCCAAGTGCTTGGGCCCCTGCACCCGCATGGGAGACCCAGAAGTGGCTCCTGGCTCCGGATTGGCTCATCTCCAGCCATAGTGGCCATCTAGGGAGTGAATAGGTGTCTCCATTCTCACATTGCCAGTGGGTAAACTGAGGCATACAGAGGTTAAGAGATTTGTCATGAATTACAGGGCTAAAATATTTCAACCCAGATCCTCCTGTCTCCCAAGCCCTGCTCCTGTGTGTGATGCTTGCCCTCAGGGTGGGCGGGGTCAGGGCTGGGGATGAAGACAGCAGCGTGGGAACGTGCAGAATCCGGCTCCCCACGGAGAACCCCGCAGCACTGGTTCTTTCTAGCCCTACTTCACACCTGTATTTCCTGGGCAGTTGGCATCATTTGACAACCAGGGGGGTGGACACCCAGGGGCAAATGTCAGAGGCTTTTCAGAAGGGCTGTTCCAGCCGCACCGTGCGCCCTGCAGAGGCGACGACTTTGAGCTGCAAACGGGACGCTTGGTGCCGGTAGCAGTCAGAGGGTCGTCGTGGGAGCCCCCTGGACGCTCCTGACACTCTCCCTCCCTCCCGCCTCTCCCGCCAGCCCCCTGCAGCCCCCAGCGCCTGCTGAACTGGATGCTGGCCTTGGCTTGCCAGCGGGGGCACCTGGGCGTCGTGAAACTCCTGGTCCTGACGCACGGGGCCGACCCTGAGAGCTACGCGGTGAGGAAGAACGAGTTCCCCGTCATCGTGCGCCTGCCCCTCTACGCGGCCATCAAGTCAGGTGGGTCCCGCCCGCGGCAGCCTCGCCCTGACAGCCGCCGGGGTTTCCAGATGAGGCAGCCCTCACCCCTGGCTCTCCAGTGGCTCCTGTCTTCGGTTTTTCTTTCAAAATCCCTGCAGCCCGCCTTCATCATCGCGCTCACCCCTTGCCAGGGCTCTTTGCGACAGGAAACAGCCGTGGCCCTGGGGAGGGACCCCTGCCTGAGGCTCTGCGGAGGGCGGAGTCCCACAGGTGCATTTGGGGAGGTGACAGAGAGACCCCACCCCCAGCCTGGCCAGCTTCCACCGTGGATCTCAGAGGCTCAGCCCTGATGGCCCTGCCTGCCTGCTCTGTCCTGTTAGGCAATGAAGACATCGCCATCTTCCTGCTCCGCCACGGGGCCCGTTTCTGCTCCTACATCCTCCTGGACAGTCCCGACCCCAGCAGGCACATGCTCCGGAAGTACTTCATCGAGGCCAGCGCGCCCAGCAGCCACCCGGGGAGAATGGTGAGTCGTCAGTGCCCACGGGTGGCTCGGTCTGCTGCCACAGAGGTTCCCTGAGCTTTGTCCCCAGATGGGTTAAATACGCCATAGTCTTTCACAGCTGATGTTTTTAATTTCCTTTGTGACATTGAAATTAGCAAAGTTTCCCGTGAGGGGGCCTCATGTGGCCTCGCAGTGCAGTCACCAGTTAAGATGCCCGTGGCCCAGCTGGAGCACCTGGGTCCCGTTCCCAGCTCCGCTCCTCACTCCAGCTTCCTGCTAGTGCCGGCCCTGGGAGGCTGCACTGATTGGATTCCTGCCACCCGTGTGGGAGACCTGGCGGAGTTCCCAGTGCTGCCTCTGGCGTGGCCACCGCAGGCACTGGGGGAGAGAACCAGCAGAGGAGAATTGCATATCCACCCGTCTCTGTGTGCCTCTCTGCCTCCCAAGTAAATAAATTTCAAAATTTATAAGTTACTCATACTCACTATAACTGGTGAAAACAATGGGGAGATGTAATAGACATTTTGAATCTGCCCCCATGAAGTAAATGGTTTAATAACCTAGTAATGATCTGATATACAAAGCTATAGACACATTTATAAACCTGTGCGAGGTCTAGTTTTCCACTGGTTCTCCCCAAATGGCCACCGCAGCCAGGCCAGGGCCAGGCAGGAGCCGGGCACTCTTCCAGGTCTCCCCCATGGGTGCAGGGGTCCAAGCGCTTGGGCTGCTCTGTTGCTTTCCCAGGCCATAGCAGAGATCTGGATGGGAAGTGGAGCAGCCGGGACTGGAACCCATGCCCGTCTGGGATGCTGGCGTCACAGGTCATGGGTTTACCTGCTGCGCCACAACACCGACCCTAGGTAGTTCTCCTGAATACCAAACATAGTTACTAAAATATACTATTTGTATTACCTTCAGCATGGCTCTTAAAATCCAGTCCCTCTTGTAGACACCCTGAGATCAGTGGATGTGGCACAGGTACATGCCGAGACTCCCTGGTGCCAGTGCTGCTCCAGTGGCTCATTTGGCCAGTCCTGCGGTTGTCCCTGCAGCACAGCCCGACGCCTGGGCTGTGTTTGCTTACGGAGATCACAGCTAACCTGGAGCTGCTGCACCCAGTACCGTGGTGATTGGCAGCTCAGCGGCAGGACCTGGGATCCCGCACCTGGGCCAGCATTAGCACCTTGACCTGGGTCTGATGGCGAGACTGAAGTCTGTGAGTGTTTGCATTTCCATGCTTTTCTGATTAACAGCGCCGAGTGTCTCCATCCGCTTGTCAGCATTTGCATTCCAGCGCGTGAGCTGCCTGTTCCCGTCCCGTTACTTTCTGGGGTGGTCGGTCTCCTCACTTTGGAGACCTTCGGTAGGAGAGGGAGTGAAAGCCTTTGTTTGCTGTATTTGTTGCCTGTGGGGTTCCCAGTCCACTGGTTTTCCTTCGTCTGTTGTCTTTTGTGATGACAACACTGCAGGCATCTACATTCAGATATTTGCATCCCCCAGGACCCCCGTGATACCACACCTGGCCACGCCCAGGTCCCTCCTGCACAGTGGCCCGGTGTGGGCGTGGAACCTGGGGCGTCCCCAGATTCTTCCCAAGGCCTCACGGGATGGAAATGCGTGTGAGCGGTTGTCAGCCGTGTTGCTGGATTGCGGCGGGAAAAGCACTGTAGGTGTTAGTGCAGCCACAGTGTTCTGATGTCAGGCATTGCAGTCCGCCGTGGTCGCCCATGGCCGGCTGCAGGTGCAGAGGCAGACCCCCAGGTGGGGGGGGCTGCTGCAGGTGCAGAGGCAGACCCCCAGGTTGGGGGGGGGGCGGCTGCAGGTGCAGAGGCAGACCCCCAGGTGGGGAGGGCCGGCTGCAGAGGCAGAGGCAGACCCCCAGGTGTAGGGGGGTGGCTACAGGTGCAGAGGAAGACCCCCAGGTGGGGGGGGTGGCTGCAGGTGCAGAGGCAGATCCCCAGCTGGGGGGGGGTGCAGAGGCAGACCCCCAGGTGGGGAGGGCCGGCTGCAACCATAGAGGCAGACTCGCAGACCCCCAGGTGGGGGGGGCGACTGCAGGTGCAGAGGCAGACCCCCAGGTAGGGGGGGCGACTGCAGGTGCAGAGGCAGACCCCCAGGTGGGGGGGGGCGGCTGCAGGTGCAGAGGAAGACCCCCAGGTGGGGAGGGCAGCTGCAGGTGCAGAGGAAGACCCCCAGGTGGGGGGGGCAGCTGCAGGTGCAGAGGCA
Organism: Lepus europaeus; assembly: GCF_033115175.1. Lineage (NCBI taxonomy): Eukaryota > Metazoa > Chordata > Mammalia > Lagomorpha > Leporidae > Lepus > Lepus europaeus. The sequence continues at coordinate 10,133,430 of NC_084837.1, forward strand.
GACCCCCGGGTGGGGAGGGCCTGCTGCAGGTGCCCCTCAGGCCTTCAAAGTTGATCATTTGCTTGTTTCCACCTTTCGGCTCCACCTTCAGCTCACTGGCTGCAGCATTCAAGCCCTCGACGTGCGGCCTCTTTGTGTTAGCTCTCTTTACCAGGATCTGGAATATAGAGATGGGGATATGTGCCCTACAGACACATATGTGTACATGTGTGCCCTACAGACTTACACATGTACCTGTGTACATGGGTGCCCTCAGACATACATGTACATGTGTGCATGCTTGCATCATATGGATACACAGGTGTACCTATGTACATACATGTATCCTACAGACATACACCTGTACCTGTGTACATACGTGCACCCTGCAGACACACAAGTGGGCCTGTATATATACATGCACCCTACAGACATACACATGTACCTGTGTACATGCATGTGCCCTACAAACATACACGTGTACCTGTGTACAAACATGTACCCTATAGACACACAGATGTACTGTGTACATATGTGTACCCTACGGACACACAAGTATACATACATGTACCCTACACATACGTGTACCTGTGTACATACATGTACCCTGAACACACACACATTTGTACCTGTTTTTGTACATCTATGGGTAGTTCCGACTTCTACTGACTTCTTTTTCTCTGATTCTAATGTTTCTAGAAGCCTTTGGTTCCCATGTGTGGTGTTGGCTGTATGCCCATGAATACGATGTTTGTTTTGTCAGATGGCAGCTTCCGTCCCATGGGTGCCTGTGGTGGGGTCCGCTCCCCCGTGGCCTCCTGTCTGCGTCAGCCTAGCTTCCGTCCCGTGGGTGCCTCTGGTGGGGTCCGCTCCCCCGGGGCCTCCTGTCTGCGTCAGCCTCGCACACGCTCCCTTGACTTCCAGGCTTTCTCTTTGTCCCGGGTGCATTTTTGCCTGTGGGTTCCGTCTTCCCTCCCACCCACCTGTCTTTGGAGACAAGAATCCATCCACTCCACCTTGTTGGTTTATTCCTTTTAAATTATATCTATTGCTTCTGCCTGTCTCGCTGATTTCCTAGTTTTTTAAGTTTGCAGGAGTCCCATATGCAGCCATGTGTGAGAACCACAGGTCCACCTGGGAGGCACAGCTGAGAGATAGTGAGATGGGGAATAATAATAATAACAACAACAACAACAACCAGTGTTCAGACAACACCCATGCAGCTGGACCCGACGTCAGGTGTTCCGTGTCTTCCTTGGGTGATTCCAGCACACATCCAGGTGGAGAGCCGGTGGCTGGGATTTTCTTGGCATAGATTAGGCGCTGGAGCAGCCAGCATCTCTGTCTCAGATCTCTTCCTGTTGTGCGTGCCAGGGTTGGCACAGAGCACGCAAGTGATTGCTGGGTGTTGTGAAGGAGAAGGCAAAGAGCGGGCAAAATTGCTTTCTCTCTCCTTGGCTGTCTCGGGTGGAATTAGAAGAGGAAATGAGATGTCAGTACAGTCCGGTCCTAAGAACTCCTGGCTTCCCCAGAGCGAGCGGCACGTTCAGGGTTCAAGTGTGTTTTGAGGGCAAGTGTCTGGGGCTGAGCGTGGCTGGTGCCTGGCGCGGTTGCACCTGCCGGCCGCAGCGCATCCATTCTGTGCTGCTAGTGCCAGAGAGACGCGGGGGGCATCCCGGGGACAGTGACTCGGGGGCCAGAGTCACTCTAGGCAGCCAGGGCACGGAGCTGACCCTGTCCATTCAGAACAGTCGATCAGGGTGGACGTTTGCCAACATGGTCTGTGGCTGGAAGCATCCCTTTAACTTTGCTGGCGCTCACAGCAGTGGCCCCAGCAGAGCACACATGATGCAGGTTGTGTCCAGTGCCGGCATGGCGGGTTGTCAGGGCCACAGGTGACGTGTTGGGGTGATCATCTTGGCTTTTGTGTGTGCTCTAGCCCCTCCCCCACGAGCTGGTCGGCGTTGTTAGGGTGGTTGCTGTCTCCACGGAGGCCGAGTCTAGGGCGGGCAGAGTGGCCCCCGCTGGGGTTCTGGGTCACGCAGTTCCTGGTTCTCAGGCTCCCAGAACCCACCTGTGCCGTGGAGCAGTAGAGGGGCCCATGCTGGCATCCTGTGGGTGGCAGCTGTCTGTGTGGGTTTTGTTGGTGTTTGGGTAAGGAAGGTTCTAGAAGTCACAACGCCTGGTCTGGACACAGTAAGGCAGCAGGACCTGGCAGAGCCTGCCCGCTGGCTGACCGGTGGCCCCGTGGAAGCGGCCCAGGGTCGCCTGCATTCATGGGGCGCATTCCATCCTGGGTTGCAGGAGGAGCGGCCGGGTGCTTCCACGCTGTCACACCCAGAGAGGAGCAGTGGTGCTCTGAACCGCCGGGAGAGGCCCAGTCGGGTCCTGGAAGAACCATGACGTGTGTCCCTCGTCGGCAGCTGGAGGCCCGGGCCTGGGCTCAGCCAGGCTGTTTTGAATGTTAGAAGTAGATGAGAGCTGAAACGCATCTCAAAAACCACTCACCGGAGAAATGACTGACGTTTTCAAGTCTGGCAGCTGCCCGAACGGGAGAGGGACCAGGACAATCACTTCCTGCATCAGCTCAGGTCTCTGCGGCTTAGCGGCTCCCGGTGACCCCACCGCTCACGTCCCCAACCCACCCAACGCATCCCCAAACACAGCCACCCTGGCCACTGGTTTCCAGGACCTACGCAGGTCCTGACCCATCCGCGTGACCCAGAGCAGTTGGGCGTCTGTACTACAGGACAGCTAGACAGGGGTGGCTGCGGCCAGTGGTGGCCGTGGGAGCGGCCGAGCGGGTTGCCGTGCCGGGACTGTGTGCTCCCGAGTGCTGGCAACCCTCCTGCTGCCCAGGTGGGCAGTGACCCACCCGGAGCCCAGGCACTGAGCCAGCAGGGCCCCCCGGGGTCAGAGGGAGCAGGGGAGTGGGCCTGGTGCTTTGCACACTTGTGGGAAAGGACAGGGCTCTTCACCTGCCCTTGGAAAGCCCCCAAGGCTGCCCCAGCACCTGACCCTCAGCTCGGCTTCCCCTGAGCCCTCTAGCCCACTGCAGCTGCCCCCACAGCTCCGATTTTGCTCTGCTGGTTTCCGTTACCCACGGTGCACTTCGGTTCAAAAATGTTAAATGAAAATTCCAGAAGTGAACAATTGTGTGCCGCTCCGAGGAGCATAAGGGGTTCTCAGCCCCTGGGTCCAACGTGGCCTTGCTCTGTGGGCTGCGCGCCCGCTGGTCTCATCGACTCTTACAGGGTCTGGGTACTTGTGTTCAAGTAATCCTTCCTTAATGATGGCCCCGGGGTACAAGATGGCGGAGCTGGCAACACTTACAGGATATCGTTAGGATTGTGCTGTTTTGGTTATTGTCTATCTCTCACTGTGCCAAAATTATAAATAAACTCTTAACATAGGTGTGTGCATATAGGGAAAAAACAGTATATTCAGGGCTGGCTACCATCCGTGGTTGTGTCCCTTGTAGACAAGGGGTACAATTATATTCTACACGTGCCTGCTTGCTCTAGTTTCCAAGTACCAACATTTTCAAAGATTTATTTATTTATGTGAAAGGCAGAGTAAGACAGAGAGAGATTCAGACAGAGAGATCTTCCACTTGCTGGTTCACTCCCAGATGGCCGCAACGGCCAGGGCTGGGCAAGGCCGAAGCCAGGACTGTCGAACTCCATCTGGGTCTCCCATGTGTGACAGGGGTCTGAGTCCTTGAGCCATGACTTGGTGCTCCCCAGAGTGTGCGGTAGCAGGAAGCCGGATCAGATGCAAAGTTGGAATTTCAAGTAGTGACTCACTGCTGAGCCAGAGCCTGCCCCCACCCCCCGTTTCCCACCGCAGACAAGTCACTTGTCCCCCGCTTGTCTGAAAGGTGTCGGAAACCTAGCAGGACAAGGTGAGCGCTTTCTCGTTCTCGCTCACTTATTGCACATGGCCCCGGCTGTGCGTCTTCAAGTTCAAGGAAGAACTCGCCACATGTGTGGGCACTGTGGGCGTCTGGGGACTGCACCAGTGGGTGGAAGATCGGCCTCTGAATCCTGTTCCTCTGTCTCCCTTTCAACTAAAATGAAAATACGTAAATTTTAAAAAATTAAACAGAGAAAGTGATTAATAAAGTAGACGTGCACAGGTAGTAAAATGACTACTTGAAAGTTTATGACAAACTGGGTAACATTGTAAGACAGAGCATAGGGTATGAGGCTTCATCAAATGGTTTGGAACTGTCATAAACCAGTGTGGAGACGTGGATTCTCTGTGGGGATGCTGGCTTCCAGAGAGGCGAGAGCAGAGCTGAAAACTGGCTGGAATGTTTAAGTCCAAACAAGCGTAATTCCAAAGGTTCATGGAGAATCAGTTAAAGATAAGTTTATTTTGGTGCAAAATATTTTTAAATCCATGCATGGTTTTTTTCACAGTATGGATTGTCCATGAACTTTCTGAAGCCCCCACTATGCATGCATTAAAATTATCTCCAAGGGCGACGCCACGGCTCACTAGGCTAATCCTCCACCTGCGGCGCCGGCACCCCGGGTTCTAGTCCCAGTCAGGGCACCGGATCCTGTCCCGGTTGCTCCTCTTCCAGTCCAGCTCTCTGTTGTGGCCAGGAGTACAGTGGAGGATGGCCCAAGTGCTTGGGCCCTGTACCCACATGGGAGACCAGGAGGAGGCACCTGGCTCCTGGCTTCGGATCGGCGCAACACTCCAGCCATAGTGGCCATTTGCGGGGTGAACCAACGGAAGGAAGACCTTTCTCTCTGTCTCTCTCTCTCTCTCACTGTCTAACTCTGCCTGTCAAAAAAAAAATTATCTCCGAACCAAAACAAACTTACCTTTCAGTTGTCTTTGGTTCCAACTTTTTGAAGAACCCATGTATGTATATATTACCGTATATTTCCAAGCACTTGTATCCCATTTCAATGGAGATGATTGTATTTCAGGTTTTTGAAGAACTATAAAAATATTTAGGCAGAAATAATGTGAATGTATTTAAATATTAAGGCAATGTTTTCTGTACTAAAATATAATTTCAAAAAGAAACACAGAAGCCAGCACCACAGCTCACTAGGCTAATCCTCCACCTGCAGCGCCGGCACCCTGGGTTCTAGTCCTGGTCGGGGCGCCGGATTCTGTCCTGGTTGCTCCTCTTCCAGGCCAGCTCTCTGCTGTGGCCCGGGAGTGCAGTGGAGGATGGCCCAAGTGCTTGGGCCCTGCACCCCATGGGAGACCAGGAGAAGCACCTGGCTCCTGGCTTCAGATCAGCGAGATGCGCCGGCTGCAGCATGCACCGGCCGCAGCGGCCATTGGAGGGTGAACCAACGGCAAAGGAGGACCTTTCTCTCTGTCTCTCTCTCTCACTGTCCACTCTGCCTGTCAAAAAAACAAAAGAAAAAAAAGAAACACAGAAAAGATAAAATATTTAAAAAAAAAAAAAAAGAACTGACAAAACTCAAATCTAAAATAGATCACTGAGCCAGTGACATCTATGCCACTTGGGGACTGGCTTTAATTCAGTCAGGGACACAGGCCACCGCAGCAGTGACCAGGCCAGACCCACGGGACAGCTGTCACGTTGCTCACAGACTGCGTGGGGCGAGATCCAGGGAGAACTGAGTAGTTAATTTACATAAAACACTGAGTAAGGTCACCGTGTGGAAACACGCACAGCCTTCATGCAGCTACAGGAATTCATATTTAAACGACGCGACAGTGCTGTCAGACACCTGTGAAACTCGCACAAGTGAACAGAAACGCTGTGTAAGACACATGGCAGCTCCTAGCGCGGTGGCCGCAGCGGCGCCTGGCCATGGGCGCAGGAACGGATTCCACGTGTGCGGAGAGCAGCCGGCGCCACATGACAGAAGCCGGGATACGCTGGGCTCTCAGAGAACTGATCTGAACTTGGTCTGTCCTTCCTGAAGGACTTGGTTTTAGAGAGAAGAGTGGCCGCCACCAGCAGCTCACAGCACTGCATTTACAGTGAAAGGAACCGGAGGGAAGGGAACCCAAGTGTCCCCGAGCAGGGAGAGACTGTACCGCCCAGGCCCCTCCAGCAGGTGCACGGCTCCTGGTCTGGAAATGGCGAGTCCACCTCCACACTCAACCCAGCGCTGCTCCTGGCCCCAGGACACCCCTGAGACCTCAGCCCACTCCCCAGTCCTCAGGAAGGCCCCCTCCACTCACAGGCCTGGTCACGGCCCCCCCTCCCCAACAACCCCACACACATCTTATCTTGCAAAGCTTCCTGTTTGATTTCACAGCCTTTAAGAGTTGGGGAGGAGTTGGGGTTATCTGAGCAGGTGACATTCTTGCTTCATGTCAGTTCCTTCACTTGACTGGAAACTTCCTGAAACAGGGACCGTGGCTGAGTCTACTCACCCTGTGTCTTCCCCTCAATGTAGGTAGAGCCCGGAACTGGATTAACAGATGGCTGTATGGAAGGACAGTGGCTGGCTGGATGGATGGATGGGTGATGGATGGATGGGTGATGGATGAGTGGGTGATGGGTGGATGGAAGGAGGGAAGGATGTTCGATGGATGGATGGATGGATGTAGATGTATGAGTGAATGGATGAGGTGATAGGTAAATGGACAGCAGGCTAGGAAGTCAGATGGATGGATGGGTAGTTGGATGGATGGGTAGTTGGATGGATGGGTGATGGGTGATGGATGGATGGGTGATGGGTGGATGGATGGGTGATGGGTGGATGGATGGATGGGTGATGGATGGATGGGTGATGGGTGGATGGGTGATGGATGAATGGGTGATGGGTGGATGGGTGATGGGTGGATGGATGGATGGGTGATGGGTGGATAGAAGGAGGGAAGGATGATGGATGGATGGATGGATGGATGGATGGATGTAGATGTATAAGTGAATGGATGAGGTGATAGGTAAATGGACAGCAGGCTAGGAAGTCGGATGGATGGATGGATGGACGGATGGATGGGTAGATGGATGGATGGATGGGTAGGTAGATGATTGTAATCAAATATATGCAATAACCTTTCTTCTATTTACCCAGAACTTCTTAACAAAAAGTAGTTTTCCAAATATTCTTCTTAAATCTCTTACACAGTTTCTGTGAAGCCAAAGTTCTGCTTTTGTGTAAAGTTGAGGACACAGGCTCCTTCAGTGTTGACTGGCAGGGCCAGCTAACGACACAGAGTTCTTCTTTCTTGCTCTCTCTGCCCTAAATAACTATTGGCAAAATTCCTCACCTGGAACTAGTGACAGAAGACTTCTTGTAAGTTTCCTTGTTTTTTGTTTTTTGTTTTTTGTTTTTTTTTTTTAAGGAACAACTGAAGTACTACAGGAGAAAATACACAATGTCAGTTTTTTGGGGAAAAAAAACCCTCTCCTATTTTAAGAATTCTGGTGAAGAAGAAGTCGTTGGGAGGACTGAGAGAGGAGCTGTGGCTCCTCTTTCTTTGGGAGGGGGAGCTGTGGTTTTCCTACATTTCCACAACGCTCACTGCTTGGAGTAGACACTGCCTGGCTGCAGGACTGAGATGATGGAGTTGGGTCGTTGATCCTGTTAGAGGAGACTTTGTTACCACTTCTGTATACATCAGTGGGAGGGGCTGGGATTCTAATGACCCTCGGAAAATAACAAGCTTTGGCTCCTGAGCCCTGTATTAGGGAACCATTGTAGAACATGGGGACTATTTGTTCTTTGAAAGATTTGATTGAAAGATATTACAGTGGATCCACAGCCCTGGGGGATGGTGATTCCCCTTACTTGTTCTTCTCACACACGAACTTGCTCTTTCTCCACACTTGGCCGAGGTACTCAGGCGTTTGTGTGTGTGTGTGTGTGTGTTCTTTTAGCTTCCCTTTCTAAGTGTGTGGGGGGTTAGCTTCTTCCGTTCCACTTGTTCATCTCTGTAGCTGTGGTCAGACTTGTGCATTCTCTGGGCTGTTATTCCTGACACTTTCATTGTTCTAAAAATATCCTCTTGTTGCTGTGTGCTGGGTTTTCTCTCCTTCCCACCCATGCTTGAAGCAATCTGCAAACAAAGGGTCATCCACCTGCCTCTGGGGGCTTCTGCTAGTCCCTTCCCCCTACCCCTGCCTGAGATGGGTGGGGTGCGAGGGGTAGGAAGCTTGCCTTTCTTACTTACCGGTCCCTCGTATCTCAGAGTCGAATCAACTTACGCGTAAGTCTCATACCTGCTTGAAAACAAGCCGTCCTCTTGTGTATAATTCCCCTGCTGGTTCTTTGAGCCATCGTATTCTGCTGACACCTGTCTTGTGTTTCCATCCACTTTTCTTTTACCTGTCTTTTCTCGTATTCACATCGCGCCTTTGGGGCATGTGTGTCATTTTCCACAATTGAGCTGCCTTGATTCTTTTTTCTCCTAACGCCCTGAGTCACCACCGATGCTTCTGTGGCCGTGGGAATGGAGGTTCAGGAGAAAGTGGACCAGACTGGGCATCGGGCAGCCGACTCTCAGCCCTGATTCCGTTGACATGGGAGCAGGTCCCCTCTCTGAGGTCCTCGGAACGCGTGCAGTGGGAGGGGCTGCCGCGGGGACCTGGGCCCAGGGTGTCAGGTAGACTTTGCCTGAGGACATGTCCAGTGGAAGCCTCCACAGACAGCACCAGGCTGGGACAGAGCGGCCATGTCCCGCGCGGCGGTCACTGTCACCCGTGCACCAACCCCCTTCTGTGGCCATCACTTCCTCTCCATTGTCACCGGTTCAGCGGGAGGACGCGGCACCAGCCTTGCCACACTGCTCCCTGGTCCACGGCTCGGCGTTCTAGTCTCTGGGTTTCTGTGGCCGCTTCTCCGGGCTTCGTTTCCATGTCAGCTCCTTTGCTGGCTGCTGGGTGTGCTTACTGTGGCTCTCGTGTCCTGGCTGGTTCAGCGAGGAGGAGGTGCCCCCTGCCACCATCCAGGGACGTTTGCTTACCTGCAGGAGGAAGGGTGTGGGGTTTACGTAGGCCACGGTTGGTAGAAGCGTTTCAGAACGTTCTGTGTGTTTCCCCCCTTGCTGACACACGTGTCTCACTTGAGTAGATGCTTGTTGGCTGCCCTCTTTGTGTCCTGACCTGCTGTCACCAGACAAGAGTCTCCCCCAGTCAAGGCACCTGCCGTCCCCAGGGGGGCGGGTCTTACTTCATGAGTGGTGGGCTGGGATTGCAGGAAGAATAGCTGTGGCTTCTGCCGTGTGCCATGAGCAGAGACCTCATCAGGACCAAAAACACTGGGACCCCGCTCTTGGCCCGGCACAGCCCTACAGGGGTGATGCCCATCTGTCCTGGGAGCCTGGATCTGGCCCTGGGCCTGGCTGCCCGCCTGCCTCCCCAGGGATTGACGCCAGGTGAAAAGCACTCTGGGGTCTGGCCCTTCATTGAATGGTGTTTTTATTTCAATCAGTAGGATTGCACTGTCGTAAAAGCGTAAGGCAGCGTCCCCGTGACGGGCAACGTGGACTTAAGAAGCTTTGTGCCGAGCGAGGCAGGCGATGGCCCTCCTGGGCTGCAGCCTCCATTGCCGAGCAAGGAGCCCGTCCTTGTGCATGACTGCCGTGAGGAGCCCGTGTCACTGAGTTGAGCTCATGCTTCGAGAGAGGATCCCCTGGGGGCAGAGCTTCTTCCTGCCGTTTGGCCTGACATGGAAAGGGCCCAGGCTCACAGGCAAACAGGAGCCCGGTCTCTGTCCATGCCGCCGTGGGTGTGGTGGGTGTGGCTGGACCGCTGCATGGGGGCACTGCGAGGTCCACCACCAGCTGTCTTTAACTTTCAGCTCAGCCTCCGTGGACTGGGGGATGCAGGGCCCTGTGCGTTGCGACCCCACCTGGAGTAGACGCAGACAAGCCATAGGTGCTACAGCTTCCCGGGGTGGGGTTCCAGGCCAAGTGCGCAGGCATCTTTGAAATTGTGAAGTTTATTTACTTGACAGGTAGAGTTACAGTGAGAGGGAGAGACAGAGAGAGAGGTCTTCCATCCACTGGTTCACTCCCCAAATGGCCCCAACAGCCGGAGCTGAGCCAATCCAGAGCTAGGAGCTTCTTTTGGGTCTCCAACTTGGTTGCAGGGGCCCAGGTGCTTGGGACATCTTCTACTGCTTTCCCAGGACACAGCAGAGAGTTGAATATGAAGAGGAGCAGCTGGGACTCGAACTGGCGCCCATATGGGATGCCAGCACCGCAGGTGGAGGATTAACCCACAGCCCCCAAAATGGTGCATTATTTTTCTATTCTCTCTGCCACTTTGCAAGCACTCGGCTACCCCAGCCTGTCCGTGCGCCAGCAAGAAAATAACTTTTGCAAATGGAACCTCTCAAAGTAACCCGAGACCAGGTAGAAGTAGCACACGCCTTGCAGCTCCATCCAGCCCGAGCCCCACACGTGCCTGTGTCCTGGGGGTGGCCGCGCCTCTGCCGGCTTCCACTCCTCGCCACTTCTCTCTGGGCTTGGCTTTATCAGCTGTCAGCCCCGAGGACACCTTGCAGGTGCAAGACCTGGGAAGGGCTCAGGGCCTGGCAGCTTCTGCCTCCTCGTCCTCCCCCTGTCTGGGGAAGCCAGTGGGTGGCAGCCACGCCTTCCTCCTTGGCGAATGTCTCCCGGCCAGGAGCCCGCGGGAGAAGCATGGGTTTCCCTGCACCTGTTCGTTCTTGCCCGGGTGGGCGCACACCCACACTCACTTGTACACACGTGCACACGCGCCTGCACCTGCGTCCCTCTGACCACAAACTCCCGAGTGCGGCATCTACAGCACTTCACACACACCCCAGAGCCTGGGGGTATAATCGACCCCCGTCAGCACTCAGGGACGCACCGCTGAGTGTAGGAACACGACCCAAATGGGAGGGTGTTGCTGCTCCCCAGGGGTAGCACGTGCTCTGGTTGGGGGTGAGGAAGGGGACCCTTGAGCCGGGACTTTGGGATTGAGATGGGAGGGGGTCAGGCCATGCAGGGTCCGGGAGGGGTGTGGCTCCCCTTAGGACATGATGGGAAGACAGGCACCAGTTACTGGTAAGGAGGCTGTGCCCCTCGCTGAGTGCCCAGCTTCTGAGCCCCAGGGCTCCTGGGAGCCAGCAGTGTCTGTGAGTTCATCGGTGGTTTCTCCAGGGTCTCCAACGCCCTACTCTGGAAGTGTGCCCCAGCTCATGAGTTCTTGGACGTAGAACCAAGTGAGCACGCACCGCACCTGCGGCGGGGACGTGGATGGACGGTGTCTGTGGACGGACAGCTGCCGCAGAGGCGGGCCCAGCGCGGGAGGGTGCAGGTGCCCTGCTTCGGGCAGACAGGACACCGTGTGACCGCAGTGAGCTCAGCAGCTGCGCCTGTGGGGGCTGAGTGAGCAGGTCGGGGTACAGAATGGGGATTCTGCAGGCCTCCATGGCCTGGTTCTTGGCAGTGCATGAACACAGACCAGGACATGTCAGCAAGTTTGGGAAGAGCGTAATTGAAAGATAAGTGTAGGGGATTAAGCCACCATCTGGAGCACTGGCATCCCATATGGGTGCTGGTTGGAGTCCTGGCTGCTCCACTTCTGACCCGGCTCCCTGCTAATGCACCTGGGAAAGCCTCAGAGGACGGCCCAAGTGCCTGGGCCCCTGTGCCCACGTGGGAGACCCGGATGAAGCTCCTGGCTCCTGGCTTGAGCCTGGCCTAGCTGTGGTCATTGCAGCCATTTGGGGAGTGAACCAGCAGATGGAAGACCTCTCTCTCTCTCTCCTTCTCTCTCTGTAACTCTTCCAAATGAAATAAATAAATCTTTTTTTTAAAAAAAATAAGTTTATTTTGGTGCAAAAAACATTGAAATCCATGCATAGTTTTCTATGTTCCATGAGCTTTTCGAAAACCCCTTATGCAAGGATTTCAAAAATGTGGGCACCCAGGTAACTTATCTTTTTAGTCCTGTTTTCCTGTGACTTTTGGGAGTCGTCTCGTACTTGTGCTGTAACTGGCTCGCGTCACAGTCACCGCATGAGTCTCTGCTGTCGTGTGTCTTCGACGGCCCCATAGAGTTTTATCTGTGAGGTTTTCAGAGGACAGCTAAGGCTGTTGTCAAAGGCGAAACCAAAAGCAGACGCCTTCGCATCTCGCACTCGGCTGTCGTCTTGAGGTCGGGCCCAAAGCGTTCTCTGCTGAATGGCTGCAGCGGCCAGTGGGCGGCAGGGGGAGGAGCGTCTGGTTGCAGTCGGGACACTCCGGCTTCATTCCCGTTGCTGGCCCTGACCCCGGGCCTGGGTGCGTCTCCATAGGCCCAGGAAGCAGAGGCAGCCCTGCTCTGGGAGGGCCATGCGTGGCAGCCGCCCTCCCAGCCTGCCCCTGGTGGCTCCACCCATGAATCCCTGTGGAGCCCCCTGTCCTGTGCAGGACTCCCAGCCAGAAAAAATCCCGGGTCCAGAAGTGCCCCGGACGTCATGTGGTCCACAGCTCTGGTGTGACCAGATGGCCGCAGTAGCAAGGTGGCCGCTGGTGTCGTTGGGAACCGTGGGGAGCTCAGGATGACCCTGGGTTGGGACCTCAGGTGTCAGACTGCCCCCGTGGTAAGCAGAGCTGCACCCAGCGATGGAGTGAGGGGCGGTGACACCCAGGAGGAGAGGGCAGCACACCCAGCACCCAGATCTCGGGTGCTCCACACCAGTGTCCACAGAAGGGACTTGGCTGCCCCAGCGCTTTGGCTTGGCAGGCACAAGAGGACACGCCCCACCCTGCGTTGCCAGCAAGTCGGGAAATACCCCCAAACCGACGGGAGGGGTCGGACACAGGAGCCCCCAGATGGAGGGACGCCCCCCCACCCCGCGACAAGCTGGGGATGACTTGCGCATAGAAGGAATGAGGAGGAGGAGGAATTGGAATACCTTAACGTGGGGGCTGGCACTGTGGACCAGCAGGCTGAGCGGCCGCCTGTGACGCCAACGTCCCGTAAGCGCACTGGTTTACGCCCAGCTGCCACTTCTGATCCAACTCCCTGCTAATGTGCCTGGGAAAGCAGTGGGAGATGGCCCGGGTACTTGGGCCCGTGCCACCCAGGGAGAGACCCGGATGGAGTTCCTGGCTCCTGGCTTCAGCCTGGCCCAGCCCCAGCCAATTCAGGGAGTGAACCAGCAGATGGAAGATTCTCTCTCTCAGCTTTTCAAATAATTAAAATGGGAATAGCAAAAACAAAAAGCCTTGCATTAAATTGAATCCATGGGTTCAAGCGACCTTAGACGGGGAGTGGAGGAGGCAGGGACACTGGTCACTGGTCTGCACAGCAGAGCGCCGGGTGATACATGTAGGGGACGGAGAGTTTTAGAAAAATCAGCCATTTGCACCCAGCATCGTTCTGTGTGGTTCAGGCCAGGACGGGCAGTGGCTGCCAAACGGGCCAAGTGCAGTGATGTAGACGGCAGCTGTGCCCAGCACCCCGCAGGCGGCCTCAGCCACAGAGGGGGCCAGTGGACGCCACCTCCCCAAAGGCTGCAGCCCCGCACCAGTCTGGCGCCCCCTGGTGGGACTCGGCGGGAAGGACTCAACATTGTCTCGGGTTGAATCTGAAGTGGAGCTTTGAAAACTCAATACTCATCTCAAAGTGCATGAAAAGCCACAGACGGGGACTCTTCTACATTAAAGGAAAGTTCTTAGGAGGGGAATCTGGTGGTCATGGTGTTGGTTAAGATGCCTGTGTCTCATAGTGGATGGAGTCCCTGGCTCTAAGTCCCAGCGCCGACTCCTGTCTCCAGCTTCCTGCTAATTCAGCCCCTGGGAGGCAGCCATGCTGGCCCTGGTGACCAGGTTTCTAGACCCAAGTATGAGACCCTAGTGAGTCCCAGCTCCCAGCTCCAGCCTGGCCCAGCCCGGGCCATTGTGGGCGTTTAGGGAGTGAACCGGAGTTGGGACCTCTCTCTGCGTGTCTGTCTCTCTGTGCGTCTTTGGCTCTCAAATAAATTTTAAAAAGAGACATAAAAGGACACAGAAACTGCCTGCAGTGTGTTGTCCTCAGGATCCTGGGTCAGGACACCACATTTCTGTAAAAGACATTTTTGGGATAGTTAACATGGGAATTCTAGAACAGACCGTGGATGCTTCTCAACGCTAACTATGTTCTCACGGAGAGAACATCTTCATTCCTGAGGGATACGTGCGGAGGTGCGGGGGCTGCAGTGAGATGCCGCGGCATCTACCTGCAAGCGATTGGACTAAAACACACAGCGTGCGTGTTTGCGTGTGGCGGGGAGAAGACGTGGCCGTGTCGGAACACGTGGGGGAGCCAGGTGTGTGGGTGTGCCTAGTTCAGCTCTCCTGCAGCTTTGGACATTTCTCAAGTACACACACGCACACGCACACGCACACACATACACACGGGAAGGCAGGAACAATGAAACAGGCCCAGCGCAATTGACTTGTCTGAAAAAATCAGCTAAGACCCCATGCTCTTAACTCTAAGTGCCTGTACCTCTTCGTCCAGATAAACGGGAAGACAGACCGACAGACGGACAGACAGACGAGTCCCTCATCCCCTTGGTTCAGAGGCTGTGGCTTTGAGAAAGGGTGGACACAGGCCTGTCCGTGGCCAGGCCTCAGGGGAGAAGGGGACAGAGACAAGGTGCACTGCGCCATCTAGTGGCCAGATGAGGCTGCCCTGGCTGCTGGCCGCTGGCCGCTGGCCTCTGCCCACTTGGACAGCCAGCTTGTCCCACGTTGTTGGTGCCTTTCCCACCGTCTCTGCCCAGTGGTTTTTTTCCCATTTGCAAAGCAATAACTTGTGTTTATCTTTCTGCTCCTCTAATTTTCCAATACGGATTTCCAGTTGCTTTGGACCAAGAAGCCAAAATGCAGAGTTCCGCTCCCAGAAACCTGAGCCCCGAATCCTTCCATAGCCAAGGGAGAGGGGAGTCCTGCTCGTGTGTAACCAGATACCTGCCGCCGCCGCGCACCCGCAACCGCTGGCCTTGCTCTCGCTCGGGTGGACATAAGCAAAGGCCACTTGCCCTGGGCTTGCAGCAGCCAGGGTCAGCGCCGTCACGGGCCTGGGCTAGGAAGTGGCAGCAGGCGCCCTAGGGGGACTTGGCTTTCTCTGCTTGGTCCTAGGTTGGAAGTAGGGACAGAAGGGAGGGGAGCTGCCAGTCACTCACCACGTCCTGGCCACTTGGGGCCCATGGTTCTGGAAGTTATGATTTGTCTTGCTGGACTCTGGGCCTCGTGCAAGCCCGGCCTATAGCAGGCTGCCTTCCCGAGCTGCTTATAACAGATAGGGGCTTGGGGTCCTGGGGCGGTTGCTCTGGGTTGTTTTCCCACGTGCCGTGGCCGTGGCCCACCTGTGTGTTCTTTTCTGGCTTCAGCCTGCCCACAAGGTACACCATGGGACCTGGCACGGCACGGGCGGCTTCAGGCTGCAGCCGCTCTAACCCCAGAGAAAGCCCTGACACAGGCCAGAGACCAGGCTCGTGTCGACAGCTGCTTCTGCAGCCTGGGGGAGGCCCCTCCAAGCCTCGGTGGCTTCCTCCATACGGGGCAAGGTTGATTCCTGGGGCACTTCCTCTCTTGCCAGGATGGGCCCTGGGCAGGTGGCTGGCACTGAGCTCACCAACTCCCCCTGCTGGCTGGAGGGTGAGTTGTTGCTGGCTTATGGGCAAGGTGCAGGTGCAGGTCCCCATAGGTACCTCCTCTGTGGCAGGTTCTGGGGTCCTGCACTCCCAGACTCTGGCAGGGGCAGGCACACAGCCTCATGCTGGAATAAACCCTCGCTCTGTTCTCAGCCCCGCTGGCCCCGGCTCACCGTCCTCTTTTGCTTCTCCCCTTCCGTAACGCCAGGCGCTTCGCGTGAAGTGGGCCCGCCTGCGGTTGCCCTGGGTGGATCTGGACTGGCTCATAGACATCTCCTGCCAGATCACGGAGCTCGACCTTTCCGCCAACTGCCTGGCTTCCCTGCCGTCCGTCATCCCCTGGGGCCTCATCCACCTTCGGAAGCTGAACCTCTCGGACAACCACCTAGCCGAGCTGCCCAGCGTGCAGTCGTCGGACGAGATCATCTGTTCCAGGTGGGCCCCGGCCGTCGGTGCTGCGATCGCTGCCGCTGGAGGCCTGGCTGTGCTCTGGGCTTTGGAGAACAGCGTGCTGGCTCAAACGGGGGATTTTACCAGCTCCTGGGCACAAGGTCCCAGTCCTGTGCCCAGGTGAGCAGCGTTCTGGAGAGATGGTCTGGCCCAGCAGTGCATGGTCACCACTGCCATGCTGAGCTCCCGGCTGGACTTGCCCAGCGTGGTCCTCCACAGGGACCAAACGCCGCCCTGGCCAGGGCAGGCAGTGCAGCCCCGGGCCCGTTTCCTCCACCTCCCAGGGCAGGGGCCAGGGGCCTCTGAGAAAGCGTGAATCCACAGGACTGGCAACAGGGCACGAGGCGGGCAGCCCCGCCTGCTTCCTCACGGCACCTTGCCAAGCAGCCTGGGCACGCCCTTCCCTTTCTCCCAGGACGGCAGGGCAGGGGAAGGCCCTTCCTTGATTGGTCTCTTAGGATGCCTCGCTGCGTGCAGCTCTGAGCCGATTTCCAGAAGCAGGGCTGGAAAGTGCCTCGAGCGAGAATGGCCAGGCAGTGGGCATGCAGGAGCAGGGGCCGAGCTGGGGCCGAGCTGGGCAGGCCGTTGGGTCCACAGGGCCCTGAGAGTTTTGGGGCCCTGCCCTGTGGTCTCCCAGCAGCTCTCAGGGCCCTGGCTCAGTTTGCTACCAGGTGTCGGTCGGCCGATGGGGCCAGGGTCTTTTAGTCCCTGTCAATCAGAGTTTTGATTTTCTTTATGTACACAGAGTGTAGTCGGAATAAAAGCCACGCGCACTCCATTTTCAATGCACGCTCCTTGCGCTGGCGCGGGGAGAGAGGAAGAACATGCAGTCCATTCTCGAGCGAGAAAGCTGTCCGAGGGACATTTCCTGATGCCGCTGCTTCCTCTCCCCTCTCCTCCCCCAGACTGCTGGACATCGACGTCTCCAGCAACAAACTCTGCCACCTCCCGCCAGGACTCCTGCACCTCTCCAAGCTGCAGAAGCTCACGGCGTCAAAGAATTACCTAGAAAAGTTGTTCGAAGAAGAAAACGGTATGTAGGCCCCGCTGTGCCCCTGCAGCCCACCGGCTGTCAGCGGCGTCAGCGGCGTCGGCGTCAGCGGCTCCCTCCCAAGTCACCCTTTCCCTTCCCGCAGCCACGAACTGGATCGGGCTCCGGAAGCTGCAGGAACTCGACCTCTCGGACAACAAGCTGACGGAGCTGCCCGCGCCCTTCATGCATTCCTTCAAGTCGCTCAGTTCTCTGAATGTCTCCAGGAACAGCCTCAAGGTCTTCCCCGAGCCCTGGGCCTGCCCTCTGGTGAGCGTCACCCCCACCCCCAGCGTTCCAAACCCACGCTCGCCACCCTGCGGCCACGCCGGGCGACAGGAGCGGTGAGCGGGGTCTCGGGCAGCTCGCTCCCCTGAAAGCCAGCCTCCCTTCCCCACTCCCAGTTCGACGGCCGCAGAGTGACGCCCACGGAGCTTTGCGCGGTGGCAGCACGCACCCCAGCACAGGATTCTGCCCGGAAGCGGGAGGGGTGGTTTCTGTACCACACTTGAATAAGACAGAGGGGCCAGCGCCGTGGCACAGTGGGCAAAGCTGCCACCCGCGACGCCAGCATCCCATATGGGCACCAGTTCATGTCCCAGCTGCTCCACCTCTGATCCAGCTCCCTGCTAATGGCCTGGAAAGGCCACGGAAAATGTCCCAAGTGTTTGGGTCCCTGCCACCCACATGGGAGACCCGGATAAAGCTCCTGGCCCCTGGCTTCACCCTGGCCCAGTTCTGGCCGTTGTGGCCATCTAGGGAGTGAACCAGCAGATGGAAGATTCTCCCTCTCTCTCCCTCTCTCTCCATATGTCCCTCTCTGTGTGGAACTCTTTCCAAATAAATAATTTTTGTTTAAATAAGAAGAACACGACGTGCTTTGCGGGGCAGGCGTTGTGACACAGCGGGTAAAGCTGCTGCTTCGGATGCTGGCAACTGAGCGCCGGCTCGAGCGCGTGCGGCCCCACTTCCGGCTCAGCTCCCGGCTGATGCGCCTGGGAGCAGCAGGTGATGGCCCAAGTGCTAGGGCCCCTGCACCCACGTGGGGGACCTGCAAGGAGTTCCTGGCTCCTGGCTTCAGCCTGGCTCAGCCCAAGGTGTTATGGACGTTTGGGGAGTGAACCAGCAAAAGATGGCTCTCGCCCTCTCCCCCTCCCCTCCCTCTCTCTTTCTCTCTCTCTCTCCATCTCTAGTTCTCTCTCCCTCCCACCCTCTGCCTTTCGAGTAGCTGAAAATAAACAAACATTTTTGGAGAACGTAAGGACCGCGCCACACTCACGCAGTGCTGTTCCCTGGGAGCCATGCCGGATAAAGTGGTGGCGCCGCCGTGGGTTTCTGGCCGGCCAGCTCCCTAGCGCTCCCCTTAGCGCTTCCAGTTTGGCCCTGGGGGCCGGGGGGAAGCAGCTTTCATCCCGAATTGTCCCAGGGCAGGGACCAAAGTTCTAGAATGGAGGAAAGGCCTCAGGGGCACCTTGTCTCCCGGGGGAGCCCCATTCCCATCCCTGCCTGGACAGGAGAACCTGTGGCCTGGACCCTGGCCGTGGGGCCTGGCTGTCGCAGGCTCCCTCCAGCGGCCCGTGGGGAAGGGTCGAGAGCGGCCGGGCGTGGGGAGCTGATGCGTGCACGTCCCCTCCCAGAAAAGCTGCAAGGCGTCCAGAAACGCGCTGGAGGCCCTGCCGGACAAGGTGGCCGTGTTCTGGAAGAGCCACCTCAGGGACGTGGACTTCTCGGAGAACGCGCTCAAGGCCGTGCCCCTGGGGCTCTTCCAGCTGGACGTGAGTGCGCCCCGGCCTCCTGCACGCTGCTCCCACACTCACTCCTGGCCCTGAGCAACGGGGGTGGGCGGGGCTGAGCTGCAGCGACCGGGGCCCCCACTGACCCAGCGGGACGCCCCTGCACACACCTGGTGGTCAGTGCCGCCTCCTCCCTGTCCCAGGCCTCGGGCAGCCCAAGGAGCTGGTGGGAGGCAGCGGGCCCCCAGCACAGGGCTGACCGTGGGGTGGAGCTCCAGTCCACACAGGGCCCACCCGTGCTGCTTGTATAATTGCAGCGTTAATCCCCACGGGCCAGGGCCTCGCCCGGGAGTGGGTGGTCGTTTGGCTGTTCCACTGGCCCAACGCCGCCTCGGCCTCTTTCTCCCCGCTCTCCCACCCAGGCCCTCTTGTTCTTGAGGCTCCAGGGGAACCAGCTCGAGACACTTCCAGCCCAGGACAAGTGGACCTGCAGACAACTCAAAACCCTGGATCTGTCCAGGAACCAGCTTGGCAAGTAAGCAGGGTCCGGGGACCCGGCGAGCCCAAAGCGTGCGGGCGGCTCCTGGGACGCGGCCCCGAGGGATCGGGGTAGGCCTGGGCCTCGGGGACACGGGCCTGGGGCTCCGCCGACACAGCAGGTGCCTGCCCCCTGTTCTGGAGGTGAGGGTCCAAGGCCCAGCTGCTGGTGGCGCTGGTTCCTCCCGACGCCTCTTGTCTTCCTCTGGGTCCTCACGCGGCTCTTCCTGTGTATGTATGTATGTGTGTCCATCCCCGCCCCTGGTAAGGACGCCATCCCACAGAGCAGAGCGAGGGCCGCCCACCTGGTCCCCGCCTCAGACGAGCCTCAGGCTCAGCGTCCCTTACCCACTTGGGCCTAGAAAGGCTTCGGCTTCCAGACTTTTTCAGATTGTGGGATATTTGCATAACTATACCAGGTGTCTTGTTTCTTTTTTTAAAAGATTGGTTTATATATTTGAAAGTTGGAGTTATAAACAGAGAGAGAGATGTCTTCCATCCATTGGTTCACTCCCCAGATGGGCACCATGGCCAGTGCTGGGCCGGGCCAAAGCTAGGAGCCTGGAACTCCATCCAGGTTTCCCACATGGGTGCAGGGACCCAAGCACTTGGGCCATCTCCCAGGCCTCCAGCAGCAAGCTGGATCAGAAGTGGAGCAGGCAGGACTCGAACCAGCGCCCACATGGGACGCCAGGGTCGCAGGAGGCAGCTTTACCTGCTTCGCCACCATGCTGGCTCCTTTTCTTGTTCAATATAACCTGAAGGTAATTTTATACAACATTTTTTTTGTTTTAAAAAAAGATTTATTTATTTGAAAGAGAGGAGGGGAGATTTTCCATCCACTGCTTCTCTCCCCAGACGGCCAAAGCCAGGAGCCAGGAGCTTCACCTGGGTCTCCCCACGTGGATGCCGGGGCCCAAATACTTGGGCCGTCTCCACTGCTTCCCAGGAGCATTAGCAGGGAACTGGATCGGGTCTTGAACCAGTGCCCACGTGGGATGCCAGGGTCCCAGGTGGAGGCTTACCCCACAATGCCACAGCGCCAGCCCCGAGTAATATTTTTAGTGTGACTGGGGTTTGTGACCGTCCCTCGAGGTCGAGTGTGGCATCACCCACTTTGGCATCGTGTCCACGTGCAGAACATGTAGGAAGCAAAAATGCCTTGGACTTGGGACTTTTGCATTTGGAGGCTCAAGCTGTCCCGATCTGAGTTCGAGGGTTCGGGACTTCAGCGGGCGGGCGTGGGACGCGGTGCAGCCCGAGTCTGATCGTCCAGGCTCCGGATGTCCCACCCCCGCTCTCTTCAGCCTAAACCGTAACCGTCACAAAGTCTCAGCCACTCATTCGCTGCGCTGACACAGATACAGCAGAAAGTCCGTGGGAAAGCGAATGGAAAGAGAAACGCACTTCGGTGCACAAAAGTTTTGCAGCCCGAACTTTCCCGAGCCCCCGCCTGCGTGGATCTGCTGAGGGCCGGTTCTGCAGCACTCAGGGGAACTGACCCCCAGAGGGGGCTCTTCTGGGCTCTTGTGCTCAGCTGGGCGTGGAAACGCCCGGGAAGGCACACCCACCACCCCCCCAGCCAGGGTCAGGGCAGCCTGGGGCAGTTTCCTGGGACCCCCGCGCCCTCCTTCCACATAAGCTGCAGGGTCCCAAACACTGCAGGTAGAGTTTCCTCCCCTCCCCCAGTTCAGCGTCCTCTGGCCACCGCCGGGGCTGCAATGTTCTTGTCCTGCTTGATTCACATTGGGACTTTTTACCCCTTACAGAAACGAAGATGGGCTTAAGACGAAGCGCATTTCCTTTTTCACCACCAGGGGGCGCCAGCGCTCAGGGCCCGAGGCAGGTGCGTGGAAGTGGTGGGTGTGGGAAGCCGGAGGGAGGGTGGGAAGAGTGGCAGGCGGTGTATTTGGGGCTTTCCCTTCAGTTCCTGTTGGACCGGCACAGACATCCACGTGGGGTGGAGAAGCCAACAGTTACCGCCTGTTGCTCGGGTCCCCTATGGTCATTGGGTGCCCAGGAGCCCCGGATTCCTGGGGGGAGCCGGGCGTATACCACCCTGATTCTTTGCACCTGGCACGCGAGGACCAGGTGCCCAGGGTGTCTTGGTCTGCTCTGGCAGCCAGAAGGTCGGGCTGAGGGCAGCAGCGTGGTCAGCTCCAGGGAGAGTACCCCCCCAACCCACCGCCACCACCGTCTCTTCTCAGAAAGAGGCCACACCCCCACGACCTCAGCTAAACCTAACGACCCCCCAGAGAGCCCACTCCAGGCATCAGCCTGTGGAGTTAGGCCTTCCGCCTAGCATCTGGGTGACAGGGACACAGTTCAGAGTACAGCACTGGGGTTCACTGTCTTGTGGCTGCCTGGGGTAGATCCTGGGTTCTGCCCAGGCCTAGAGGCTCCAGCCCTGGGGCCAGGAGGCCATCACTATTCAGAGCTTCTGACACACACACTGCAGTGTCTCTTAGAGTCCCCAGGGCCCCGCAGGCTGAGGGGAGGCTCAGAGCTTCCTCTGGAGTTGTCCTGGTCCCACCACACGGCCAGCATGGCAGGGCTGTTTCTAGGGAGAGATGTTCCCCCTCTGCGTTGTCTTCTGTGGGGTCCAGGGAGGGTATGCACCTGCCCTCCCACTAAGCAGCCACCCCTCCTTGGTACCCTCGAAGCCAAGACGTCTGGAGCCAGCCACCCCCACAGATGCTGCTCCAGAAAACAGGAAGCAATATTTACACACGTTGAATGTAATTAATTGGCTTTTTTTAGCTTAATAGATCCATGTTGGCAGGCTCAGATGTGTGAGGTAGGCACGAGCTGGGCATAGACGCCAGCACATGTTGGCAGGAGGTGAGCTGAAGTCTGTGCACTTGCTGCACTTCCTAATGAGCTAGTGTGTGTGTGTATGTGTGTGTGTGTACATGTACGATAGGCATGTAGCTCAGTCAGAGAGCTACGTGTGTTTATGATTGAAAAGGTAGCACATTACAGTAGGACACATAAGAGAATCCGAAAATAGACCTAAGTGAACGTTAGAATTTAATTAATTAACAACAAAGGTGGCGTGCCAGTTTAGGGGGAAGAATGCGATGTTGAATAGTGTCGGGAATCTCACCTTACGTCAGTTACACAGATGCCCATGCGACAGCAGGTTTAGGTGTAAAAGACAAATGGAAAATAACACATAAGAGACTGTGTGTAAAATTGAGGGTGGGAGAGAACTCTAAGAGCGAGATGATCAATCCAGCGATCGTCAAGGAAAAAGATGGAAATCTTTGGCTTTGTGGACACTGAAAAGTTTTGCTGAGTCAAAGGCACCATAAACAAGTCGTAACGCAAACAGACCATGACAGGGTTGCAACACACTTTGGCCTGCATCCCTCGTGTACAAAGGATGCTTGCAAACTCAGTCGGAAAAGACAGCCCAGTCGGCAAAAAATGACTTACAGATAGGGGTAGTTTGTAAGAAGTCCAGACAGCCAGGAGCAGATGCAAGGTCCTTATCCCTGCTAATGGGGAAATGCACTTACGGATTGCACAACCGATCCCTTTTGAAACAAAGCGCCTTGGGAGAAATGGAGTCCAAACCTACAGATTGCATTTGGAAGGAAGGAGAGACCCACGGAGGGTGTGTGGGAGGAGCCGGGGGATCCTGGTTATGCTGGTGGGCTGAGCCTTCCTGGAGCGAGTGTGGGTCAACTAGGGATGCATGCAAGCACATGTGTGTGGATGGCACGTGTTCATGTATGCACAAAACGTACAAGGGTACTTTTGAGACTCGTGCATTTGAAGGGGTCTCCAAAAAAATCCATGGAAATGCGTGTTATGAGACAGCTATGCGTAGATCTCAAAATTCTTATACCAAAATAAGCTTAACTTTTCATCCCATTTTCGCACAAACTTTTTGAAGTATTCTCTTATAAAAGCGTGTGTGCAGGGTGTGTGCACATGTGTGCATGTCTGTGTGTGCCTGTCTGCAGATGTCTGGCACACATAGAAGCTTCCAGATACTTGTCTCTGCGCCTTGCACAGCCCCTGCTGGGACCACGGAGAGGGGCAGGAGGAGGCGGCCCAGGATCCAGGGGAAGCAGCCACTCGGGAGGCCCCAGACAGGAAGGGCGAGGGGCACAGTGGAAAGCACAACGGGGCAGGCATTCGGTGCAGGGGTTAAGATGCCTCTCGGACACCTGCTCCGTGTCCAGGGCCTGGGTTCGAGTCCCGGTTCCTCTTCCAATTCCAGCTTCCTGCTGATATGCCCCACTGGAGGCAGCAGGTGATGGCTCAGGTACTTGGGACCCAGCCACCCCCTTGCGAGACCCAGGTGGGGTCCTTGCTCCTGGCTTCAGCCTGACCCGGGCTCTACTGTTGCAGGCACTCGGGGAGCAAATGAGTGGATACAAGATCTCACTTTGTCTGTCTCTCTGCCTTTCAAGTAAAATGACAAATAAATAATTTTTTTTTAAATAAAGAAGAAAAGCATAATAGGAACAAGTGCTGGTGTTCTAGAAAATGGGTTTTGTGGGGCCCGCGGGAGCGAGCCTAGGGAGCAGGTGCAGAGGCCACAGCCTGGATGGAGCCTTGGCAGGTGACAAAGGCCTCCTTTGCAGTTTCACCTGGAAAGTTAATGCCCACGCTGAGTGAAGGGGCGGGGCCTGTGAGCCCTGTCTCGGGGCAGGGTGGTTCCTTCGGGGCTGTTGACCGCAGGGGAGAGGGGAGGAATTATCCCGAAAGAGAGCTTGTTTGCAGATGAGGAAGTCGAATCCCAGGCAGATGGACATACATCCAACCAGTCATCTTCGCAGGGGCCGCATCCAAAAACAATCGAGGGTTACGGTCACACTGAGGCCGGCGGAGTCATAAATAACTTAGGGATAAATAATCACAGCCTATAAATCCTGAGCACGCGTCCCTCCCGGTCAGCCTGCCTGGTTTTGGACCCTGGGGCCAGGAAGTCTGCCGGGTGCTGCCCCTGTGTGAGGCTCGCTGCTCACTCCTCGTGCCCGGTACTGGACACCAAGGTGGGGCCTTGGGCGTGGACGGCACAGAGCCCAGGGGTCCAGGACACCTTGTCTGGGAAGGAAGTGGTCTTCGCCTTGTTCTTTCATGGAAATGGGACGGGGCGGACAAGCGCCCATCCTCCCTGTGGGCTGAAAAGAAAGGAGGCTTTGTGAAGGTTTCCCACAAGCGGGGTCTACTCCAGAGTTACCTGCAGACGCGCCCTGTGCACACGCAGGCCCCATCTTGGGGTTCCTGCTCCCAGCGGCCAGGTCGCCCCACGACCCCACATGGGGAGCACGGCCAGAGCTCATGGGGTGGGCGTGAGCGAGGGCAGCCGAGCATGGTTCAGTCCGGCTCCTCCGCCATCCGTGTCTGGGGTGGCAGGTGCGGGCAGAGCTTGGGACACCCGTCTCCTCTTCAGCTCTCCCGGCTTCCCAGCTCCAGGGCAGCTGCCGGGGGCAGATCCCCGCCTTTCGGAGGTGCGGCCCCCACTCATGTGCCTGCCGCCTCTCTGCGGTCAGACGCTCTGGTGCCTGTGCACAGGGCAGGGTTGGTGTGGTTTTCATGGTGATCTTGTGAGTAGCCCAGTTAACCAAGGCACCGGCACCCCGAGGAGCCAGCCGGCATCTTAGAGAACGCCGTCCCAGGAGGCGTGGGAAGGGTCGCTGGCGAATTCGCCGTTGGAATGGAAGAAGCGGTACAGGTGCATTTCCCGGGATTCTGAACCACACTCATGGGTGTGGCAGGAGTGCTCAGCCCTACAGTCATGCCGTTTCCTGAGACAGCTGCTGTCACATGTGTATGCGGGCCCTGTGAAACGTTTGTGAGAAATGGAATTAAAAGCTACGTTTATTTTGGTGCAAAATTCTGAAATCCACGCATGGTTTTCTTGTAGTACCCATTTTCCACTCAGTTCTTGAAGACCCCTCACGGAACAGACACATACATGTGCGTGTGTGGTGTGTATGCATGCATGTGTGTAACATGTATTCCCACGTGTGCATGGAGAGTGTGTCTGCACACGTGTGTGTCTGTTGTGTTTTGTGGTACAGTGATAAGCCTGGGGCCAGCGCTGAGGCATAACGGGTAAGGCTGCCACCTGCAATGCCGGCATCCCATATGGGCACCGGTTCAGGTCCTGGCTGCTCCACTTCTAACCCAGTTCTCTGCTATGGCCTGGGAAAGCAGTGGAAGATGGCCCAGGTCCTTGGGCCCCTGCATGTGAGAGACCCGGAAGAAGCTCCTGACACTTGGCTTCAGATCAGCCCAGCTCCAGCCATTGTGGCCATTTGGGGAGTGAACCGGCAGATGGAAGATCGATCTCTCTCTCTCTCTCTGCCTCTGCTTTTCAAATAAATAAATAAATAAATCTTTAAAAAAAAAATAAGCCTTCCAGGTATCTGATCCTGCACCTCGCTTTCCCAGTAGCTCTTCGGTCCAGCTGTGCACCTGTCGTGTGGCCTGCCCCTGCTCTGTAGCAGCCGTGTGTGCCCCGCCCCCGAGGCAGGGTGTCAGCTGTCTTCTGTCTTTGCTGCCAGGAGCTGGGAGCCCCTGAGCATCCTCTTCCTCACTGCCCTGTCCCGGGGGTTCAGGGACAGTTGGAGACTTCGGGCGGCTGGGCGATCGCCGACGGCTGTGCCAGGATGTGCTCTGGAGGTGGCACCCGTGTGCCCAGCCACCTGGCCTGCGCCTTGTGCTGGCCCAGGCCGGCGTGGCGGCCCACGGTCCACTCTGCCCTCTCTCTGCAGCCTGTGTGCTGGAGTTCCCTGCCTTCCTGAGCGACTCTCTGGAAGTCCTTTGTCTGAACGACAACCACCTGGACGCGGTCCCGCCATCCGTTTGCCTGCTCAAGAGTTTATCTGAGCTCTACCTGGGCAAGTAAGTGCCGGGGTGGGGGGGTGGGGGCGCGGGGCGGAGGGCGGCCACCTGGGGACAGGCTGGCCGGGCCGGAAGGAGCCGTCTGCTTACCCAGAAGCAGCTGTGGGGTCTTTAGACCTGCAGCTGGGCCAGGAGGTGGGGGAGCGACAGCCGGGGGCAGGACGGGTGCTGCACACTTTGGCGGCGTGGCTGGGGTGACAGTGAGGAGACGTGCTCAGCCGTCCACCCTGTCGTGCCTGCCAGGCCTGAGGACAACACAAAATGCCACCAGTGTCAAGTGGCAGGCCTCCTACAGAGGAGGCAGGGACCGTCTCTGTAGAAGGAGGGGACCCAGCCCCGAGCGGTGGGCACCTACGTGTAGAAGCCAGAGCTGGACCTGGGGTTCCAATGGGACACTCGAGACTGTCGGGGCGCCTGCAGGCCATGGAGGCTGGCAGGAGCTGCGTGTGCGTGTGCGTGTGTGTGTTCGCTCACGGGTGCGTGTGTCCTTAGCAACCCCGGCCTCCGAGAGCTCCCGCCCGAGCTGGGGCAGCTGGGCAACCTCTGGCAGCTGGACATTGAGGACCTGCACATCAGCAACGTGCCTGCCGAGATCAGAAAGGAAGGTAGGACGGCCACGGCGGCGCCTCTTGGAAAGATGACCCGGGTGCACCTGTTGGGTTCCGGGGCAGAAAGGGCCCGTTGGGGCCTGGGAAGACACTGTCAGGGGGCCCCTTGGCTGACAGCTGCGAGGCTCCCTCTGTTGGCTGGGCACCTGTAACAGGACTGTCAAGTCTGGCCTCACAGCAGCTAGGACATCATTGTCCTTAGGTTCTGGACTGTCACGCGCCACCCTGGCGGGGGGGGACTCACATCCTGCCCTGGGCTCCCTTTGCTGTCCCCGTCAGATCAGCAGCGCCTATCCCTTCCGGACAGGGTTGGTTTCCTAGGAGAGGAGGGCGTGTCCCCACGCGTGGGTGGCCGGGGCACCCACCCTCGCCCTTTCCGATTGGCACAGGCCCCAAAGCCACGCTGTCCTACCTTCGCGCTCAGCTGCGCAAGGCGGAGCGCTGCAAGCTGATGAAGATGATCGTCGTGGGTCCCCCGCGCCAGGGCAAGTCCACCCTCCTGGAGATCTTGCAGACGGGGAGGGCCCCCCAGATGGTGCCCGGCGAGGCCACCATCAGGACCACCAAGTGGGAGCTCCAGAGGCCGGCTGGCTGCAGAGCCAAGGTCAAGGATGGTTGGCGCGCAGAGTGCCCACGGGTGGCGGGGTGGGGGTGGGGAGGGTCTTCCCTGGGGCTTTTCTCCCTCCGCCCCTGACAGCCCAGGGTTTTCTCGGGCAGGCGAGCGGGCAGGCGTCGCGTCCCGGGGCCTGCGATGTTTGCAGGGACCACCGTGTGTCGTTGGAAACCAGCTCCTGCCGAGGGCAGCGAATCGTTGTCTCACACAACCGTACTGTTTTCCTGTTAGCATTAAGTGGAGGCTTGGGGCCAGTGGGGATTAACCCTGCCTGTGCTTGCCATCGACTCACGAAACTTTCAAACACAACTCCCTGGCTGGCCGCAAAGGCCCCGAATTGAGATGTCTGGGAGAGGCCGCGCCTCCAGGGCTGATCCGGCCTCCGACCCTCGAAGAGGAGCCTAAAGGGCACCCAGGAGCAATGCTCCTTCCCGCGCTCTGGGTGCCTGCTTTCACCCCACATTCTGAAAGTCCCATTTGTAAGCCTCACAACGATTTTTCTAATAGTCCATGGAAAAACAGCATGAAAAGATAAGTTTATTTTGCTGCAAAGAAATGTTGAAATCCCTGCACGGGTTTTCTTATAACACACATTTTCCACACATGTTTTGAAGAGCCCTCGTATCTCCAACGAACCCCTCCCCAAACCTGTGAGTCACCCCCTTTCGCGTTCAGTACCAGGAGAAAGGAAGGGAAGAGAGAGCTAAGAGGCCATGGCACGCTGGTGAGATCGGTACGCCTGTGCTATGGCACGGGACAGTTTGCGCCTGCCCCGAGCTGGGGGCACGCAGACAGCGCCACCCTCCTCTGCTGTGCCGGTGTCTGCCGTGGGAATTCCAGGTCACAGGGGCCTGGAGGTGCCAATGTGCCGTGAGCTCCTCTGGGCCCCTGCGCCCACCACCAGCATGCAGGTGCAGCTGGAACCACAAGCTGCCCCACACGGCCTGTCTGTGCTAACCCGGATGCCGGAGCCAGTCCTCCAGAGTCGGAGTCCGTCTGTCGGGACAGCCACCGGCCCGGGCCTGCCCCAGCACACCCCAGGAGACAATGCAGCTGGCTCGCGGCCCCAGCTTTTGTCACACCACCCGGCTCTTCCGCCTCCCCTGCAGCTTTGCCTGGTCAGCATCAGTGACTCAGCCTGGAGTTCTCCCAGCGGGTCTCCCACGGACGGCGGCCCCAGGCCCGAGCCGAGAATCCGTATCTCTGCTCGTCCTGTCCGCTCCCGTCCTGCGTGCTCCCTGGGTGGCTGGCCCCTCGCCAGTTGACAGCAGCTGTCCCTCTTCCTTTTATACAAATCCAGGCCCGCGCTCTGCGCCTCCCAGGCCAAAACGCTGCCTTGCGGAAATGAGTCCTGGCCCCAGATCCGGGTGGGCTCTGCTCCCCCGGCCACAGCGCGACCTCACGCGCCGACAGACAAACTGCCGTTCCTGGCAGCTCACAACTCAGCCTGTGTTTGACTCCACGTCGGTGGGGGCCGGGGGAGGGGGGCGGCAGACGGACTTTCCCGGCAGCCTTGGTGGGCGCCGCCCTCTGACCCGCGGAAGCCAGAGGCCCGGCTGGGCCTGGCCCTTGCACAAGCAGAGGCCAAGCCCGGGTTTGAGCAGTGACGTCAGAGCGAGGCTGCTTGGCGGCACGTCTCTGGCCGTGGGCAGCAGACGGAGACATACAATGCCCTGCAGTGTTCTGCGGGCGCCGTCCTCCCCTCCCCCACCCCGTAGCAGGATGCCGACGCCCCCAGCAGCCCACCTCCCGCCAACAGGGCACCCGTGCCTTGTGCATGGTGGCGAGGGTTCAGGGCTCCAAGCTCAGCGTGCGAAGCTCTCGGTTGCTCTTGCTGTGGGCCCAGCGAGGCCTCGGTGTGTAAAGTGTATCCCTGTCGCCTTCTTGCTCAAGTAGGTGGAGTCCATAGTGTTCAATGTCTGGGACATCGGGGGCCCGGCCAGCATGGCCACTGTCAACCAGTGCTTCTTCACGGACAAGGCCCTGTACGTGGTGGTCTGGAACCTGGCGCTGGGGGAGGAGGCCGTGGCCAACCTGCAGTTCTGGCTGCTCAACATCGAGGTGAGTGGACGCCGGGGTGATGCTGGGGCCGAGGCCACATGTCAGACTGGTGGGCTCTTGGGGGAGACCCCGGAATCGCGGGCCCGCTGCTCTGCCGTGGTAAGATGTTTCCAGTCCTCCTGGTTCTCAGGTTAAGACCCAACCCCTGCATGCCTGCGGGGGCGGGGCTTCCCTCCCCCTGTGGAGCAGGTGCCGCCGTGGGAGGCTGCCCGAATGTCCCAGGGGTCAGAGATCCCTCCCCAGGGGCCAGTCTGAGCACTGGCCACAGGGCGGTTTCCGTCCCTTGTTCGACGCATGGGGATGGGCTCAGCAGGATGGTTCTCTGTCACAGGCCAAGGCTCCCAACGCGGTAGTGCTTGTGGTGGGCACGCACCTGGACCTGATAGAAGCCAAGTTCCGCGTGGAGAGGATTGCGACCCTGCGCGCCTACGTGCTGGCGCTCTGCCGCTCGCCGGCCGGCTCCAGAGCCACCGGCTTCCCGGACATCACGTTCAAGCACTTGCAGTAAGAGCCCCTGCCCGCCATGCGTCCCGTACCCTCTGTCCATCTTCCTAGGGGAAGCCTGGGACCTGGGCAGGGCTCCTCGGGGTCCACTGACTCCCAGAACCCGGCCTGGGGATGCCTTCTCTGTGCCTCCCCAGCCCACGGCCCGAGCCGAGCACATACGGCTCCCCTGGGGCTAGGAGATGTACTCTCGAGCACCCCATCTCGTTGGTGGGCCAGTGAGCAGGGACAGAGCCTGCTGTGGGGAGGGAATGGGGGGGGGAGGAAGGGTCAGCTGGCTGGGGGAGGGTGGCCGGCTCCCCGTCTGCCCTACAGGCTGTGGGGGCTGTCGTGCCCACTTTGCAGATGACCGACCTGAGGCTCAGTGGATTAGGAAAGTGCTCCCTGGTGGGAATAAGATGTTTGTTTCCCCTGCTGCACTGGGGTTCCCTCACCCTGGGTGGAGTGCGAGGGTCAGCCTGGGGGTGTCACAGCC
The DNA here is from genome assembly GCF_033115175.1 of Lepus europaeus. NCBI lineage: Eukaryota > Metazoa > Chordata > Mammalia > Lagomorpha > Leporidae > Lepus > Lepus europaeus. The sequence goes on from NC_084837.1 coordinate 10,163,841, forward strand.
TGACTCAGAAGGCTTCCAGGGGTGCTGCTGTGGCTGGATAACGGGGCTGCCGGCTCCGGGTCAGAGCCCCAGGTCAAGCCTGAGTCTGCCCCTCCCTCTGTGCCTCACTCTTCACCTCTGTAAAATGGGCACACGGGAAAGCAACACATGGGGCTGCCCTGCCTAACTCTCGAGCCGTGGTAGTGAGTTGTGCCGACTCCTGGGAAGACGGGGCCTCCTCCGGGGGGGTGGGGTAGCGGCGATGCGGCTCAGCCCCTTGTGCCCGCACAGCGAGATCTCCTGTAAGAGCCTGGAAGGCCACGAGGGGCTTCGGCAGCTGATCTTCCACGTCACGTGCAGCATGAAAGACGCAGGGAGCTCCATCGGCTGCCAGCGGCTGGCGGGGAGGCTGGTGGGTACCGCGCTCGTCCCTGCTGCGGGCCGGCCGCTCCAGGTGGGGAAGGGGTGGGGTCGGAGGGCCGCAAAGGGAGCGTTCCCCGCCCGCTCAGGCCGCCCCTGCCCCAGATCCCCAGGAGCTACCTGAGCCTGCAGGAGGCGGTGCTGGCCGAGCAGCAGCGGCGGAGCCTGGGCGACGACGTGCAGTACCTGACGGACAGGCAGCTGGAGCAGCTGGTGGAGCAGACGCCCGATAATGACATCAAAGACTACGAGGACCTGCAGTCTGGTGGGCGCGGGCCCAGGGGCAGAGGGCAGGGCCCCCCGGGGAGCCGGGGCCGGGGCACTTGTGGGGAACAGGACCTGCTACGTCGCCGACTCTGGCCTAATCCTCGGCACCGCAGGGCAGCGTAACTGTACCGAGATGAATGGAAACAGGGCGGGGGGCTTCCGGCCCCCTCCTCCTTCCACGTTGCTCCCTAGGACGCGCAGTGTTGGCTGCCAAGGGCCTCCTGGTGAGCCAGGTACACTGGTCCTGCCCTCCGGGGCGGAGACAGAGGTCAGACACCCCCAGTGGAGCCTCTTCATTGGCTGTTGTTCTAGTCCATTTGCACACCTTGGACCCTGACCTAATGAGCGTGGAGTCCTTGCTCCTGGGGATGCTGGGGAGTGGGCTCCTTGGTGACAGCGTTCTCATGGGCCAGTCAGTACGATGTTTGTGTCTTCCTGCTCAGACGTGTCTAAAGTGGCCCAGCGCCTTCATGGCCAATGGCACTGTCACCCGTGCCTGAGTGTGCCCGACGCGCTTGGTTGCTCCGTAGGGCACGCGGCAGCAGTCCCCTCCCTGGGAACACTGCAGAACACGTTAGCCCTGTGTCTCGGCCCGTTTCACGCGGGGAAGTCACTGCGACAGACACAGAGTCTGACACCGTGGCGCTCAGTGTGCATGATGGCTGGACACAGTCGCCTCGCTCGGCCCAGCTGGGGGCCTGCTCCTAGGACGAGCGCTCTGCGCACATCGGCGAATGCCTGCCAAAGCCCTCGAGAGTTGGCTTGGAATCCATGGTGCATTCCAGCTGGCAGGTGACTTTGCAAAGACAGAGTCTGTGGACGATGAGGATGGCCTGTCCTGACCCAGCTGGCCGTCCGCTCGGGACACTGATGACAGTCACAAGGGCTACCAGGGAACTGGTGCTGTGGCTGCTGACCCGGGCAGCAGGGGCCAACGTGTCAGAACCAGAGGACCCCTCCCAGGGAGAGTCCGTGCCCTGGCCCCCACCCCCCGCCCCGGGATAGGGTCACCCAGGTCCCTTTTGGCTCTCTGGGTAACACGACTCCCTCCCGCCTCCCCCTGCAGCCATCAACTTCCTCATAGAGACTGGCACCCTGCTGCACTTTCCAGACACCAGCCACGGCCTGCGCAACCTCTACTTCCTGGACCCCATCTGGCTGTCCGAATGCCTGCAGCGGATCTTCAACATCAAGGCCTCCCGCTCGGTGGCCAAGAACGGGGTGATCCGAGCCGAGGACCTCAGGATGCTGCTGGTGGGCACGGGCTTCACCCAGCAGACGGAGGAGCAGTACTTCCAGTTCCTGGCCAAGTTTGAGATCGCCCTGCCCGTCGCCAACGACAGGTGAGGCAGGGGCCGGGCTGGGCAAACTGCCCCCCGCAGAGGATGGGGGTTGGGATCTGGGGCCGTCGGTGGCCTGAGCGGGGTTTGCAGGGATCTGTCCCATCACACCGGCCACCAGGGACAGGCCAGCCCTTGGCGACGACCAGCCCACATGGCTGGGGAGCAGGATAGTGGCCACGACCTCCTGGCCATGGGCTTCTCTTCTTCGGGGTTTGAAACGGTGTCGGAAAACATGCAGGGCTGGCACTAAAGCAATTTGGAGGCTCGCTGGCTCGCTTGTGCGGTAATGATGGGAGCGGCGGTGATGTGCGTGCAGTCACGCAGTCTGCTACACATCGCTGAGATCAGGGAGAGCTGACTTGTCACAGTGCTGGGTCTCCCCTGTGTCTCCCTCTTTAGGTCTCTTAAACACATCACTCAACAGTGTCTTCTTGTTCCCAGTTTCGGGTTTGGGGCATGTCTTGTTCCGTTTATTCCAACATAATTCATGTTCTTTGCCGTGTTAAGTGACATATCTTCTCGTTTGATTGCCATTGTTTGTTTCTGGTATACAAGAACAAAATTCTTTTTCAGTATTTACATTATTTCCAGAAACCTTGCTAAATTCACCGTTGGCTCTGGTAGCTTTGCGTAGATTACTTGGGATTTTCTACGTAAACATTCCCTCCCTCCCCAAAAGAGATAGTTTCACTTTTTCCTTTCTGACCTTTGTGTGTCTTATTTCCTCTTCCTGCCGAATGATATTGCCTGGGCCTCGGGGAGGCCTGACTAGAAGGGAGGAGAAGCCATCCTGCCCCCGCCGGTGACCTCGGGGCCTAGCAGAGGGTTTTATGGACGTCCCCCGCCCCTCCTGCCTTGCCGAGGGGTTAATCACCAGTGCGTGTGGAGCGTAGCCCCAGAGAACTGCTTGTTCTGCCTCCACCACGCTAGTTCTCCCCCTGGGCTTCTGCGGCTAAGTGAGCTTGTTGATCGTTTTTTCCCAACCTTGTGTTCCGGAAACCGGTACCAGTTCATCGTGATTCACTGTTCTCATGTATTACCAGGTTCCAAGAGCTGATGTTCTATATGAGAATTTTTATATCTGAGTTCATGAAGTATATTGGTCAGTACGTTCTTCAGAGCTTTTATGGGTTATCAAGCAAACACTGACTTCAAAAACAGCTGAAAAGTCCTCCTCCTTATCTATTTCCAGTTTGTGTAAGATCCATATTGTATCTTCCTTCACTCTTTGATGGGGTTCATCAATTAAATTCTCTGTGCTCAGAGTTTTTCCCATAGGAAGGTTCTTAATTAGAAAGTCAATCTATTAAATAGGTGTAGGGGTATCCAAACTTTTGTTTCATTTTGTGTTGGTTGTGGTGAGTTTACTTTTTTAAAAGATGGGTTTATTTATTTGAAAGGCAGAGTTAAAGAGAGGGAGAGGGAGAGGGAGAGAGTTTCATCTGCTGGTTCACTCCCCAGTTGGCTGCAGTGGTGGGGGCTGGGCCAGGCTGAAGCCAAGAACCAGGAACTTCTTCCAGGGTGCAGGGGCCCATCTTCCACTGCTTTCCCAGGCGAATTATCAGGGAGCGGGATTGGGAGTAGAGCCGGTGCCCATATGGGACGCTGGCATTGCAGGGGGACTTCACCCCGGCCCCAGTAATAACTTCTAATGGTCTGTGGCATCTCTAATGATGTACTTTCTGTTGTTAGTGATACGTCTTTTCTGTCTTGATCAAGTGATCGTGCTAAATGTCAAACTTTTCAGATAAATTCAAAGAACCACCTTTAATCCTCTCTGGTTTCTTCTGTTGTGTGTCTGTCTGTCTGCTTCATCAATTGCTTCTCTGCTATTTCCCTCCTTCTTCCTGCTTGGGATTTGATTTGTGTTTTTTGTTCTTCCTTCTTGAGGTAGAAACTTCCAGAATTGATCTTAAACCTTCCTTGTTTTCTAGTATAAGTATTTAAAGCCAAGCATTTTAAGCACTGCTTTATGTGATAAATACAACGTATTTTGCTGTGTTCATTATCGTTCAGTTTGAAATATGTTCTTTTTTTAAAGATTTATTTATTTATTTATTTACCTGAAAGTCAGAGTTACACAGAGAGAGCAGGAGAGGCAGAGAGAGAGAGAGAGAGGTCTTCCACCCGATGGTTCACCCCCTAATTGGCCGCAACAGCCAGAGCTGTGCCGATCCAAAGCCAGGAGCCAGGAGCTTCTTCCGGGTCTCCCATGTGGGTGCAGGGGACCAAGGACTTGGGCCATCTTCTACTGCTTTCCCAGGCCATAGCAGAGAGCTGTATTGGAAGTGGAGCAGCCAGGTTTTGAACTGGCGCCCATATGGGATGCCAGCACTTCTGGCCAGGGCGTTAACCCACTGTGCCACAGCATCAACCCCGAAATATGTTCTAATAGCCCTTGTAATTACTTACTTAGCCCATTGGTTACTTATAAATATATTGTTATATTTCCAAATATGAGTTCTTAGGGACTTTTTAATGCCATATTGGTAATGATTTTAAATTTATTTGTTTTGATCAGAGAATATTTCTAAGATTTTAGTCTTCTGTAACTTATTGAGACTTATTTTATGGGTCAATGTATGATCTTTCTTGGTGAAAGCCCAAAGTGCACGTGTGTGTATGCATGTGTGTATGTGTGTTTGTACATGTGTGTATGTATGTGTGTATGTATATGTATGTGTAAGTATGTGTATAAATATGTGTATTGTAAGCATGTGTGTATGTATATACGTAAATGTGTGTGTATTGTATGTGTATATGTGTAATTGTGTGTATGCGTGTACATGTGTGTATCCATGTGTATATGTTTGAGTATATGTGCATGTATGTATGTACATGTATGTATGTGTGTGCATGTGTGTATGTGTAATTATGTGTGTACATGTGTGTGTATGTGTGTGTGCATGTTCTCTAGTGTGGCCAGATAGTGAACAGTCCTGTTCAAATCCTTGATGTCTTCCTCATTGATTTTCTCCTATTCATTCCCCCATTACTAAGAAGCATTAAAGGATCTAACTGTGTCAGTGCATTTGTGTCTTTCTCCACTTCTGTCCACTTTGCATCCATGTATTTTGAAGTTATTGTTAATGATGTATACATCTATAATTGTCATGGCTTGAATGAATTGTTTCTTTCATTATAAACTATCTATCTTTGGTAATATTCTCTTCTTAAAGTCTATTTGTCTGTTACTAAAATAGTAGCTCAGCTTTATTTTTTTTCTAACTGGGTTTTTCCCCCATCCTTTCATTAGCAGCTTATCTGGTTATTTATATTAAAAATGAATCTCTTGATGAAAATCCATTATCCAATCCGACAATCTCTGCCTTTTAACAGAAATATTTAGTACATTTACATTTAGTGTAATTAATCATAAGGTTGGGTTGAAGCCTACCATCTTGCTATGTATTTTGAATATATACATTCTATTTTTGTTACTCTGAATTCTTTCCTGCCCTCTTTTGAGTTAAGAAAAGAATTTTTTTAGTATTTTCATTCTTTTGGCTGTTTAGCCACATCTCTTGGTGTTATAATTGATGGTTAATCTAGGATTAGAATAAGTGTCTTAGTTTATCAGTGGTGTAGTGTTGACTTCTTCCCACTCTCCCCAGGCTGCATCTTCCTAAGCAGCTGAGCTGAGAAACCATCCCTCCCCCCCAGGGTGAAATCCCTGAGAGGGCCAGGGCTGCAAGGAGGGGAGGGGGGTGTGTGTGTGCAGGGACCAAGCCTCTGGGCGATGCTCGGACCTCAGCCAGCTCAGCACTCAGGGCCCTACCACCCCAGCCCGAGTCGTCCAGTTCCTGAGCTTGGTGCTAGCGTTGGCCGTGAAGAGTTCATAGTCACAGTTGCCTGTTCTCTCAGCCCTGGAAGCCCCAGGGGGATGCTCACCAGCAACGTTTGGGGAGCTGGCCCCACACTTGGCCTCCATTGTCCGTGTCTCAGCCTCCCTGAGCCCCTCTGCCTGAGGCCATCCTCCGCTTTCTACAGGGCCTTGGGGCCCAGAGAGACCTCATGCGCCATGGGGGCCAGAAGAAAAGAAGCCCCAAGAGGAATGCAGGATTCCTTGGCCCTCGCACCACACCATGGGGTGTCTGTCCTTGGCTTTGGTCTAAGAAAAACTCAAGGTGTGAGTTTACAGCATTGTCACATCTGACAATTTTATGGTTATTTTATCAGCAAGTTAGAGGAGACACTGCTAACAGTAACTGGTTTTCTACATTCTATATCCAAGACAGATACATATACTTGTCATAGGAAGGCATTTCATAAGGTTCTGGAAAAATGGAATTAAAAGACAATTGTATCCCAGTGCAAAAAAAAAAAAAAAAAATGATATCCATGGAAACAAGGGATCATTGCAAAGTTCATGGGAAATGTGTATTATGAAGCAACTGTGAATGAATTTTTAAAAATATTGCACTGGAATAGGCCTACCTTTAAATTCCAGTTTTGTGAGCTCTTCTGAAGTCACCGTGTGTGTGCGTATCGCTGACGCAACTGCAGAGGTAGGCAGCTCACGGCAGGTCCTCGTGAGAAGCAGTGTGGAGCGCACTGCTGGGGAGTGCACTGCACTTCCTCCTCGTCCTGGAGTGGGGGCAGGACCCCCACCTGCGGGCGTGCAGTGGTTGTGAGGACCAATAGGAGAGCGCATCTCACGTATTTAGAACTACGTCTCCGGGAGGCTGTCAGATACTTGCAGTTGTGCTGTGGTTGCTCCTTTGTCGTGTTAAGTCCTGGGAGTGGCGGTGTCTGTGTCTGTACAAGGTCAAGGTCATGAATAGGGGGCTGTGTTCCATCCTAGCGCAGGTGTAACGGCTCCCTTGTGCCCTGGCTGGGTCCGGCTCCTTGCAGCCCAAGCTTTCATAAGGTCAGCGGTGCTGCTCCCACCATCGAATCATTGCCGACGATGCCCTGGCGCCCCCTCGGAGCTGGCTCTTCCACCTGCGTGCAGTCTGGGGCATGACCCCCGCCGCACCCTGCCCAGGGGCCCTGAGCGCACAGCACACATCCACACATCCGTGTGGGCAGCACAAGCCCCCGGGCTCCCAGCACACCCCACTGTCTGAGGAGGCCCTGGGGAGGTGCATAAAGGCGGGATTTTAGGAAGGTGGGGATTAAAGCAGGTTGCTCGGCTGGAGAGAGCTGGGGGTGGGGGAGGAGGCAGTGTCCCTTCCCCCAAGCCCTGAAGTGGCTGGAAAGGACCCGGCGCCTCACCCCTGCGCAGGGCTACCTGCCTGCCCTGAGACGTGGTGCCTTCTCGCTTCCCCATGTACTGAAGAACCAGGGCACACAGGTCAAAGCCAGGATCCGTGCACGGTTGTCCGCGGTAACCACAGAGGATCACTTCCAGGACTGCCTGCAGGTCCCGCAGCCCACGGTGCTCAAGTCCCTGCTGTAGAATGGCCTCGTGTCTGCGTGCAGTCTACACACGTTCTCCTTACCCCGGGTCTCACAATACCCAACACAACAGGAATGCCACGTAAATAATGCTTGGACCGCATTGCCCAAAGAACAATGGCAAGGCAAAAATCTGGATGTGTTCAATACAGATGCAATTTTTCCTTCAAGTTTTTAATCCAAGGTTGGTTAAATCCATAGATAAGAAATCCGTAGAGGCCAACGCCGTGGCTCACTAGGCTAATCCCCTGCCTGCGGCGCTGGTACTCCAGGTTCTGTCCCGGTTGCCCCTCTTCCAGTCCAGCTCTCTTCTGTGGCCCGGGAGTGCAGTGGAAGACGGCCCAAGTGCTTGGGCCCTGCACCCGCATGGGAGACCAAGAGGAAGCACCTGGCTTCTGGCTTCAGATCGGCGCAGCGCGGGCTGTAGTGGCCATTTGGGGGGTGAACCAACGGAAGGAAGACCTTTCTCTCTGTCTCTCTCTCTCTCTCACTGTCTAACTCACTGCCTGTAAAAAAAAAAAAAAAAAGAAAAGAAAAAGAAAGTAATCTGTAGATATGGAGGGCCAAGGATGTACTATTTTATGGGATCCTCTTCCAGAATGTTCTACAGGCCTTCCCTGGACTGCAATGGATTTGTTTCCGGGGACTAGAAGGGCTGAAGCTACACCCTTTAACAAAGAGTCCAGGCACTGCCCGTGGCCACCCCACAGCTCCCGGCGCCCAGACAGGGCTGGCTTCCAGGCACACTCTGGGAGGGACCGCTGTGACACCAGCCATGTGTGCCTCCCTAACCCAGGGTTTTTACGACCAAGCGCAGCCTCGTAAAACACCCCCCTCTTTTGCGCAAAGCAGCCTCGGTCTGACTTGCAAGGCGGTCGTGTGTTCTCAGCCGGCCAAGAACACCAGATGGCCCCAAGGGTCAACGGTGTTGCTCTGAGCCCTGCCGGCTTTGCCCTCGGGACCGTGGAGCCATGTTGTGTGTCCACCAGCCAAGGTCAACTGAAGGGAACCTGAGCCCTGCCCGCGGCGGGAGCGCCCACGCCTGTCTCCCCTCAGCTTCGTCCCAGCCTCTGTCCTAGGAGCCTGGATCACACAGGCCCTGCATCCGTCTCCATTTCGCTCTGGAGCCGGCATTCTCAGCCATGGATGAGCCTCTCTGTCTGAGAGCAGAACTGGAGGGCCCGCGAGGAGGGCGGGGGTCCTGGCCGGGGGCTCAGCCTCGTGCGTCCTCAGTAGGTCTCGGTGTCTTTCAGCTACCTGCTGCCGCACCTGCTTCCCGCCAAGCCCGGCCTGGACACCCATGGCATGCGGCACCCCGCGGCCAACACCATCCAGCGGGTGTTCAAGATGAGCTTCGTGCCCGTCGGCTTCTGGCAGAGGTTTATAGCACGGATGCTGATCAGCTTGGCCGAGATGGACCTGCAGGTAAACACGGCCTCTGTGCCGGGGAGGTGGGTTGGGGGGGACATGGCCTTGCCCGCTCAAGCCGCTTCCCCTGGGTGACACCACCGACCCGGGCCCAGGCCGCAAGCCCAGCACAGACCCTTGCAGCCCCTTCCTGGGCCCCCCGAGATCAGTAGCCCTTGGCTGAGGCAGAACCCCCCTTTCGGAGAGGAAGCCTCACCATCACCCACCTCCACCTCCACTCACCTAGAGCATGTTCCAACAGCACGCCCAGGGCTTCTGACTCGGCGGGTGGGGCTGGGGCCGAGCACTGGCACTTCTGACCGGATCCCCGGGACGCCGCTGGCCCCGTCACCACACTCGGGGAACCTGACTTTAGAAGCTGGGTTCAGGCTGTACACCCCACTCACTGGGCCAGGAGAGAGGGGCCCAGTTCTGGCAGACACACACTACCCCCAGAGCACCCCGATCAGAACCTCTGGGCGTGGCTCCCGGGGAGAGCAGTCCCTGTTGTCAGTGGCATCCATTTCCTGCAACAGTTGACGACTGCGTGGTTCTCCGTGGGGTTCCCAGAGCAGCAGCAGCGGCCTCATCCGGGAACACAGGGAAATGCAGATCCTCAGCCCCCCCCTCCGCCCCCACCCCGGTGCAAAAATCCATCTAAAACTTGGGGTGGGGGGAGCCCAGACATCTGCTCCCATGAGCCCCCCCGGGGCCCCTAGTGCACTCTGTGGTTTACATCAACCCTGGCTGTGGAGTCCTTGACATTGAACTCTGCGTGAGTTTGCTTTTCCTGCCTTCTAATTAGAAGACCCTCATTGGGTTATATAACTCCTTGGCTCCAGAAAGATGTCCTTTGATCTTCCTATTTTATTCAAACAGCAAGAAAAATAGAGGCAAGAACCCAGAAAGCCCAGGCGGGGGGCTGGGGGAGTTTGTAGCACTGGGAGGGCGTGCAGCAGGCTCTGCGCCCCCCTCCCACCCCCGCTCTGCCTTTGAACTCTATGTCCCACTGGGTTCCAAGTGGGAGGCCAGAGCACCAGCACTGTCGTCGCTGGCGTGGGGCGCAGCTGGCTAGGAGAGGAGTCCTGTTGGAGTTCAGATGGGTGAGCTGACCGGGAGAGGGGGAGCGGGAAGCTTAGCTCATCGCTCATCAAAGGCGTCCCTGTCCCAGGGGCACGAAACAGGCCTGGTGCGCTCTGAGCCCAGCTGCTCCCGTGTGATGGGCTCGGCGGTTTGCAAAGTGATTCCTCCCCAAGGATCCTGAGCCATGCCACCCCCTGTGGCCCTACTGCTCAGCATCCAAACTCGGGAGATGGTGGCCGGCCAGAGGCCACTGTGCACCGTGCTCGTGTGCAACACAGCCTAACAGAGGGAGCAAGCACTTGGAACCAACGTAAACGTCCAAGAGAAGGGAATGGTTCCGGACATTACTGTACTTAGTAAAAATAGGAAATTTTAGTAAAATAAATCTTCTGTGGGTTTTAATGGCAAAGGATAAGTGGTAGCTCTTTTCCCCCAAAGATTTATTTATTCATTTGAAAGAGTTACAGAGGGAGAGGGGGGAGAGAGAGTGTGAGAGAGAGATCTTCCATCTGCTGGTTCACTCCCCAGGTGGCCGTAACGGCCAGTGCTGGGCCAGGCCAAAGCCAGGAGCCGGGAGCTTCATCCAGGCCTCCCAGGTGGGTGCAGGAACCCACGCACCTGGGCCATCTTCCACTGCTTTCCCAGACGATTAGCAGGGAACTGGATCAGAAGTGGAGCTGCAGGCAGAGGCTTAACCTACTACCCTACAACGCAGACCCCATAAGTGGTGTTTTTAAAAACATACAAAACTAGAAGTCCAATCTGGTCACGGCTGGTTTTTAAACATATGGAGAAAGAATAAAAACCTTGGAATAATGGACGCCAACGTCTTCCTAGCGTCTCCGTGTGGTGTTACACGGCTGCTTTATTTTCTCCCATATGTTCTCTTTTCCACGTTGTCTAGCATCAAGTTTTGCTTGTAAACTCGGGGAGGGAAAATTTTTTGGAGTTCTGACTATTTGGGAGCCTTTGGGAGACACCTGTAGCCCCGGCCCCAGGAGTGCCGGGAGAAGAAGCCACGCGGGAGCCAGCAGGGAAGGTGGGAGGTGCCGGGGATGGGGGAGTTGGGCCGGCCAGGCCCCCGGAGCTCTGCACAGGGCCGACGAGCAGGCGCTTTTCTCTGCCCCTCAGCTTTTTGAAAACAAGAAGAACAACACCAAAAGCCGGAACCGGAAAGTCACCATTTACAGCTTCACGGGAAACCAGAGGAACCGCTGCAGCACGTTCCGGGTGCGCCGCAACCAGACCATCTACTGGCAGGAGGGGCTCCTGGTCACGTTTGACGGGGGCTACCTCAGGTAGGAGCTCGCCCAAGCGCACCTGCCCGGGAGGCGTGGCCCCCTCGCCGGGCATCCAGGGTTCTGCTCCCTAGAGGGGCCCGTGTGGTACCCACCCCCCACCCCTGCAACCATCCTCCCCCATCATGCACACAGGTGGGGAGGGTGAGGGCCGAGCTGGCCTCCCCAGCCCAGGACCAGAGCGGGGGGCGGGGGGGCTGAGCACCTGGGCACCTGCCCTGGACACAGGGGTGGGGCCTGCAGGGGCTTTGCTGCCCCCCAGCCCACTCCCTTGTTCTGAGAGTAGGAGCCAGGCGGGATGGGGGGCGTGGGGGGCGGCGCTCAGACTCCCCCCATTACCACCACCACCACCACCCCCATCCTGTGACCTGACAAGACACCCACCTGGTGCCATGTGCCTGGTGTTTTTAAGACATGAAGTCTGTCCTGCAGGTTTAGCGAATGAGAGCACACGCGGCTGTTTGATATTCACAGTGCGTTTTAAAAAACTGTCCTTAGCTCTGTGAGGAGCGGAGAGGGAGGAGGGGAGGTCGCTCCCCAGAGGGCCTGCGCTGCGCCCCGCAAAGCTCTCTGTGAGCCCACGGATGCAGAGTGGGCAGGAGGGTCCTCCCTGGAGGCAGGGTGGTCTTCCCCGGGGTCCACAGCCCCTTCCTGCCTCCTGGCTTTCAGCGTGGAATCCTCCGATGTGAACTGGAAAAAGAAGAAAAGTGGAGGCATAAAGATCATCTGCCAGTCGGAAATGCGGGACTTCTCGGCCATGGCCTTCATCACCGACCACGTCAACTCCCTCATCGATCAGTGGTTTCCCGGTGAGAGGGCGGGAGGCGGGGCTGCCTCCGTGGGCTAGCAGAAATCCCAGTGGGATTCAGCTCGCACAGCACGGCTGGGGAGCATCGTCGGGGCCTCCAGGCTGTACGCAGTGGGGGTGGGGAGCGGCACAGGGCCCCACACGTGGTGCGAGACAGCGCTCACAGGCAGCCTGCGTGGGTCTTGTTTACTCACTGAGGACAGTGGTGGGGCCTGGGGAGCTGCCGAGGGAGACGGACCCCCTGTGCAGAGGCACGGAGGGAGGGGCGCCCCAGCTGCCCGCCCCCCCCATCCCGGCGCGGATCAAACCACCCACGCGGCTTTCTCAGATCCTTTAGGTCCCCGGTCTTCCTTGAGAGTCCGCCCAAAGAAAACACTTTTTGAAGTGAGGCTGCTCAGAGAGCTGTTTCGCTGCTGGGTTGGAGCCGACCCCCAGCGCGGCCTGCAGGGAGGAGGCGGCAGGCAAGGGCGACAGGCAGCTGTGCAGAGGAGGCCACGCCGGTAGAGAGTGGGTTTGGGACCCCAGCCCAGCCCCCGCGGCCAGCTGCCTCCCCTGCACGCTCTCTTGCAACCCAGGGGAGCGCCAAGGACGGTGCTTAAGGAAGAGAGGTGGAGCGCTCCCCATGTACCAGGGCCTGGCTTCCCTTGGAGCTTGGGCCCTGCAGGGATCGATGGGGAGGGGAAACCAAGGCTTAGAAAGGGCCCCTGGGGATATGCAATCCGGTGTGTGTTGTGGCCGTCTGGGGGCATCTGGCCATCCAGTGGGGGGTACATCCAACCTTTCTGAACACTTGTCTGGCGTCCCCCCAAGCCAAGGTCCCCAAACAGCAGGTGCTGGGGAGCTGGACAGGTGAGCCTGTTAGACAGCCAGCTGAGACAGGAAGGACCTAGCTGAGCACCCCCAAACAGGGCCTGGGGGAGCCAGCAGCAGCAGCCAGCTGCCCGGAGCCCCTGTCAGCCACTTGCGCGTGGGCCTAAGATGTCAGGCATGCCCCCCTCCTAACCTGCAAAAGCCGATGCTTGGCCGGCCAGAGGGCACCGCCGTGGGCAGCCCAGAGGGCATTCCTCTGCATCTCCAGGCAGAGGCGTGCAAGGTCCCATGTCACTGTTCAGGTCCCGTGTCCAGTGACTGGCTTTATCAGAATCGCTACTCGCTTCTCCCCAGCCCTTGCACAGGGCATTGGAGTGGCTGCAGGCCTTTCACTTCTAATCTTAAGAACAGCTCCTGATGCGTGGTTGGGCTTCGGAGAGTAGCTCGGCCCCAGCCCACAGAGCCAGCTGGGACCCAGCCATGCAGGTGGGAGTGAGGGCCACTCACCCAACTCCTGCCCCTCCTCGGCCACCGGGCGGCTCCCAGGGGTCTCCCGCCTCCTCTGGGCGCATCACAGTCCCCAAAAAGCACCCCAGTGTGGTGCCGTGTTCTATCCTCTCCTTGGGGCCCGGGTGAGGACAGACAGACCACCTGCTGTGAGAGCCCGCCTGGCCCAAGGTGCCGGGGCCTCTGGGGGCCCTGCAGCTGCCTCACGCTGGGCCGTCTCCTGCTCTGGCTCCATTTAGCCCTGACGGCCACAGAAAGTGACGGGACCCCACTCATGGAGCAGTGTGTGCCCTGCCCAGTCTGTGCCACGTCCTGGGCCCAGCACACAGACCCCAGCGAGCGGTCGGAGGGCGTGCAGTACTTCGACATGGAAGACTGCGTGCTGGCGGCCATCGAGCGGGACTTCATCGCCTGCCCCCGACACCCGGACGTCCCCGTGCCACTGCAGGAGCTGGTCCCTGAGCTGTTCATGACCGACTTCCCAGCCAGGTAGGCGCCGACGGCCCCTCCCAGGACACAGGTGCCGGCCCTGGGCTGTGCAGGGGTGATCGCCCAGCTTGGGGCCGAGCCACTGCTTCCCAACGAACCTCGGCGACTCCTAGGCAGCAGGGCGAGGCAGCCTGCAGGGGCCACAGCCTTCCTGCTTTTGAGGCCCGAGAGACCCCACTGGGCAAAGCATTTTGCAGGTGAAGCCGTCCTGGGCTCCTGCGCCTTCTTCCCCACTCCCCAGCGAGAGAGCCTTCCTGCTAATGCGGCCCCAGCCCTCGGCTCCCACGGTCCCTGTCTACCCAGCGCGGCATAGCAGCCCCTAAGGCTGAGCAGGACCGCCTGACTGCGTTCTGAGAGTGGCCTGCGTCCACACCAGCCAGCAGGGAGATCTGAGAGACTACGGGAGGAAACAGGAGATGTCTTCCGCCCCGTCATCCAACAGGAAACGGCCGCAGAGCCTCCCCCGTGGGAGCTGTGGCTGCCGAGAGCTGGGCTGATCTCCCGGGGACAGTGTGACGTCACTGGGTCCCAGCATTTTGGAGTCCTGAAGTCCTGGTGTGTTGACTCATTCAGGGGAAGGCTGAGTTCTGGTTTCTTTCAGGAAAATTACACTTTTTTTTGTTTTTGGTAAGACTATGAAGAGGCGGTCAGCGCCGGAGCTCACTAGGCTAATCCTCCACCTGCGGCGCTGCCACCCCGGTTCTAGTCCCGGTTGGGGCGCCGGATTCTATCCTGGTTGCTCCTCTTCCAGTCTGGCTCTCTGCTGTGGCCCGGGAGGGTAGTGGAGGATGGCCCAAGTGCTTGGGCCCTGCACCCCATGGGAGACCAGGAGAAGCACCTGGCTCCTGGCTTTGGATCGGCGCAGCGCACCAGCCGTGGTGGCCATTGGGGGATGAACCAATGGAAGGAAGACCTTTCTCTCTGTCTCTCTCTCTCACTGTCTACTCTGCTTGTCAAAAAAAAAAAAAAGAAAGAAAAGAAAAGAAAGTAAAAGAATGTGAAGAGGCTTCAAAGAGTTGCTAGAAAATGGAATTAAAAGACAAGTTTAGGGGTAGGCGATTGGCCTCGAGGTTGACTCCCATGTCCAACATCCGAGTCCCTGGGTCCCATGCCTGGCTCCAGCTTCCCACTCACGCACACCCTGGGAGGCAGCAGCGATGGCTCCAGCGGTTAGGTCCCTGCCACCCGTCGGGAGACCTGGATTGGGTCCCTGGCTCCCGGCTTTGGCCTGGCCCAGCCCCTGCTGTTGCAAGCTTTGGAAAGTGAACCAGGGGATGGGAGCTCTCTCTCTGTGTCACCCAAATTTAAAATACATATATTATGCATACTAATAAATTATACCAATTATATATTGTGTATCAGCATGTTACATGCTATATATTAATATATATTATTATATATATAGGTGTCTTCACAAAGTTTGTAGAAAGTCTGTGCTGTGTGAAACTTTTGCATGGGTTTCAAGAATTTTTTGCACCCACGTACTTGTCTTTTAATTCCATTTTCCTGCAAACTGCCTGACGTCCCCTTGTATCTGTGTTCTCACTTCCCCAAATGGCTCCAAGCGGGTGATCACTGCCCCATACTCCAGCAGGACCGGGGGCCAGGAGGTGCGGGAGGTGGCTCTTCCACGGCTGCACTCCTCCCATGGTTCTTTGCAGTTCCCCAGAGGCTGTGGCTGGGGCGGTGACAGTGAACACCACTCCTGCAAAGCGCCTTCCCCTCCCTGCCACGTCGCCAGCTTGAGGGTCCCCAGTGTGAGTGTACGAGCAGACCAGGTGCTCCCTAGGTGCTGGGTTTTCCTTTCTGTCTCAGGGAGGCCCCAGCTGAGCCTGGGCTTCGGGCTGTGCTGGGTGGAACCCGAAAGACCAGCTCTCGCTGGTCTTTCTTGCTGATTGGTTTGGATCGAGTCTCAGGCCATGGCATAGTCTTGAAATGAAGTTACCTGGTGGAGAGTCGGCACCATGGACTGGATCCCCAGCAGAGCAAAGGTGCCAGGGACCCACTAGGGTGCAGGCACCACACCCCCTGGCCCGGGGTTTGCTGGCAGAACCCTGCCCTGTGGCTGCTGTGAGAGAGTGCACTTGGCAAGGCTGCAAGAGTCCTAACAGGTGCCCCCAGGGCCTCGCCAAGCCCCCCCCCCTCGCCCCGGCTCCCCCTGCCCATCTGAGGTGGCCCAGCGCACCACAATTCCCAAGCGGCTGGATTTGGTGGGCACTTGGGAATCAGCCCCAGCCCACCCCCGAGGGCTGCAGTGAGCGTGGAAGGTGAAATCTACCAAGTCTGGAAGCGTGGGAACTGCTGCTTCCCTAGGGCTGGGGGTCCGGCGGCCAGCAGGGCTCAACTGGAGGCTGCACCTGCCCCGGACAGGGAGGCACCCGGGCTGGGGTACAGATGAGGAAGCCCGGTGGAGCGCAGCAGAGCCGAGGGGGCCCTGAAGCCTGGGGGCGTCAGCCTGACTTCCCCCTTACCCTCTGCCCCCCTCCTCGCTCCCTCCCCCCCTTCTTTGTTTCACACGGTGCCCTTTCTCCCCACGGTTCTTCCAGGACCGGCAAGCAGGGTCAGAGTTGTGTGGTGAGGACCCAGAGATCCGGGAAGGGGGGACATGAGGGCATCCACGGAGGCCTGAGCCCCACATGCCGCTCGGGTGGCCCCAAGGCTCTAAGCCTGCCAAGGGTCTGCCGCTCTGATGCTTGGAGGCTCTGGGCCGTCCTCTGGGCCCCTGAGACCTGGGCTGCTTAGGTGAGGGCCTCCGGATCTGGAGAGAAGGCCAAGGCGACCCGGAGACACTGGCAGTATTTCCAAAGGCCCAGCAGAAATCTCGCCTTTATTTTTTTAAGATTTATTTATTTATTTATTTATTTATGTATTGGAGAGGCAAAATTATAGACAGAGAGAGGGAGACACAGAGGGAGAGGTCTTCCATCCGCTGGTTCACTCCCCAAATGGCCGCAATGGCCAGAGCTGGGCTGATCCGAAGCCAGGAGCCAGGAGCTTCCTCAGGGTCTCTCACGCAGGTGCAGGGGCCCAAGCACTTGAGCCATCTTCTACTGCTTTCCCAGGCCACAGCAGAGAGCTGGACTGGAAGTAGAGCAGCCGGGATTCAGACCGGTGCCCCTCTGGGATGCCTGTGCCACAGGTGGAGGCTTAACCTACAGTGCTGGCTCCAGAAATCTCCCCTTTAGCTGGGATTAGAACCCAGACCAGCATGGGGGCCTCAGCCCCGTGCCCGGGCGACATCCTGGCTGCCAACTGTGGGGACACTGCTTGGTGGTTCAGACCATCTTTGCATAATGAAGAGAAATGGGGAAACAGCCAAGCTCTGTGGTTTGTCTGATGGGTGCCTGCTCTCCGAGCCAAAATCCTTGTGAGGGAGACATCCCAAGGGCTCCTCACTCGACGCCACCCCAGGCAGAGGCTTCACCCGGGGCAGGTGCCACCTGCGTCTCAGAGGCCTCGCTGTCCTGAGCCCACTTGGCGGAGGCGGAGGCTGGGGCTTGGCAAGGCTGGGCACAGGTCTGTCCAGCCTCCCAGATGGCCTTGAGCCGTGCATGCATCCGCCATTGGGGACCAGCGGCCCAGCCAGGTCCCCTGCACCTCCCGGGGCTGGGTGGGCCTGGCCTGAGCCCGCGCTGTGTGTGCGGCAGGCTCTTCTTGGAGAACAGCGAGCTGGTGCACCGTGAGGGCGAAGGCAGCACCCTGGGCCAAGGCGGCAGTGGCACCGTCATCTACCGGGCCCAGTACCAGGGCCAGCCCGTGGCCGTGAAGCGATTCCAGATCAAGAAGTTCAAAAACTTCGCCAACGCCCCAGCAGGTAACCGAGGCCCTGGCCCAGCCCCCTTGGTGTGCAGACACGTGCTCCCGCCTCCGTATCACCTCCAGGGTGCGTGTGGGGCAGGGGAGGGGAGCGGGTGGGTGGGGCCAGCGTGGACCCCAGGAGGCCCCTGCTGTTTGCCCAGTGCGTTGGGAGACAGGCTGGAGGGCCAGGCCAATCCTGGAACCTGTGCCTGGAGACTTCCCTGCTGTGGAGGCGTGGAACTGTCCTTACCATTTCCATCTCTGTGCCAGCGCAGACCTGGTGCACACCTGGCCTCAGGGGGGTCCCGTACCTGCAGGACCCCTCGTAGCCATTGCGGCGACAGGTGGGAGGGGAGGTGTCCCTGGAGCTCCTCCCACCCCCGGACCCCCAGAGGCAGGTGCTCCCTCTCCCCTTGGCACACACGGGCCCTGGGTCACGTGGGGCTGGGGGATGCTCCACTCCTCGAGGCACCTGCCACCAGCTTGCCGTGGCCTTTCCCACTGCTGGAGCAGAATTCCACACACCAGGTGATTTGTGAGAAAGAGCGGTGCGTCTGGCTCTCGGTTCTGAAGCTTTGGAAACCCCAGAGCGTGGTGCTGGCACCTGCGGGGCCCTCATGCCATGGTGGAAGGAGACAGGGCAACTGAGCTGAGAACCAGGGGCTAAGAAGGGGGTAGAACTTGCTGTCCTGACAGGCCCCCTCGTGACAGCTGCAGCCAGAGGTGGATCCCTGCCCTCACAGCCGCATCTCCTCCCTGAAGGCCCAGCCCCTAGCACTGTTGCCTTGGGGCTGAGGTTTCCAATGCACGGATCTCAAACCTGGCTGCATGCCTGTCACAGGCGAGGGCCACAGCCAGTTTTCTCTCTGGCTGACGAGGGATGGTGACAGCTTCCACTAAGGACCAAGTGACCAGCAGAGACGAAAGCCCCCACAAGCCTGATGAGGCCGAACCAGGAGCTCCTGTGCCAGGCTCTGGGCAGAATGAGTTGCAAGGGGGACCCTCGGGTGGCAGCAGCTGGGTGGGGTGAGGGTGACCAGAGTGGGGACACTTGGCTCCCCCGCCTCCACCCGGAGGGCCGGCGGGTGCTGGAAGTGGAACTGCTGGAAGTGACAGGGCCACGCTTAGCACTTGAGGAGGGGACTTAATGAAGCTCCATAGTGACGGCCTTTGGGGCCGCATTCCTGGTGACGGCTTTGCATGCCCTATGTTCCTTAAAAGCAAATCTTGCCCCGGCCCAGCCCCCAGGCTCCCAAGAGACAGGGCCCCCGACGCTGTGGGGTCCATCCGGCCAGGCCTTGGTCGCTCTGGACTCGGGGTGCCCAGCGGAGTGCTGACGGCTGTTCCGTGCCCCGGCAGACACCATGCTGAGGCACCTGCGCGCCATGGACGCCATGAAGAACTTCTCGGAGTTCCGGCAGGAAGCCAGCATGCTGCACGCCCTGCAGCACCCCTGCATCGTGTCGCTCATCGGCATCAGCATCCACCCGCTGTGCTTCGCGCTGGAGCTCGCCCCGCTGAGCAGCCTCAACACGCTGCTGTCGGAGAACGCCAGAGGTGCGGGGGCGGGGCTGCCGTGGGCGCAGGCGCAGAGCCCGCCCGTGCGTGGGGCAAGGCACCGACCAGCTCTAACCACGGAGGGGCCGCGCTGGCAGGGCTGCAGGGCTCACGCGTTGGAGACAGGGAGAACTGGGTCCGGATTCTGGTTGTCTGCCATAGTCAGAAGTCGCTTAATTGTCCGCCTGTAAGGGGCATAAAACTAACACCCCTCCCGGCGGGCACCTGTCCTGCCCGTCGACGTGCAGACCACCCTCTAACCACAAACACACCACGCGTCCACAGTTAGCAAGGCTCAGAGACCCTGGGCTCAGCTGGACGAGACCTTACCTTTCAGCCAAATTTTAAATCACCCGTTTAGAAACAGGAGATTAAACGCCTCCTTGCTCCTGTCTTTTCTTGAGGGATGAAACACTGGTAAATCCATCACGTCTGACACCTGCCACTCACGCCTTTGGCAGCAGGACAGCCTTGGCCTGAGGGCAACTCTGTGGGTTTTGAATCCTTGCTCTTTGCAGTGAAAACCCCAGCAGTTCCAGGGCGGAGGTTGAACGGTGGGCACTTCTGTCCCACATAATATTTCACTGAGGGTCATTTTCTGTCCTGGCGGCACCAGCCTGGACAAGAGTGAGAACGTGAGGGCCGTATCGTGGGGCAGCCCCTGGCTGGGCTCGGTCCAGGCTCTCCTCTCCACGTGAGAAGGGACTCAGGGAGGGGACACAGATGACAGGGAGCAAGAGGCCAGGGTTATGTCCAGGTAGAGCAGAAGTGCACCTCGCTAGGACTGCGGGCAAGCTTGGGAGAGAGCTGCAGCCAGCAAGGTTCCAGGCCCTCCTGTTACACCGCCTGGAGTCACAGGGCTGGTGTCTGGGATGGCACTTAATTGCATATTCAAAAGGGGCAGGGCTTTCGGGCAACGCTTCGGTATTGCCCATTTCTGTGCCCCTTTTGGGAAATTTCCGAAGCGTCATGGCATCAGGTGCGTGATGGGGGTGGGAGGGTCGGCCCTGTGGATTTCATCGTAACGACCTAAAGGTCGACATGGCAACAGAGCCTGCAGCCATATTGGATAGTTCTGCCTCGTGCTGGTTTCCAGGTTGCAACATGATGAAACTGGGGGTTTCTGCTACCCCGAAGGTGGGGCTGGGACAGAGCACAGAAGGGGGGTTGAGCAGTGCATGAAGAGGAGGTCTGGGTGGTGCACGGAAGGGCGTGGCTTGGGGCAGCGTGGGCTGGCGGGAGCCGCCCACAGGATGGCCAGGGCTGTTGCACTGTGGGCTGTGCTGCTGCAGAACAGGCCGGGAGGCAGTGGGCAGGCAGCAGGGCGGGCTGACAAACTCAGCTCCTCCTCGCCAACGCGACCTCGCCCGACATCAGTAGGACACAAAGTTTCTGGGGAGACAGAGGGAAGAATGGGAGACAGTTGCTGGAATGATGTTTTTCCCAAAATATTGATAACGTAGGAAACGGTTCCTCTACCTTTGTGCCAGACTCTTCCTTTATGCCCCTCGGACACATGCTCACCCAGAAAATAGCCTACCAGATCGCCTCCGGCCTGGCCTACCTGCACAAGAAGAACATCATCTTCTGCGACCTCAAGTCGGACAACATCCTGGTGTGGTCCCTGGACGTCAAGGAGCACGTCAACATCAAGCTGTCCGACTACGGCATCTCGCGCCAGTCCTTCCACGAGGGCGCCCTGGGCGTGGAGGGCACCCCCGGCTACCAGGCCCCGGAGATCAGGCCCCGCATCGTGTACGACGAGAAGGTACCCGCCTGCCCAGGCCGGCCCCCCCGTGCAGGGGCCCGGGGCCTGTCCGGGGCCAGCCAGGCAGTCCCGATGGCACCTGTGGTTCCCAGGCTCAGAATCCCCCCAGCCTCTGCTCCCTCTCCCACACTCATCGAGGGAGGTGCTGGCTCCAACCCGAAGGGTCAGGGCCCCATGTCCATCTGCCCATGACAAGGTTGACTTCTCCTTAGCTTTCGAGTTTTCACGTCTTGATGCACAGACAGCGGAGAGGCTGCCGACAGGGGACCAAGAGTCCAGGACAGAAATGGGTCTCGGTTGGGTCCCGACTCACAGTCTGATGTGCAAAGTGGGGACAGAGGACCAGCCCAGAGGGACTGCTGAGGACCAGCCCAGCACAGGTGCTGGCCAAATCCAGTGCGCAGCCAGAGCAGACTGGATTCTAGCAGGATGGCCGTGGCCTCCCCAGACCACGGCTCAGGGGCCACCTTCCACCCTGAGAGCTGCTTGGTAGATGCCGACACAGGACTCTTGCCACCGAGTGGCCACTGTTGCATCTCGTGCCAGCCTGGTGCTGAATCACCCAGAGGGGAAGTTTCCATTGTCTGTAATTCCTTGCTCTTAGGTGATGTTCATGTGGGCCATTGGCTGGTGGCTTTAAGAAGAGCCTTATGGTGGGTGGGTTACCTCGGCACCTGTGGCATTAAGGCCAAGTCAGAGCAACGAAGGTGCGAGCCGCTCAGCAGCAGGTGAGTCAGGCAAGGCGTTCACCTGGAAGCTGAGATGATCCTAGAGGGA
Organism: Lepus europaeus; assembly: GCF_033115175.1. Taxonomy (NCBI): domain Eukaryota; kingdom Metazoa; phylum Chordata; class Mammalia; order Lagomorpha; family Leporidae; genus Lepus; species Lepus europaeus. Next base: position 10,185,552 of record NC_084837.1, read on the forward strand.
CCATCGCCGTGGCGTAGCGGGTTAAAGCCCTGGCCTGCAGTGCTGGCATCCCATATGGACTCTGGTTCGAGTCCTGGCTGCTGCTCTTCTGATCCAGCTCTCTGCTATGGCCTGGGAAGGCAGTGGAGGATGGCCTCAGTCCTGGGGCCCCTGCACTTAGTGGGAGACCTGGAGGAAGCTCCTGGCTTTTAGATTGGCACAGCTCCAGCCATTGTGGCCACTTAGGGAGTGATCCAGTAGATGAAAGACCTCTCTCTCTCTCCAAGTCTTTCAAAATGAATAAAATAAATCTTAAAAAAAAAAAAAAAAGAGGGTCCTGAAGCAGTGGGCATCTCAGTGTAGCAGTTCAGATGCTGGTGCGCCCCATACCAGAGGGCATGGGTTTGAGTCCCAGCTCCACTCCTGATTCCAGCTTCCTGCTAATGTGCAAGTGAGGCATCAGGTGCTGGCTCAAATGCTGGGCCCCCGCCACCCACGTGGGAGCCCCAGATGAAGTCCCTGGCTCCTGGCTCCTGGCTCCTGACTTCTGCCTGGCTCCTAAAGGCATTTGGGGATTGAACCAGCTCTCTCTGTCTCATTGCCTTTCAAATCAATAGAATATGTTTTAAAAATCTTGTTAAAGCATTTAAGATTGTAATAGGAACATTCACATTAAGAATTCTCAGGTGTTTCCCAGCCACTATCCTACTGAAAAATTACTTCTTGACCCTTAAAGAGGCCTAGTACGATCTCCCCTGGGCTCTCATATTTTTGTGATGGCTAAAGTTAGGGCAGACAACACCACGATGCAGGAGACCCTCCGTTCTTGTGAGCTGCAGACATGGTTCCTCTAGCACCGAGCCTGCTAAGCTGAGGGTCTGTGTTCTGATACGCATGGGTGAGGACCACTTGCAGCCCTCAGTCAGTGACTGACAGCAAGGCCTCGGTGTGTGTGTATTGGATGGATGGATGGATGGACGGACAGATGGACGGACAAAGAGAAGGAAGGAGGAGGAAAAGGATGGACAAATGGACAGGACAGGTGGTGAGGTGGTTGGTTGAGGGGTTGGACAGAGATGGGTGGATGATTGGTGTATGTGTTGAAGATGGTCTCCCTCTGGGCAGGATCCGTGTTGACCTGGTCTAATTGCGTCTCCCTGCTCTCCTACCCCAGAGCCAGCTTGTGGAAGCCGCTGGGCCCGGGGGACCTGACATGGTTACCTCTCTGCCCAGGTAGACATGTTCTCCTACGGCATGGTGCTGTACGAGCTGCTGTCCGGACAGCGCCCCGCACTGGGCCACCACCAGCTCCAGATCGCCAAGAAGCTGTCCAAGGGCATCCGCCCGGTGCTGGGGCAGCCCGAGGAAGTCCAGTTCCACCGGCTGCAGGCGCTCATGATGGAATGCTGGGACACGAAGCCCGAGAAGGTAGCCGGGGCGCCGGGAGGCTGAGGGGCCCGCCTGCCCCCCTTCGCCGGGGACAGCTGGGCTGCCCCTGCTTGCTCACTCCTCCTGCAGGGAGACGCCGACTGCCCCAGGGTGTCCACTCTCGTCTTTGTGTGTGTTTCCCTCTCCGGAAGAATGAGCTTCCTCCCCTCTCCTGCCCGGTCTTTGGTTCTTTTCCTCACGCACACAAAGCGTGGTGACCCCAGCCAGCCCCTGAGTCCCTGCGCAAGGGCCCGGGAAGGAAGTGTCCCTCTGCGAAGGGACACTCTGGGGAGCAGCAGGCTCAGACCACTGAGTGGGAGCCGGGTTTCCTTCTCGGCTGTCTGTCTGTGTCTGGAGGGCGCCGATAGTTTCAGGGTTACAACTTGTTCAGCAAATCAGAGCTGGCTTAGTGGGCTGGTGGCAAACATCTTCCCAGGGAGGTATGGCCTTGGCCGTGGACGTCTGACCACTGAGGTCAAGTCGGCATGGCCGATGGTGACCTGAGTCCCCGATGTGTTCGTCGCTGGAATCCAGCATTTGGTCCCGTCCTGCTGGAGACAGTGGATTTCATGGGCTGAATCGGCGCTGATGTGGCCGCCCGCAACCTTGCTCATGCCCCTCTGGCCTCTCCCCCACAGCGACCGCTGGCCGTGTCGGTGGTGAGCCAGATGAAGGACCCCACGTTCGCCACGTTCATGTACCTGCTGCCTTGCGGGAAGCAGTCGGCCTTCTTCTCATCCCAGGGCCAGGAGTACACCGTGGTGTTCTGGGACGGGACCGAGGAGTCCAGGTAACCCCGGCCCACCCGCGCCCCTGGGCGGAGAGAGGGGACACAGCCCCAAGGGTGCCTACGCCATGTTGTTCAGTGGATGCTGGGGGCGAAAGCCTGGTCTGTGTCCACGCAGGAGAGCGAGGGAGGGAGAAAAGCGAGTCCGCACGTGCAGGCGTGCAGCGTGCGTGGCTCTGTAGGTACGAGAAGCAGAGGGGCGGGTGTTTGGCCCAGGGGCTAAGATGCAGGTTAGGGTGCCCGTGTCCCACGTCAGAGGGCCGGAGTCCAGTCCCCAGCTTCTGCTCATGCAGACCCTGGGAGGCTGCAGGTGCCGGCTTCTGCCACCCATGTGGGAGACCTGGATTGAGTTCCTGGTCCCAGTTCTGGCCTCAGCCCAGCCTCAGCCGTCGTTAGGGTACTTGGGGAGTGAACCAGTGGATGGGAGTGTGGCTTGCTTATTCTCCCTCCCTCCCTCCCTCCCTCCCTCCCTCTCCCTCTCCCTCTCCCTCTCCCTCCCCCTCCCCATCCTGTCACAAATAGAAAAGGAAACAGAAGAAGCCAACAAGGGGGTGGGACTTCCGAGGGCGTCAGAGGAGCCCGGGTGTGTAAAGATGAAGCTCCGAGCAGTTGCTGGGTGGTGGTCCGTGACACTGGGGAGAGGGAGGGCGGTCCTTGGAGTGACGTTGCTGTGCTTAAGGGGGTGGGGGGGCCAGAAGCAGGCAGGGTGTCCCCTGAAAGAAGGTTTGTGGGCGGCACCTGCTATTGGTGTCAGTTTGTCGCAGGGAAGTGGAAGGGAGGGGGGAGGGTGGGAGAGGGCGTGGATATTCAGGGAGAGAAGTGGAGACACGCAGCGCAGGGAGGGCCCAGGTGTCCGCCGGGCAGCAGCTCAGCCCCCCGGGGCTGCAGGCTGTGCATGGGCAGAGAGGCCATCAGTCTGGCTCTGCCTCTTGGCTGCGGCGTGTCCTGCCACCCCAGCCCACACCCCAACGTAGGGGAGACAACAGGTGGCTTTAGGAGAGAGGGGGGCCGTTCAAGGGGGTGATTATAGAGGAGCCGTAAAACCCTGGGGAGGGGAACCACAGGCTCCTAGGTGTTGACAAAGTGAAAAAGAGAAGCCCAGGCAGACGTCTGGCCCAGTGGGAAGTCCCCACTGTGGATATCGACCCCTGCATCAGAGGGCCTCAGTTTAAGTCCTGGTTCCACTTCTGTTTTTAAAGATCTGTGTATTCATTTGAAAGGCCATGCATCAGAGAGAGAGAGAGAGAGAGAGAGAGAGAGAGAGAAAGAGAATCTTCCATCCCTTGGTCACTCCCCAAACTGCCCCAACAGCTGGAGCCGCACCAGGCTGAAGCCAGGATCCAGGAACTCCATCCATGCCCCTACCCAGGTGGCAGGGACCCAAGCACTTGGGCCATGATCTTCTGCGCATTAGCAGGGATCTGGATCAGAATCAGAGCAGCCAGGACTCCGAGTGGCCCTTGGATACGCCAGGCCAGCATCCCAGGCAGCACAACACCAGCCCCCTGGTTCCACTTCCGGTTCCAGCTTCCTGCTAGCGCACAGCATCCGAGGCGAGGGCTGGAGGTGGCTCAGGAAACTGGCTCCCTGCCGTCCCCATGGGAGACCTGGGTGGGGGTCAGGCTCCCGGCTCCAGCTGGACCCAGCTCTGCTTATTGCAGGCATGTAGGGAGTGAACCAGCAAATGGAAGACCTCTGTCTCCAAGCCTGTCTGTCTGTCTCTGTCCGTCTCTCTCCACCTCTCCCTCTCTCCCTCTCTCCCTCTCTCCCTCTCTCCACCTCTCCACCTCTATCTCTGATTCTCTTTCAAATAAAGAAATATTTTGAGAACCCTGTGGAGGTTAGGGTACGAGGAGAACTGAGTGGGAAGCGTGCCAGGTGGTGTTAGCAGATCCATCACGCGGAGTGGGTGGGCGCTTAGTAGCAAAGACAAGGCCTGGGGTATGATGAGCAGGTGGCTGGGGTAGCGTGGGGGGACAAGCACTGAGGACGAGCAGGTGGTCCCGGGAGAGGCCGGGGTGTTGGAAAGATAGTGGCAGAGCCTGAAATCCCGCAATGTCACCACCTTGGTCGCACCTGCAGCCTGCCCTCTCCCGCACACTCGGAGTGATGGCGTCACAGGCACGTGAGCATCTTAGGGAACCGCTCATGTCCACACAGCCCTAGTGGCCTACCTTGGCAGGTGCCAATCCAATACGGCTCCGCCAAAGCAACCTGCAGGCACAGTGAGGTCAGTGGAAGGGACTTGGCCGTCTCCCTGCGGTCTGACTTGGGGAGATCTGTGTTGGATTTGGTGCCGCAGGCACTGTGGGTTCTGTCTCGGGCTCACTCTAAGGAACAATGCCCTGCGGAAAGAAGGCCCTCAGAGCACAGCCACGTGGTGCCCCCTGAGGTGGTTCCAGGACCTCCTGAGGATGGCAGAATGTGCAGACACCCAGGTCCTGGATGGAAAATGCCATCCAACCTGCCCAGGACCCGGGCACCTCCTGCTGGACACGGTAACTCCTCTCTAGACGACTCAGCGCCCTGGACACAGCGTGGCTGCTATGTCCGCAGTTGTGCTGCAGTGTTCGGGGAGTGAAGACAAGAAATGAAAGTCTGGACGTGTTCCGTACAGATGCAGTTTTTCAAAAATAATCTCGACCCCCGCTGGGTCGAATGCGTGTGGGTAGGGCTGCGTCCCTGGCTGCTGGTTCGAATCTACCTGTGTGGAGAAGGTGAGAGAGACAGCTGCAGGACTGGCCCTCACCCCAGAGCACTCGTGCCCCTTGGTTGGTAGGGGCGGTGCCCTGATTGTATGCACCCATGGGGTGGAGTCTGGGCGGGGTTCAGTGCACCTGACATCTTCTGGAAGGTGTCTGTGGTACCTCCACATGCAGCTCAGTGCATACGTGTTCTCACACTGTCTCCTCCGTGCTGAGGGACACAGCTGTGTCGTGGGAAAGCAGGCGTGCAAGGGGGCGGAGTTAGAGTGCAGAGCTAGAGAGAGAAGCTGCAGGGAACTGTCCAGCTCTCTGTGGCTCTATGCCTGACTCCCTGCCCATCCCACACCACCTGGACACAGAGCCTGCAGACCCAGAGGGCTGCCGGACCCTCCCTCCGGGGCACCTGCAGGGGGTGACATGGAAAGCAGAGCCTTTGCAGCAAGCACACAGTTGGCAGCTGTGTCGCTGCTGTTACGTGAGAGTCTGCCGTGGCGTGGGGTGAAGTTTAGGAGCAAGCACGACGCTGTCGTTGGAAGCCACGGTTTTCAGCCTGGGCTAACGTGGAAGAGATGCGAAGCAGAAGTGAAGCCCTGTGGTGCGGAATCAAAAGTGGATGGACTTTGAGGACACGCAGCGCCTGCTTCCTAGCCCTGCCCATCGCAGAGCCCTAGAAACCAGTCAGCCCAGCCCCAATGCGCACCCCAGGAGCCAGAGGGTGGGAGTCAGGGCTCAGCCCAGGAACAGCTGACCCCAGGGGTGGGGCAGGACGTGGGCTGGAACATCCGACACACGCAGAACATCTGACATAGAACATCTGACATGCGGAACACGTGATACACAGAACATGTAACACAGAACATCTCACATGCAGACCATCTAACACAGAGACCATGTAACACAGCACATCTGACAGGCAGAGAACATCTGACAAACAGAAGCATCCAACACAAAGAATGTTTGTACGTAGAACACATGACATGCAGAACATATGACCCAAAACATCCGACACATAGAACATGTGACACACAGAACATGTGACACAGAGAACGTGTGACACACAGAACATGTGACACACAGAATACATGACACAAAGAACATGTGACACAGCCATCAGAGACTTCTGAGGGGCGTTGGAAGGACTTGGGAGCTGACCTGCTCCTGCACTTACTGATGGGCCCTGCTCCACCCACGTGGGGAGACTCTCTTTATCTTTTTAGTATTTTTTTATGAAAACAGAGAGGGAGAGGGATGTCTCCCAGTTGATGGTTCACTTCCCAAATGCCCGCGACAGCCAGGGCTGAAAACCAAAGCCAGGAGCACGGGACTCAGTCTGGTTTCCCCACATGGGTGGCGGGGACCCGAGGACTTGAGCCATCACCTGGGTGCACGTTGTCAGGAATCTGGGTCAGAGGCGAGCTGGGACTGAAGCCCGGGCACTCAGTATGGGGTGCAGGCGCCCGGAGCAGCATCCTCACCGCTGCACCAAGTGTGCCCCCAGCTTCTTCCACGCTCCCCAGCGGGGCCGGGCAGTTCAAGTCCTGGCTACCCTGCCGATCCAGCTGCCTGCTGGTGTGCGTCCTGGGAGGCAGCTGGTGGTGGTTTAACTACTTGGCTCCCTGTTACCCGTGTGGGAGACCTGGATTGAGTTCTGGTTACAGGAGTGACTCAGCGAGTGAGGGAATCCCTGACTGTCTGCCTGTCTGTCTGTATCTCTCTTTCTTTGCTTTTCAAATAAAGAAAAAGTATTTAATATATATATATATATATCCCCAGCAGCCTGAAGAAGGGCAAGCTCGTGGGAGGGAGGGGTGTTCCAGCCAGAGCACAGGGGCGGGGACATGGAGGAAGAGGAGGGGGCAGACGAGATGCACCTGAGTCGGGGGCGGGGCTGGGTGTGGGTGGGGAAGACAGGCAGACGGGATGTGCAGGGGCCAGAATTCTGCCTAGAGAGCAGACTGCTTTCTTTGTCTTTCTCTTTTTAATGTTTTTCAAAGGCAACGCTGCTTAGAATATCCTGGTTGTTTCCTGGGTGCGCAGGGGCGAGCCTGCAAGAGTAGACAGGCAGCGCTTTGAAGAGAGCGCCCTTTGCTGTTAGCGCACTGTGTGTATCGTCGCTCAGTGGTCCATGAGGACAGAGGTTCCAGCCTCTGATGGCAGCGGGAGTGCGGCAGGGAGCAGCCTCTCCACCCGCTTAGCTTAGTCTCGTGGGCTGGGGAAAGACCTGTGTGGTCCAGGGTGCCATGGCCAGCCCCTCCTGCTGTAGACCACGGCACAGAGCCACTCAGGAGGTACGGTGGGGCAGCCGGGCCTGGGGAGCCAGCGGCCAGCTCTCAGAACCCAAACTCTGCAGTTCTCTGAGCACCCACGGTTCCCATAGCCTTGGCTTTGCCCACTTGCCCTCGAGGGCTCCTCACGCTCATGGGGTTTGCAGCGGGAGGGCCGTGAGTGGTCTCCTGGGAGGCGTGTCCTTCCCACGGGGGCTCCTGTCCCACCCACAGCTGTCACAGAGAGAGAGCGAGCCGAGTCTTCCCCTGGGCTGCCCTTTCTCTGCCTAGTGTCACCCTGCAGACGGGACACTCTCGGCCGCCCAGTGCCGGTCCTGGATTCTCTCGGGGATGAAGGAGGCTGCAGCCGTGCCCTCCTCCGGGGCTGTGAGGCCACAGCGGAGGGGTGGGGGTGGCCCTGGCCCCCCGGGAACTGAGCCTCACCGTTGCCGATCCTAGGAACTACACGGTGGTAAACACGGAGAAGGGCCTCCTGGAAGTGCAGAGGATGCGCTGTGTGGGGCTGAAGCTGAGCTGTCAGCTGAAGGTGCAGAGCTCACTGTGGACGGCCACCGAGGTAACCGCCTGTCTGGTCAGCACAGCGGCAGCCCCCGGGGCCGGGGCGGGCGGGCGGGGGAGGACACCCCCATACACCCCGGCCCATCCTGGGGAGATGCCCGGAGCAAGGCCCTCAGCCACATGAGGCAGTGGTGCGTCACCGGCGGCCCCTGCTCCTGCCCGCGCTGGCCCACAGCCTGGATTCAGTCACCTGAGTGCCAGGTGCAGGCGCTCAGCCGGAGGGAAGCCCCAAAGGCCGTGATGGGCCCGAGCTTCCTGGAGCGCCGGGGTCTGCACAGCAAGCCCACCCTGCGCTGTCCACCCCGGGACAGTTCCCGCGAGGCCCCAGGAGCTGGGCTCTGAGGAAGGCAGACAGGACAACCCCGAAACAGATGCTCTGAAGCTCTGGGTGGGGGGTGGGCTGCTGGGCCCCTGCATGGTAGGGTAGCACTGGTCCGCGTCAGAAATCTCCCAGACGCTCAGCCCCTTGGCCTCTGCAGTCTCTGGGGTCAGAGCGCATTCGAAGGAGCAGACAGCTCCCCGCACTCGGGCACACGCAGGTCTGCCAGGTGCACCCCCCGCCGACTTGCAGGGAAGGCAGGAGGCAGGCGGAAGCGCCATGGAGCGCCAGGCTCAGGCACAGCCGCGTCCTGGTTAAGCCAGTCCACCTCATGCCCTTGGGGGCCAGGCGTGAGAAGCACAGGAAGGGTGACCCCCTCTGTGTGCACCACACACACAAGTGCCCCCAGAAAACTCCAGAGCAGTTCTCTCTGGGGAATGAGCAACGGGCTGTTGTGTTTTTCTTCTTTGGAGTCTTCTGTGTTTCGAGAACTTTCTCCAAAGATTGGAAATATTCATACCACCAACCAGGAAGCCTTGATGCTTGTTACTTTTTAAGGTGCAAAAAAGGTCCCCCCAAGTGAGCATGCCCCCCTAGGGAACGCCAGCCGCTTCCCGCCCGGGACTCACAGGGGCTGTCTGCCTCCCAGGACCAGAAAATCTACATCTACAGCCTCAAAGGCATGTGCCCCTTAAGCGCACCCCAGCAAGCCTTGGACACACCGGCTGTCGTCACCTGCTTGCTGGCAGTACCTGTCATTAAAAAGGTGAGGAGGTAAGGGGGAGGTGGGCATGTAGTCTGTGACCCCCACCCCTGGTCGGGTGAGTCCCCGGGTGGTGTGGGCTGGGTGAGGCAGAGCCACCTGGCGGCAGTCACCCTCCGGGGGCCGGGGGCCCTCACCAGCGTCTTTGCTGGTGCACATAGCCAGCTTGGCACAGCAGTTCCTCCGCCCCGACAGGTGAAATGCTTGTAGGTGCAGAAGGTACAAGAGCGCAGTGTGTGTGTGTGTGTGTGTACGCGCGCACATGCATGTGCCCTGCCCCTTCTGGCCGCTTGGCCTCTGGAGGCTCATCCCACCTGCCTGGGCCAGAGCCTCCCCTTGGCCACTCTGTCACCAGGTCCTGGCAGGTCCTGCTCCCAACCCCTGTGGGCAGCCGACTCTGCCCCCTGTGCCTCAGCCTCCTCTCCAGTGCCCACCGTGGGCCCCAGACCCTAGTCCTGGCCTGCTCTCGTTCATCTCCCAGCCCTGGCCAAGGGATGTGCTCCCCAGCCCCGCCGGCTCCACCACACCTTAGGGATCAGACCAGATGGGCAGGGCGGTCCCTCCCCAACTCCTGCCGCTGTCCACGCCGTGGCACCATGCTCCGTCTAGGCCCTCGTTCCAGGAGCAGCCCCCGCACACACACCTCCTCCATGACTCATCATCCAACGCCAGTTTGCTCCTCTGCAAAATGGGCATGATCAGGACGAATCCCGGGGCCTAACGTAGCCAACGCCGGAGGCCGGTGCTGTGGGAAGCGGGAGCGTTATTACGGCTTGCTGACAGCTGCAGAATAGATGAGCGCTGCCCTCCAGCCGGCTCCGGTTTCAGTTCTTAAAAAAAAAAAAAAAAAAAAAAACAAAAAAAAAAACCCAGGTCTGAAATGAACCTTAGAGAACGCGGGAGAGCAGGGCACAAGGCGGCATTGAAGGCCGTGGCGGGCCAGAGCCCCCAGCCAGGGCGCCTCCTCCCGCACCACGGGGGGAATAAAGCCGGGTCTGTGCGAGCCTCCCTCGCGGGTGCTGCCCCCTCAGAGGCCCTCCTGCCCGTGGCCACGCAGGGCAGAGCCCTGCATTTTTGCACGCACAGGCACACGCCCAGCCAGGACCTGGCCCGAGCAGGGACTCCAGATCGAGGCTCGGCCCCTGTTTGCCTTGGCTGCCTCCTTTCCCTGAAGTCCTGGGTGTGGATTCCGATGCTTTCCTAGGGCTCATCGCCCCGGCTGCCGAGCGAGAGGTCGGACGCCCAACCTCCCCAGGCCCCCCGACTGCCCCTCGCTGGCACAAGGCCAGGATCCTTGCTCCGTCCTGACTCCAGCTCTGTTCTGGGGAGCTCTTCCTGCGCCCAGCGAGCCTGACTCTGGCATGTAAGGCTGCGCATTCAGCGCTGTGCCTGCAGCTTTGACCTCTGCCATGACCCCCGAGGGCTGTGGCAGAGGCTATACTTCATCATAGGGGTGGGAGGCACCCAAGGGCCCTGCCAGTGAGATCAGGGATCTCGCTGGCTGGGAGGGTGGGCACAGCGGGCCGACACGTGCCCCCGGGAGAGGGCTGAGTTGGGAGAATTGGTTCACCAAACATGTGTTGTCCACTTGAAACAGAAACCATGTGGTGTCCCAGGACCACAGAGAGGACGGGGACTTAGCTCATCCCTGTGCCCAGCCAGAGCAGGGGAGCCAGATGTGGTCTCGTGGGCCCCTCCTCCTGGTGGGGGCAGGAGGCAGGGAGCCGACCCCGCGCTGCCTACAGCCGCTGTCACATTAACAAGCGGCATGCACGGAAGGAGGGTGCGTGGCCCCACGCGTTAGCCAGCTCCCTGCTGCAGAGGCCAGCGGTGCAGTCCAGCTGACGGCGCCCTTCCCGGAGCCGTGGAGCTACTTCTCCATCCAGAGCAGGGGAGGCGAGGGAGCTGTGGCGGGAGCCCTGGCCTCTCCAAGCGCTGGCCGCTCAGGGCGCGGATGTGTCGGGTGCAGGAGCTTGACGCATCCCCGTCTCCTCCGCAGAATTCCTTCCTGGTGCTGGCAGGCCTGGCCGACGGGCTCGTGGCGGTGTTCCCCGTGGTGCGGGGCGCCCCGAGCGACAGCTGCTCCTACCTGTGCTCGCACACCGCCAACAGGTCCAAGTTCGGCATCGCGGACGAAGACGCGCGGCAGAACCCCTACCCGGTGAGGGCCATGGAGGTGGTCAACAGCGGGTCCGAGGTCTGGTACAGCAACGGGCCAGGCCTGCTGGTCATCGACTGTGCCGCCCTGGACATCCGCAGGCGGCTGGAGCCCTACACGGCCCCCTCGGCCGTCACCGCGGTTGCGTGCAGTTCCGAGTGCAGGGGCGAGGAGGTCGTCTGGTGCCTGGATGACAGGGCCAACTCCTTGGTGATGTACCACGCGGCCACCTACCAGCTGTGCGCCCGCTACTTCTGCGGGGACCCCAGCCCCCTCAGGGACACGTTTCCCGTGCGGCCCTTGGGCCCGGAACCTCCAGACGCCCACGGCGCTGCCCCGAAAGAGCCCGAGGGGGACTGCATTGCAGATGTGAGCATCATGTACAGCGAGGAGCTGGGCACGCAGATCCTCACGCACCAGGACTCGCTCACCGACTACTGCTCCCTGTCCTCCTACTCCTCGTCCCCGGCCCACCGGCCCGCCAGGTCCCCCTGCAGCCTGCCCAGCTCCCCGGCCAGCTGCTCCAGCGTGCCTTTCTCCACTGACTGCGAGGACCCAGACAGGCTGCAGGAGCCCAGCGCCACGCCCGACAGGGCTGAGCTGCAGCTGACCCCCATGGACGGGGACGCGTTCAGCCAGCACCTGCAGGCCGTGAAGGTCCTGGCTGTGAGGGACCTCATCTGGGTGCCCAGGTAGGTGTCCTGGACCTGCCTCTGGGGACTGGGCCGGGGAGCCCTGTGGCTTCCCTGAAGATGCTCGGAGACCCGACCGGGCTGTGCTAACACGTGTGCGTGGCATCTGTTGAGCAAACCTAAGAGCGGCCGTGCTGTCTACGCTCAGCTGCCCGCCGGCCAGCTTGAGGCCAAGGTCGTCAGCTGTGATTAGGTTTGCACCTGGGAGCGTTCTGGCTGCCCAGGGCCGGCCCGCCCGCCCCTGGTAACCTGATCCCGGAGCAGAAACTGCGCCTTTCTCTGGGGCTCCGTTCCAGGTTCCCTGCAGGACAAAACCCTCTCCCTTCTCTCTGGTTTCCAGGCGCGGCGGCGATGTTATCGTCATTGGCCTGGAGAAGGATGCAGGCGCCCAGCGGGGCCGAGTCATCGCCGTCCTAAAAGCCCGAGAGCTGACTCCGCACGGGTGAGACGGGGCGAGCGGCTCCCAGGGGACCCAGGGGGGGCAGCATGGGGAAGCCAGGACCCCAGCACCAGGTCCCACGCGTGGCCCCTGGCCCTGATGCCCTCTGTTCTCTCATCCACCAGCGAGGCCATCAGGCTAAGCAGGAACAAGCCGGGCTCCTCCAGGCAGCTGCTAGGGGCTCAGTGAATACCCGCTGAACTGGGCGTCACACTGGGCAGGGCTGCCTGTTTCTGGGGTACCCAGTGCGCCTGTAGACCACGTGCCCGACCTGGGGTACCTCTCCAGGGCCAGATGGAAATAGGGGCCCCTGGAGGCGATTTCCTCTCACACTTGCTAAGTGGGGAGCCACGCCCAGGCTGTAGCAGGTGGGGCCATCTCCAGGCGGGGGTGCAGTCCGGACGTGGACAGGCCAGCCTGTCCAGGACACAGCCTGCGACACCGGCGCCCGACTGCTGTTCCTGGCAGTGTGTAGCGCTTTGTGTTGAGCAGCAAGCACCGTGTGGGGAATCTTCCTTATGAAAAGCCCTTCAATTTAAACACACACGTGCACAATGTGTGTGTGCATGTACATGAGTGTGTAAGTGTGTGTGTGCTTGTATGAATGTGGTGGGTATGTGTATATGTGTGCAGGAGTGTGTGTGTGCAGGAGTGTGTGCAGGAGTGTGTGTGCAGGAGTGTGTATGTGCAGCAGTGTGTATGTAGGAGTGTGTGTGTGCAGGAGTGTGTGTGTAGGAGTGTGTGTGTGCAGGAGTGTGTGTGTGTGGCAGGAGTGTGTGTATGTGCAGGAGTGTGTGTGTGCAGCAGTGTGTATGTAGGAGTGTGTGTGCAGGAGTGTGTGTGTGTAGGAGTGTGTGTGTGCAGAGTGTGTGTGCAGGAGTGTGTATGTAGGAGTGTGTGTGTGCAGCAGTGTGTATGTAGGAGTGTGTGTGTGCAGGAGTGTGTGTGCAGGAGTGTGTGTGGCAGGAGTGTGTGTATGTGTAGGAGTGTGTGTGTGCAGGAGTGTGTGTGTGCAGAGTGTGTGTGTGCAGGAGTGTGTATGTAGGAGTGTGTGTGTGCAGGAGTGTGTATGTAGGAGTGTGTATGTGCAGGAGTGTGTGTGTGCAGGAGTGTGTGTATGTGCAGGAGTGTGTGTGTGCAGAGTGTGTGTGTGCAGGAGTGTGTGTGTAGGAGTGTGTGTGCAGGAGTGTGTGCAGGAGTGTGTGTGTGCAGGAGTGTGTATGTAGGAGTGTGTATGTGTAGGAGTGTGTATGTGCAGGAGTGTGTATGTGCAGGAGTGTATGTGTGCAGGAGTGTGTAAGCAGGAGTGTGTGTGTGGCAGGAGTGTGTGTGTGGCAGGAGTGTGTGTGTGGCAGGAGTGTGTATGTGCAGGAGTGTGTGTGTGCAGGAGTGTGTATGCAGGAGTGTGTGTGTGGCAGGAGTGTGTGTGTGGCAGGAGTGTGTGTGTGGCAGGAGTGTGTATGTGCAGGAGTGTGTGTGTGGCAGGAGTGTGTGTGTGCAGGAGTGTGTGTGTAGGAGTGTGTGTGCAGGAGTGTGTATGTGGCATGAGTGTATGTGTGTGGCAGGAGTGTGTGTGTGCAGGAGTGTGTGTGGCAGGAGTGTGTGTGTAGGAGTGTGTATGTGCAGGAGTGTGTGTGTAGGAGTGTGTATGTGCAGGAGTGTGTGTGTGTGGCAGGAGTGTGTGTGCAGGAGTGTGTGTGGCAGGAGTGTGTGTGTGTGCTTTGCACACCTACACCTCACACCGGGCTGTGCATTCGCACCATCCATCCATGGCCGGGTGGGTTTTGACATCGTCCGGAGCATCGGGACAGAGGAGCCCCATCTGGCCGCATGTTCCAAAGCAGGATGCTGGGCGGGGGGGTCTTTGGCCACTCCACTCCCGTGCCCACCAGCAGTGGGGCAGTGACCCTTGCACTGTGAGTGGCTCTGGAAACAAAATCTGGGTTTGCTCCGTGCCGCGGCTGTCTGTGGACGGCCTTGAACTCGCAGTCGGACTTCTCTGAGCAGGTGGTCCGCAGACCAGGTCGGCTGGCCTTGGCACGCCTGCGGTTTTCACCTATCCACTCCCAAAGCCAGGTTCTACAAGAGCCAGGCACGCTCACTGGAGTGAGAGAGAGCCGCAGCGGCCAGCTGCCAGGACAGTCCTGGCAAAGCCGCGGGGAAGCCGGAGGCCTCCAGACATGCTGGTTAACAGGAGAGTCTCGGCGCCGGGCAGGAGCGCATGGGGAGAGGGCGCAGACGGCGCCCGGGGCCACCAAGGAAGAGTCGTCCCAGGAGCCAGCCACTGTGACCCAAAAGGAAGCTCGTGGTGTACCCAGAGACCATGCAGAACAGTTCTGTAGCCCCAGACCCCGTGTGTGCGTGACTCGGGGCAGTAGTCTGCTGCTTAAGCCGCCCTGAGATTCCTGCACACAGAATGGGAGCAAAGGCTGAGGGGAGCAGCCAGGGAGTCGAGGGCTCACGCCGGCCGCGGGCCGGCCCCAGGCAGGACCCCAGGCCGCTGGTATTTTCTGGGCACTTGGAGGTGAGGCCCGGAGGATGCCTGCGCTGGTTGAACCTGTGGCCTTCGAGGGAGTCCGGTGCTCACAGGCAGTTCCCGGGAGGGTGACCGGTGCCCCAGCCACTTCCTTGGATTTGAGGCCTCAGCCAGAGTGTGGCGCACCAGGGAGAATGGGGCCAGGGCATCCCAACGCCAGCTCTGCCAGCCCGAGGAGGTGCAGGCAAGGGGCCCGGTGCCAGCCAAGAGACGGCCCTGTGCCTCTTCTCAGACCCCTTCTCTCTGCAGGGCGCTGGTGGACGCAGCCGTGGTGGCCAAGGACACGGTTGTGTGTGGCTTCGTGAATGAAGACACAGAGTGGTGCCTGGCCGTGTGGAGGGGCTGGGGCGCCCGGGAGTTTGACATCTTCTACCAGTCCTACGAGGAGCTGGGCCGGCTGGAGGCTTGCACACGGAGGAGAAGGTAATGCCTGTGCTGCCACGGCCATCGTGCAGAGCCGGCCTCCGCCTGTAGCCCCTCGAGGACGCTGGGAAGTGACCGGGACTCCAGTGGGTTGGGTGTTCTCGCTCCTCTAGGGTGAAGTGACCTAAGCACCAGGTCTCTCCACTGCAGCCTCCATGGCCCCAGGCAGGGCGGTGGGCTCCGGTGGGAGGGGCCTCCTCCTGCGTCCCCCATCAGCTGCCAGGAGCAGCAGAGAGGACCCCACTCTGGGCTGGGCCCCACCACAGGAGGCGGGGCCTTCCTGACAATGGGCCTGCCCGTTGGCCTTCCTGGATCTCAGATGGAATTACACAGAGGCTCTCGGCTGGGGAGCCGCCCGGGGCAGGGTGGGAGGAGGGCCGTGACCCCGTCCCCTCCTCCCCGCCCCTGGGGGCCCCCAGGCTCGCAGCCCCTTTCAGGAGCTCTCAGTCCCAGGCCTGGGGCGGGCGTGGGCAGGCAGCGATCAGATGTCCCCTGCCCGGGGAAGTCTGTGCCTGAGAAGCCCCCGAGGGCCCTGGTGAGGCGCGGTGCCCGCTCGGTCCGGGGTTGGGTGAGTCCCTTTAAGTGCCAGCCGGAAAGCCCAGAGGCCCTGGGGAGCCTTTGCATTCTTGTCCCCGACAAAAGGAAGGAGAAAGTCCGCTAGCAGCCTCGAGAAAGGGCCTTGTGTTTCAGCCTTTGGAAAATAAACGCGGACGCAGCTGGAGCACAAGCCCTGTTTGTTTGCACGTAATAATCTTGTTTATCACCGTAGCAAATTAAGTGACGTCTCGGCGGTTAGGCTGTGCCTGGGAACTCCCAGCGAGTGGAGCTCACACCGAATGACGGATTGGTCCAACCCTGCTGCGCACCGGGACGAGACGCAGGATTGGCCGTGGGGCGTAGGGCCACCAGCGAGCATTCCTGTAAATCACGCACACACAGCCGTGTGCACACGTTGCACACATGCACACGCACAGGCCCGTGTGCCCCTCTTTGCCAGGAGTTGGCCAAGAACGGGAGCTCAAATGGGAGATGTGTGCAGCCCAAGTCATTGACCCTTTTCTCAGGTTAAACAATAAAAACCAAACATGGGGTTTGCTGAGGGGTGGGCAAACGTGGAAATACACAGACCCTCAGGAGGGAGCGCAGAGCCTCTGCGGAGAGCTCCAACCCTCCCCGGGCCTCGCTGCCCAGGGCAGGAATGGGCGGCCCCAGAACTGTTTCCGTGGGCGGAGCCTGCTGCTCTGTCCCAGAACAGCCTAAGGAAAGAGACCCCCCCCACCTCCCCTAGGGACTCGGGCTCCAAGCCCCAGGGGGCCGAGGGTCTATGCCCTCTGCCTGCTCCACTGCCTTTTTTTTTTTTAAGACTTATTTTATTTATTTGAAAGAGTTACAGGAAGAGGTAGAGACAGAGAGGTCTTCCATCCCCTGGTTCACTCCCCAGATGGCTGCAATGGCCGGAGCTGTGCTGATCCGAAGCCAGGAGCTTCTTCCAGGTCTCCCACATGGGTGCAGGGGCCCAAGGACTTGGACCATCTTCAGCTGCTTTCCCAGGCCATAGCAGAGAGCTGGATGGGAAGAGGAGCAGCCGGGACTAGAACCGGTGCCCATATGGGATGCTGGTGCTTCAGGCCAGGGCTTTAACCTGCTGTGCCACAGCGCCAGCCCCTCCACTGCCTTTCTTTCACCCCAGCCCCCCAGCAGGGCCTTAGGGGTCACTGTCCCCCTCCTCTCACCCTGGGGCCCACGGCTACCCATTAATGCCCCAAATACAAACCAGGTCCCCTGCCCCCAGCCTGCACTCTGTCACCTGCAGCCAGGTGGCTTTGCCACCATGCAGGCTCCCCAATCCAGACCCCATCTGCTTCCCCACCTCACCTTGTCCTTCCCCAGGCCCACGCCAGGTGAGGGGACCCCTTCACATGGTTAGAAACCATGCAGGAAATGGTTCATGAACTTGAGGACATAGAGATGGAAATAGAAAACTCACCACGAACTCCAAAGGTGGACTATCAACTCAGGGGGAAAAGTTTGCAATCGAGAGACAAATAGCTCACTTGCTATTATTATATAAAGAATTTCATATTTGTCAACAAGAGAAAGAAGGGGCCGGTGTTGTGGTGCAGTGTGTTAAGCTGCCGCCTGCGAGACCAGCATCCCATATCAGAGCACTTGTCCAAGTCCCGGCTGCTCCACTTCTGATCCAGCTCCCTGCAAGCACACCTGGGAAGGCAGTGGAAGATGGCGCAAGTGGTTGGGCCCCTGCCATTCGTGTGAAAGATCCTATGAAGTTCAGGCTCCTGGCTCTGGCCTGGACCGGCCCCAGCCATCGTGGCCATTTGGTGGGTGATCCAGGGAGTGGCAGAGGAGTTCGCAGGAAGAGCGCTCTGACCGTAGCTGTGGCAGGCGCGGCTCACTGCACCCTCCTCCTGTGCATCATTTCCCAGCAGCCTTTGAGGTGGAGGTGGCTCAGCGCTGAGCCCCAGCCAGAAGCCCCGTGGTCAAGCGGGGCTGGTAGAAGTGCCTCCTAAGGGGCCTGAGTCGGCAGGGGGCACTGTGGCCACGTCCCGTGCCCTTGTCTTCCTAGAGGGGCCACGAGAGCTGGGCCCTGTCTCTGGGATGCTGGGAGCCTGCCCACGGGGCTTCCCCCGATCTCGTGGAAAACAGCAGCCCAGCCTCCTGGAAGCTGATTGTCTGCATCCCCCACGCCCTGCAGCCAGAGCTGATTCCTAAACCCTCAGATCCGGCGTCCGTTAGCCCAGCCAGGGCCCTGGGACTCGGCGAGTGAGCTGACGGCTCCCTTCTCTGCCGGTTCTGGGAGATGAACCAGGGCTGGTGGAGGGCAGCATCACGGGGCCAGATGCGCCACAGTCCATACTCCTGCGTGACGCGAGCCACGAGAGGGGCCACAACCTTGGTGTGGTGGCCTTGAGTGTGTTACCCTGCCCACCCCAGCAGGCTGCCACCCCGCCCTCTTGCCCTGGTGTCTCCCGAGGGAAACAGCAGTGACGATTGCTGCCCCATCATGTATATGACACCCGGCCCTGCCCGGCTCCCTGTCCTCTCGCGACTCCTCTCTCCCCTGCCTTGAAAGGGCATGGAGAGAAACACAGCTCCCGAGAACCACACGGGTCCTGTTGGGGCGGTGACGGGGGCCGGAGGGTCGGAGCAGGAGTGCAGATGCTTCTTAGGTCACTCACATCTACATCAGAGTGCCTGGTTCAAGGCCCAGCTCCACTTCCATCCCAGCTGCCTGCCGATGTGCACCCTGGGAGACGGCAGGTGATGGCTCAGATCCATGGGTTCCTGCCTCCCACGGAAGAGACCTGAGTTCTAGGCTCCTGGCTTCAGCCAGGCCCAGCATCAGCTGCTGTGGGCACTGAGGATGTGAACCCTTGGATGGAAGACATCTCTCTCTCTCTCTCTCTTTCTCTCTCTTTCTCTCTGCAATTCTGCCTTTCAAATAAAAAAAAATAAAAAAGGTGAAATGGGAATAAGATTAGGCATAGACATAAAATCAAATGCACGTCTACTTTGCCAACAGCGGTCTCTGCTGTCCCCAGGACTTCCGCCGAGGCTTCCTTTCAGGCCTGCGTGCAACCCGTGGCTTCCACAGGTTGGCCAGGGGGCGAGGCCGTGGGATTGGCACCGCCAAGCATGCCCGTGGAAGGGGGCCATCGCCCCTCGCAGGCGAGACCCCTGCATTGCCTGTGGGAGGCCCCAGGGTGTGCCCTCTTCCACCCCGGCCCTGTGGCACTAGCCGGAGGTCACTTGGTCCCCCTGGGTCCCAGGGAGGAGCCCCAGAGGGTTCAGGCAGCCCCAGGGAGGTGTCGGGAGAGCACAAGGAAAGCTGGAGGTTGGAGCCACTGGGGTGGGGGCTTCACCCAGCCACCCTGACCTAGACGTGGCCCTGACACCCGCCAGCCCCTGCCCTCACCCGCGCCGCCCAGCAGTGACACGGGCTGTGCCCTCACGCTGGGCTCCACGGAGCTGTCCCGTGCAGACGGGAGCTTCTCAGAGGAGGGCCTGCAGCAGGGAGTCTCACCCCACTGGGAGGTGAGAGACCGTGACCTAGCTTGGAACCAGACGCCCACCCAGAGCGGGACCCCACACGTTTACTGTGCACGGAGGCTGGAAAGTGGGAGCTGTGGTTGCACCCACATGGGAGATCCAGAAGAAGCTCCTGGCTCCTGGCTTCAGCCTGGCCCATCCATGGCTGTTGCAGCCATTTGGGAGGTGAACCTACAGATAGAAAATCTCTCTCTCTCTGTCTCTCTGTCTCTGTCTCTCTCTCTCTCTCTCTCTCGGAATTCACCCTTTCAAATAAATAAATCTTTTTTTTTAAAAAAAGAAATATACACGTAGCATTCTTCATTCATACATGTGGAGACAAAAGTGCTGACCAAAACGTTGCTGATGGTTGTCTGGCTGGTGAGCTCATCACTGATTTTATCCTTTTTATTCTGGCTTGTCCTGGTTATTTCTTTTGTAATAAGAAACAGACAAAGTGATCAAAATGTCCACGTTGATTAACTGGCTTCACTGTTGGAGCTGAGATGCGAAGGCTGTGACTGCTCCACTTTGGCAGCCAGAGCTCCCCAGCAGCCAGTCCCAAAAGTTGACCTTGGCCAGTGACCCCGTTCCGGGGCGGCACGGTCGGCTCCGTCTGGTCGCACGGAGCCCAGAGGGGACACCAGGCAGGATGCCCCGCAGCGGCACAGCAACACTTCCTCACGGGCGGCTCCACCGGCTGCCACGCACGGCCACAGCCCGGGTGAGTGTGGCCCTCCAGCGTCCTGGCTGGAGTTGGGCCCTGGAGCACCCGGATGCCAGCTGGTCTCCTGCAGCCGAGTTTTTGGTCAAGGTAGGGGCGGCTCCCACGCGGTGACGGCAGCCGCCTCGCTCAGCGTCGCGCCCGCCTTGCGGCTGGAGCTCTGCTCACATCACTGTCGCTACAGAGAGGGGCCTTCCAGCTCCCGTCCAGAACCCCCCTCTGTCTGCCGTCTACACAGCTCTGAGGGCCAGGGCCCGACTCAGAGCACCGGCTTCCGGCTCCCTCCCAACTGGGCTTTCTCAGCAGGTACTGGGCGGGTTCTGCCGCCTGGACTTCAGCTGTCCTCCAAGGCCCCCTGCGAGCCGGCCCCGCGGGCTCCTCGGCTCTGCTTCCAAGTGCACATGGTTCCACGCGTGTTGCCCTGAGGCTGTCGGCCCCGACACGGGCCAGGCCTCCCTGGGCTGCTCCGGAGGGCGCCTGTCCCTGAACCATCAACGTGTGTCACTGTGCTCCCCCTGCACTGTCCGCTGACCGCCATGCTAGGCCTGGGCAAGGTGGGTCCGCTGCGGCCAAGTCCGCCACCTCGCAGCCACTCTGCTCCACTTGGGGTCTCGGCATCCCACGGCCCCCTGCTCTGGCTCTGGGAGCCTCAGCTCCCGCCTCCACACAGTGGGAGGGTTCAGTGGAGTCAGGACGTCAGGGTCACCCACAGCTGCGTCCTTAGCTCTGTGTGCTGCAGCTGCTTGTCCCTGAGGCCTCAAGTCCCCGGATGTCACCAGCTCGGCGGCTCCATCAGCACTGGTGACCAAGCCGAGGCCTGGAGCGTGAGGGCCGCCACACAGCCAGGACCCTGTTTGGCTGGCTCCGGCTGCACCTGCTGCCTGGGATCCTGGATCCGTCCTTCCTGGGTCTGGGCCCAGCCCCTTCCCTGGCGACCTGCATTCTTCTACTCCGGAGATTGGAGGGAGGCAGGACGGCACCGTTTGAGCGGAAGCTCCAGGAGGCACTCCCTCCCGTGTGCGGGGCTCTCAGGGACACCACCTGTCCTCCAGCAGCGTGACCTCCACCCAGGTCTGCAGGGGAGGACAGAGGAGGGAGTGGAGAGGGGCAGGGAGGAGCAGGAGGAATAGAATACCCCCCCCACCTCTGAACTGGCTGCCCTGAGCTGCCCAAGCCCCACAGCAGCTGCGGCTGCAGAAGTGAAAGTTCGTGCACTTGTTACCTGGGTTTTGTTTAGAAAAGAGGTTTCAGTGTGACCAGTGCACACCAGGGCCGTGGCCCTCAATGCAAAGCTGCTGCTCCTCAATGGAGCCCATGGGGAGACCCCAGAGGGGCAGTCCCCCAGGGAGGCTGCTGAGAGGAGGCCCAGGGCCTGCCCGAGGGAGCCAGGGCTGGACCCCTGCCCGCCACTGGTCCACCCAGGCCCTGGACTCCTGGCCTTTGAGCTCCCCTCTCCTTCACTTGTGTCTTCAGGGGCAGAATTCAGAGAGCAGAGTGACACTGATCCTCTCCCCCAGCTCCTCTGGCTGCCTGGCCCCTGGGAGCCCCCTCCCCTGGGACCTCCACCTCCCCTGTCCCCTGCTGCTTGGGCTGATGAAGAATCGATGGCGTGTGCTCAGTAAACCACCTGGAGGCCAAGGGCCCTGAGACACAGAGCCCAGGGCCCTGAGCACAGGGGAGAGTGGCCAGGGACAGGGGCCTCCGCTTGGCCCTCTCTAAAATAATTAACTAATTGATTTGAGAGGCAGAAGCAGAGAGATCCCCCCATTCACTGGTTCACTCCTCAGACACCTGCAATGACGGGCTGGGCCGGGCCACAGACAGGGCGTGGGTCTCCCACGTGGGTGCTTGAGACCCGAGCACTTGAGCCCCCACCGCTGGCCCCCAGGGTGTGCACTAGCAGGAGGCTGGAGCCGGGAGCCCAAGGTGGGTCGGGGACCCAGGTACTCCCGCATGGACACTAATGGCCTAACCGGTAGGACAAGCGCCCACCCCTGCTGGCCCTTTCGCCCCCAGCAGCCAATGCCCGAAGTTTTCCCAAAGACGCCCCCTGGAGGCTGCACAGAGGAGCAGAGCGAGAGCTGGAGTGGAGCCCAGGGCTGGCTCTGTGTGGCGGGGGTTTCCATCCTGCCTCTGCGGGTGGCCCACGGGGAGGCCTCGGGGAAGACCCCTGTTTCCTCCCTGACAGATGGGAAGACAACCCGGAGCCGACTTAGCGACAGTGTGCAATGGGGCACGCAAGGGGGACACCGCTAAATGGAGGGTCTCTGCCCCACAGTGGGTCCAGCAGCGTGTGTGTTGTGTGTTATCGCACACATGCATGTGTCTATGTGTGTACATGTGTGCAGTTACTATGCACGTGTGTGCATACATACATGTGTGTTTGTGGGGCACATGTGCTTGTGTGCAGATAAACATGTATGTGCGCACATATATGTGCTTTGTGGGGCATGTATGCTTGAATGCAAACATGTATGTGTGCATGTACATGTGTGTGCATGTGTGTGTGCGTGTGTGTGTTAACACACAAAGTTGTGCCGAGGCACTCTCCTCCCAGACCTCCCAGGTCAGGTCCTGGGGCTGAGAGAGGGGACGATGGGCCCTGAGCCAGACCAGGGCTGTGGGAGTCAGCAAACGTCAGCCTCCTCGGTGTGTGTCCTCTCCCACAGCCAGCCCACCCCAGCCATCACTGGCCCCCGGATGGTGATGGCCGGGCCCCTGGGGAGGTCAGAGGCAGGGGCCTGCGCTCATGGTGGCCAGCAGCTAGGGGTGTGGCCGAAGAGACGTGCTGCTGGCCAGAATGTAAGCTCCCCTCTCCTTCCCTCCTTGGAGCCCAGGACTTGTGCCCGTGGGCCCCAGCCTGCCCAGCCCTCTCCTGGCCTCTGCCTCCAGGAGGCAGTACCCTTGCCCGCAGCCAGGGGGCACCCTGGTCCGAGCGGCCCAGCCATGGCCCTGGCTGCTGTGCTCTGGCCGGGTCTGCGCGGGGGCCAGGTCAGGCTGAGAAGCGCATGGTCCTGGACTCCTGGGCCGTCTGCAAAGAGCTTGTGGGCTTGATGAGTTTACTTTACCAAGTATCCCCAAGTAGGAGCCCCTCCGGGCAGGAAGGAGCCTTGTGGGCGCGTGTGGCCACTGGTAAATACAGACGCCCAGGAGGCGGCCGGCAGAGGCCCAGAGCAGCCCCGGCCTGCCTGGGAGCCAGCGGGGGTGGGGGCGGGCTTGCTTCTCGGAACTTTCTGGTTGACATCTCGCATTCCTCGTGTCGTAGAAGTGTCTTACAATGTAACTTGGCTTTTCCTCATATACCACAGGCTTGTGACGAATCTGTGTGTGAGCGTGTGCTCATGTGTCCGTGTGTGCACGCCTGCAGACACGTGTGCACGTGTGTGTTCGTGCACACATGCTTTCATCCCCCATGGTGAGGTGCAGGCCCAGGTAGGGCCCTGTGTCCCCTCTGTGGGGTCAGTGGCATGTCAGGAACAGGGGGACGAAAGCAAGGGGTATCGGGAAGTCCAGAGGAGACATTTCTTGTGCAAAAGAGAAGCTTCTGGAACCACGAGGGTCCCCTGGCTGGGGCTCGCCGCGCCTCACCCTGCTCTCAGCAGAACTCCTCAGGACTTCTCGGTCCCCACAGGCAGCGAGGGGCGTGCCTGCAGCTCCTACATCGGCCGCACAGACATGCACTGGCCCAGAGACAGCCTGCCCCTCGCAGGAATACGGCTGCTCCCCCCTGGCCCCTCAACGGCAGCACCAGAGAGCGCTGGGCTCTGGGGGGACTCACGGGGGCTCTCTGGGGCCCCATGCAGCTTGGCTCCCACGCGCCGCTCTGCCTGGCTCCCCTCTCCAGAACCACAAACTGACAGCCAAGAAACACAAGACCCAGAGCCACATGGACAGAGGGGAGCAGGCCAGGCCCAGGCAGGCGGGAGACTGCACTAAACCAAGTGACCTGGGGCTCCGGTTAACCCTGAACTTGCCTCGTTAGCCCTGGCCAAGGTGCGAGAACCTCCCCGCGCCGTGTGGGCCAGCTCACTCTTGGGCCTGTGAGAGACACACCCAGGGGCCGTTAGGGAGAGGAAGAACCCAAGGAGGCTGGCAAGGCTACCTGTGTGGCCGGCCAGTGGCTGGAGCCCTGGCGTGGAGATGGCAGCCAGGAGATCAATGTCTCCAAAAAGGAGCCCAACAGGACCTCCCCCCGTATCGGCCCTCCCATCCAGAGGTAGGACCTGTGCCCCCTCCCCTTGAATCTCAGGATTTGTAACTTTCCTGTCACCATAAGAGGTGGCAGAACTCACCCGAGGAGCCCGAGCCACTGGATACAGGACCACCATGTTGTGAGGGAGCCCAGGCCACAGGCAGAGGCCACGCGTGAATGCTCTGGCCGCCGGCCCCACTGAGGTCCCAGCTGGCAGCTGGCCCGGGGGAAGCAAGAGCAAAAGACATCTCCAGATGATTCCAGCTGTGTGGTCCCCGTCGGCCATGGACTCTGCAGCCGAGGCCTCAGACACCGGGGTGGAGGTGAGACCACCCCGCTGGGCCCCGTCCCAATTCCAGCCCACGGGACCACGAGGGCGGGCAGGTGGCTGCTGCACGCTGCTCCGTTTGGGGTGCTTTGCCATGAGACAGCAACACGCACCGGCGGCCGGGGAAGAGATTCGGCAAACTGTGTCCCCCAGCCTTCTCTCACGCCTGCAGCTATGGCCAGGACCTGGGAGACCACGGGCCATTTGGAGAGCTGCCCCTCTGCAGCAAACCAGGCCCAGGGGCTGTGGGCACTGCCTGTTGGCAGAGAGCTCATGGCGAGGCCCCACCACCCTGGGCCTGCGCACACACCAAGGTTTCCTCCCAGGCCCAAGGACTGGCTTCTTACCCTGGCCGAGCTCCGGGCTGGGTTCCAGGCCACGCTGAGTGTTTCTGGGCCTGATGGGTGAAGGCAGGGAGGGGGCGCTAGAGCCAGGGGTTGCCATGGCAACCAAATCCTCCCCAGGACCAAATACAAACCCCAGCTGCTGCTATGGGTGGCGAACTTGGGGAGGAAACACACCTTGCTTTGGCCACTTGTTTCTGGCCTGGGCCACTGTGAAGGCCTCCTCTCCATCAGCCACTGGAACCCTGTGGGAGTGGACAGATGACCAGGAGTTTCCAGGAAAAGGGCAGGGACGGCAGGCAGGTCCTGGCTGTGGAGAGGAGACTGGACAAGGGGCCGGGCGGCCTGGATGAGGCTCACAGCTCTGGCGTCCCCAGTGGCCAGCAGCTGCCTCCATTGGCCACCAGACGAGCCGTGTCCGGGCCAGAGGCCCCGGGAGGCTGTCCCGCAGAGGCCTTTGTTCTGCTGAGTCACAGGCCGGGGAACTGAGGGCAGGAGAAAGGCCCCAAGGTGTGGGGTTTGGCCGCCCAGAATGTGGAGCCAGAAATGACCTTGACCGTCTCCCATCCCCACTGTGCACATGGGAAACAGAGGCCCAGAGAGCCGCCAGCCCAAAATGTGTCGTTGCCACGGGCAACCTGGCCACAGCGCTGGCCAGCCTGGGAAAAAGTTGTTCATCGGGGTGGGGGTGGGGGTGGAGGAGGTGTCTGTTTTGTTCTGATTCTTAAAAAGCCTGAACCAAATCTGCTTTTTAAAATGCTACTCCAGGACTTGGCGCTACTTGCAGAGGGCCTGAGAGGGCAGAGGCCTGGAGAGGCGGGGCCGCATCCCAGCCCAGACCTCGGCTCTGCCGCTCCTGGTGGACCGTCCTGTTCCTGTTCAGTCTGTGCCTGAGGCCAAAGGGCCAGGCCAGGGTCTGTGGCCATTTCTTTTTCCTGTTTTATTTTTTAAAGATTTATTTATGTTTTTATTTGAAAGGCAGAGTTAGAGGGAGAAAGAGACAGACAGACAGACGGAGAGAGGTATCTTCTGTCTGATGGTTCACTCCCTGAATGGTTGCAACAGCTAAGCCTGGGCCAGGTGAAGCCAGGAGCCAGGAACTCCATCCGGGTCTCCCACTGGGTGGCCAGGCCACTGCTTTCCCAGGCGCATTAACAAGGAGCTGGATTAGACGGAGCAGCCGGGACTCGAACCGGCTTGCATATGGGATGCAGGCGTCGCAGGCAGCAGCGTGACCCCAGATTCTGTCGTTTCATTCTGCGGGCAGCTTCCACGGAGGACTGAAAGGTACAGGCGTCTGGCAGTCATCTCTCGTCGTCGCACAAGTTCAGTTGTCACGTCTTGGCGACACCAATCCCACCGTGTGACACAGCTGCAGGCTTGGTTGAGATCTGAGATCATTGTGATGGAATGGGCGTCGCTGCCACAGGACGGACGGGAGCTTCCTGCTGCAAAGCAAGCGACTCGGACCCCGGGAGCAGCTCCCTGCACGGGCCTGGCTGCAGCCCCTGCCCCTCTCAGGTCCTCAGACCACAGAGGTGAACTCAGGGCCCTGCTGGATGGAGCAGGGACAGCCGTGGTCTCTTGACCCCTGAGCTCCCACCATGTTGGCCAGGTGGCGGCAGCTGGCTCCCAGCTGTGAGGCCCGGTCTGACAACGGAGGCTCCGCCCACTGCCCCTGCCCCTGGATGAGGCACCGTGTGGGAGGGGCCGTGGAGCAGCCCGCAGGCATCCACCTGCAGGAGGCCTGAGTGGGAGGAGGGAGCTGAGGACAGCCATGAGCTCCGGTGCTCACTGGGCTCACAAGGGCAGGCCACAGGGACACAGGCTGAGGTTTTGAGAAAGCGAATAGAAAAGGAACCGGGCCATTCCCAGAAGAAACTTTGTGGGTGGGTCTGGCTCTCACGTGGGAGGAGCGCCGGTGAGCACTCCCTGGGGCACCCCGACAGTGACACCATGGGGATCAAGAGGAGCTGAAGAGACAGAGCACATCCCTGGGACCACGGTTGTCCCTGAAACGGGACCCCACTGCTAACCCCCGCTGGGAGAGGCCGGGGGAGCAGGCCCAGCTTGCTGTCCCCAGCAGTGCAAGTAGGGAGCACCAGGTGGGCACACTAAAAGGCTGGGATGGCACACAGTACCAGGGAAATGGCAGGCGAAACGAACGGTTGTAAAGCAATGACGTGAGACCCGTCCAGGTGACCGATGAACACAGCTGTGGCCTCCTGCTCCTGTCCCTGCATTCTAAAAAACAAAAATTGCAAAAAAAGCATTTAAGAAAATAAACTAATTCCTGGCAGTGCTGGGGAGACTGTGGCCAGTTGTATTTTCCAAGCTGGCCACAAGCGCTTCCACGCTACACGCTTCTCTTACGAGTCCCTCGGACACTCCTCTCATCCAGCTGGGGTCTCTGCTCCGTCTCCGGCACCTCAGGGGAAGGGATGCCATGGGACCAGCTGGCTCCTTTCCTGCCTGGTGCTCTGAGCCTGCTCACTCGTGGCACGCAGACTCCATGCTGTGAGGAAGCTCAAGCCAAGCAGGGGTCTGCAGGTGCTCCTGCCAGTGCCCTGCACCAGTCTGGGCCCAACCACCGCCCACTGCAATCCCATGAGCGGCCCAATCCAGGAACCACTGATGTGACCCCAGTCCACCCCCGGGCCACGAGAGGTCACAATGAAAGAGGATGCGGTGGCGCTGTCTGAAGCCCCTGAGTTCGAGAAGGGCCCAGCACGGTGTTTTAGAAAACAGGGATGCTCTCAGGGTCACGGGTGGCTTGGATCCGATGAATGAGGTGACAAACCACGGCCCAGACTCCAGCAGTGGTGGGAGAAGCTCTGCGGGCACCTGCAGGGTGGGGAAGGAGTGGGGCTGCCAGGGCAGTTAGCGTGCACGCGAGGGGCCCTGCCCCCAGGAGGGCCCCCACCGGCCCGCCCCACCTGAGCACAGTCCAACCTCCCACCCACTACGGCTGGAAGCAAACAGACACCCCCTGTACAGATGTGTGCCCACAGGGGGTCTCGCGTGGAAACACAGGACTTGACGAAGGCATCCCGCGTAGTCGAGGAAAAGACGCCAAAGAGATCGGGCTCAGTCGTTCAGGAAAACTCACGCCAGCTCCAAGGAGACTGGGTGGCCCCTGGTGGGCGCGTTTCTGACACTGAGCGGCACAGCAGTCTTCGGATGTCACCCCAAGGACAATACTGTGAAAGCTATGAGGGAGGGGCCGGTGCTGCAGCGTAGCGGGTAGAGCCATCACCTGCAGTGCCGGCATTCCATATGAGGGCCGGTTCAAGTCCTGGCTGCTCCACTTCTGATCCAGCTCCCTGCTATGGCTTGGGAAAGCAATGAAAGATGGCCCAAGTGCTTGGGTCCCTGTGCTCACATGGGACACCCAGATGAAGCTCCTGGCTCCTGGCTTCGGCCTGGCCCACCCTGGCCATTGCGACCATTTGGGGAGTGAACCAGCAGATGGAAGACCTCTCTCTCTCTCTCTCTCTCTCTCTCTCTGCTTCTGCCACTCTCTCTCTGTAACTCTTTCAAATAAATTAATAAAATCTTTTATAAAAAAAGAAGAAGGAAAATACAGAGGCAACCTGATGAGCATGAGGGATGGGTGAGAAGTTACAAAACCTCGTGCACAAATACCAAAGAGAAGGAACTGGGGTTAGAAAACAGTGGAAAAAACAGCAGAAGAAAAATGTATTGAGGGGCCGGCACTGTGGCGTAGCAGGTAAAGCTGCCGCCTGCTGTGCCGGTATCCCATATGGACGCTGGTTCGAGTCACGGCTGCTCCACTTCCCATCCAGCTCTCTGCTATGGCCTGGGAAAGCAGTAGAAGATGGCCCAAGTCCTTGGGCACCTGCACCTGCTTGAGAGACCTGCAGGAAACTCCTGGCTCCTGGCTTAGGATCAGCACAGCTCCGGCCATCTGGGGAGTGAGCCAGTGGATGGAAGACTCTCTCTCTCTCTCTCTCTCTCTCTCTCTCTCTCTGCCTCTGCCTCTCTGTAACTCTGCCTTTCAAATAAAATAAATGAATCTTTTTAAAAATGTATTGAAGACTAAGCCCAAAAGCCTTAAGAAGACGTGGAAAACTGGAATTAATAGAAAAATAATTTGGTAGGGGCCAGCGCCATGGCACACTAGGTTAATCCTCTGCCTGCAGCGCCGGCATCCCATATGGGCACCGGGTTCTAGTCCTGGCTGCTCCTCTTCCAGTCCAGCTCTCTGCTGTGGTCCGGGAGTGCAGTGGAGGATGGCCCAAGTGCTTGGGCCCTGCACCTGCATGGGAGACCAGGAAGAGGCACCTGGCTCCCGGCTTTGGATTGGTGTAGCTCCAGCCGGTGCTTCATTTTGGGGGTGAACCTTTGGATGGAAGACCTTTCTCTCTCTCTCACTGTCTATAACTCTACTTGCCAAATAAATAAATAAATAATCTTTTTTAAAAAAGAAAACAATTTGGTAGATAACAAAAGGTTGAACTGTTTTTAGGAAAGCACTCCAGGCTGCCCAGCCATTGTCATAGGCATCTTCTACCTAAGCTCCCAGAAACAGGTAACAACAGCGTTAGGAACACTGGCTCAGAGCAGACCAGATCCAGAGATCCGCAAGCGTTTTCGGAGGTCAGCCGGCGGTTGGGCCAAGACTGGAGCACAGCGCACTGGTGACCACTGCTGAGGTTTAAGCCACAAAGGCTCACGGTGACGGTGACGGGAGTGAAAGGTGGAAACTTCCTCCAGTTACAGTGTTTCCAGGTGAGCACGGGGAAGTGATCCGACTGCCCTGGGTCCCTCCCTGGGATGTAGCCCCCATGGCTGAATCCCGATGGTTTCCGAAGAGACTGCAGGGACACAGACACCACACTCCCTGTCTCCAGCCACCCCAGGACTCAGCCGGCAAGAGCCGCGTCACCAGGGCAACCGATGGAGTCCTCCAGCCCCGCAAGCTGAAACAGACCTCTTTGGTTTCTCGCCTTAGACTGGCTCAGGCACCTCATTACAGTAAAGCGCCGACTGGTGGGATCATCGGTGCACGGGTTCCGATTCATTAGCCACAGGTCTAGCGACGTAGTGAAGGAATAACTCATCACGACCAGGTAACATTTAACCAGGAACCACGAGGGCTGCTGCACGTGAGGGTTCATCGCGTTCCCGTACCAGAGCAGGAGATGCTAGATGAGCTGAGCGTCACAACGGGGGGAGGAGGAGGAGGAGGAGGAGGAGGAAGGCTTCTTATTGCTTCCTTGGCTTGATTGGCACATGTCCCAGGCAGCCACAACAAGGCTCCTTTCCACTGATGAAACCTTGGAGACCTACAGACACCACCTGCTGCCGAGTGACTTCTAGAACGTTCCAGGATTGATATGTTGGGCAAATAGCAGCAGCGGCCTTGGAGAGCAACTTGACCGTGCGTCGGCCACGTGCGTTGGCCACGTGCGTCCACACTCCCATGGGCCCCATCGCTCTGTTCCTGCGTATTTCTCACTCACAGAGGAGTGAAGGCACTGCACATGTGGTCAACAGTAAGGGCAAGTGAGCTGAAAGAGGAAAACTGAATTCTTCATCCAGATACGAAGGTTCGAAGGGTTCAAAGGCCCCAAACCACAGTAAAGGATCACCTCCTGTGCTTTGGGGGTGGGGGGCTGTTACTTTAAGAAATGAAGGAAAATAACAGCTGTTGGAGAGGATTCGTGAAACTTGTGCCCACTGACAATGGGAGCGTAAAATGGTGCAACTATTGTGGTCTCCGAAAAATGACAGAGATATCCTGGGATCCGTCAATTCCACTTCTGGGTAAAATGCCAAGAAAGGGGGCGCCAGTAGGTCCTGGCTCACCCAGGTCCACAAGAGCAGTAAAGAAAAACAGAAACTGTCCAGTGCCCATCAGCAGGGGCGTGGACACACGAAGCGGGAGATGTCCACACAACGAACTGCCACTCAGTTTACAACAGAAGCCAGTCACGGAAGAACACAGCGGTGTGGTTCCAGCCAGGGCGGAGGCTGGAGGGGTACATTCAGAGACCGACAGTAGAGAGGTGGCTGCCGGGGCCGGGGGTGACGGGAATGGGGGGGTCTTTTGAAATGGGCAGGGGAAAACAGAGAGTTCTAGAAATAAATCATGGCGATGTCGCACAGCATTGTGGATAGACCCATTGTGGATTAAGGACAAGGAATCGTGCATTGAAAAATGTTCAAATGGTGCATGTCATGCTGTGTGAGTTTCAGCACAATTTTAAGAAACCAACTTATGAAGCATTCTTATGGCTGTAAATAAAGTTTCTGGGAACCCAGG
This sequence comes from Lepus europaeus, assembly GCF_033115175.1. Taxonomy (NCBI): domain Eukaryota; kingdom Metazoa; phylum Chordata; class Mammalia; order Lagomorpha; family Leporidae; genus Lepus; species Lepus europaeus. The sequence continues at coordinate 10,216,548 of NC_084837.1, forward strand.
AGCCAAAGTCAAAACAAAACAGTGTGGCTTTGCAAGGCAGCACCACAGGGGCCAACAGGCTGAGGCTGCAGGCCCAGGCCTGGCCACCCAGCCTGGCCCAAGTGGGGTCCGATGGCAGTCCAGGCTGGGGCAGGGGGTCTCCGGGCACTCCGGGGAAGGCCGAGGCCTGGGCCCTTGGCCTCCTCAGCTCCCCACCGTGGCATGGGGGGGGCCTTCTCCTGGCACCCCCTGCAGTCTCGGGTCGGGAGACCACCACCCCGTCTCCACTAGCCCACCACTCTGGAAGCACCCAGTGCCAGGGGGCCTTCAGGGCGCTCACTGGGAAAGACGGTCTCCCCCAGGACCGCTGTGGAGATGCACCAAGCAAACGCGCATGAACCACCTGGGGCGCGAGAGAGGCTCAGGAAAAGCGAGTTACTATTTCCTGTTGGTTCATAAGCGCGTGCAAGCTTAGTTTCTGGTGTAAAACCCGGGCGGTAACTCTCTCCCAGACGGCCACGGTCCCCTGCCACGTGCAGTCAGGAACCTCCTGTGCAGTCACAGGGCCGAGCCCCGGAGCAGGAGCCAGCTCTGCTGTCGAGGCGCCAGGACCTCTGCAGTAGAACAAAGGGACGGAGTCGCCGAGGGGCTCACGGGTGGGCCCGGGCGCGTTCTCGAGCTGTGTGGCTCGCGACCACCTCAGGCTGGAGGTGCGGGAGCTGCAAGACACGGCTGCGGGTCCGTGTTTTCCTGCTCAGGAGGCCGGGCTGCCTGCCGTGGGCTCACCCAGGGAGCGGCAGGCTCCAAGTGCCGGTGCCCCTGCAGCCCCCGCTGGGGGAGAACCCACAGGAGAATGGGCAGCCCCCACGCAGCCGGGGGCGAAGGCTCTTTCTCCTGGGACAATGTGCAGGGCTCTAACGGCCTGATTTGGCAGGAACCTCCCAGAGGAAAACTGGCCTCTGTCTCCCAGTCCCGCTGGTCCCCGGCTACACGGAGGCCTTTGCCAAGTGCTCGGCACCGGTCACCACAGCCTGTGCACAGATGGGCCTTGGCACCGCGGGCAGCCCGGGAGCCAGGGAGCTGGAAGCCACTTACAGCCACTGTTGGGGACTTGGTCCCTGCAGATCTAATAGTCACACTTGTCGGGAGGACGGTCATGCTGAGGACAACCCAGGGTCCAGGGGTGTCGGTGGTCGTCACAGCCGCTCCCCACCAGGGGACCCCCCATGCCACGGGTCCCACCGGCAAGGCTGGTTCTGGAGCTGAGCTCCGCTGTGGCTGCCAGGCCTCAGTGCCGGGGGCAGGCAGGATGGATGCAGACCCCCTGGTCCTCCCCAGAGCAGGGGGGACGGTTCCCTGGACAGGCTTCAAGGCCTGGGGGGCCCAGGGTCCTGCCGAGGGGCAAGGGCTGGAAAGGAGGAGAGGAAGAGCTCCGAGGTGCCCCTCCTGCCCCAGACTGCGCAGAACCGGCCTGCTCGGGACAGGAGAGCCGTGCGGCCGCAGTGCTGCAAGCCGGGGCATCCAAGATTGCACCTTTCCCCCCGAGGCTCCTGCGATGTCTTCCACGTTCCAGATCGAGCCAGATCTGAGACTTCCGGGGTGGGGCTAGGGCTGGGGGCGGTGAGACTTTGGGAAAAGCTATGGCTGTCCCACATGTCCCACCCACAGCCCCCATGAGGAGAACAGATGACGTCTCACTTCACCGCCAATGGCATGAGCAGACCTGGGACCAGACCCTCAGAATCCTGCCATCCATGCCCTGCAGGGAAGGTGCACACAGGACCGACGTCCCCTGGAAAACGAGGGCCTGTGCCGGGCTACACACGGCTCTGGTGGCACAGGGAAGGCCAGGCTGCCCTGCACCCCCATAGTCAGACCCTAGCTTAAGCGACTTGGGCCACCTGCCTGGACAGCTGGGGAGGGGCCCAGGGCCCAGCCAGAGGAAAGCTGGGGGCAGCAGCTCTCAGGGTACTCTGCACAGCCTTCCCCGGGGACAGTGGGCAACTCAGTGCCCAGAAAGGAGAGCCCACCGGGACCCCTGTGATGACCACCGTCAACTCCCAGCTTCCCAGCTGCCCCCTCCTCTGCTCCCTCCCTGCCCAGGACTGGGTCAGGGTCTCAGTGAGAAGAGGAAGAGGGAAAAGAGAGGGCGCCCCGTCACCCCTCCCCCACCCCAGCACTGGCTGAACAGGTGCAGCACCGCAGGGATGAGCGTACGTTTCCGCCCCGCCCCCCAGCAGCCACGGGTCTCACAAAAGGCAGCAGAACGTGCCGAGGGTCTGGCTTGTGTTCGAGGCTTTGGCACGGGTCCCAGGAAGTGGCCTTGCTCTAGATGGGAGCTGTCAGGAAGGGGTGTTCTGTGATCGGGCGCATCTATGATGAGCATCCTGCCTGCAGCAAGGGAAGAGCACCCCCCCACACGCAGCCCCAGGAGGACTTGGCAGCTGCGTGGCTGGATCAGATGCCGTCACAGGGTGGTCTTGCTCTGCCCACTCCCTCATGGCCAGGGGTCCTCTTGCCTGATGCTGGTGCTCCATGCAGGCGTCAGTGTCCGTGGGACACCAAGGTGCACCTGGGCGGGCAGGCGGCTCCTGACAACACAAGGCCGGGGCCAGGGGCCGCGGCCAGGAAGCTCCTGGAGGCCGGGTGGCTTTTCTCCTGCTCGGCGTGGCCCGTGAAGCCCTGTCCCGCGTGTCCCCTGAGCTCTGCACCTTCCAGCCTCTGTGCCTCCCACGCGTCTCCTCCTCCCTCAGCCCCCAGCCCGCAGCGCCCAACTCCCACTCGGCCCCGTGTCCCCGGGAGCAGCTCTCCTGGCGCCAGCCCCTGTCCGTCCACTGGTGTGACTGTGCCCCCCTCAGGCCATAGTCGCCTCCAGAGCTGAGACATCTTCCCTGAGGTTCAGCACTGTACAAGGAGGGGTCTCCCAAAAGTTCATGGAAAATGCGTTTTAGGAAAATACTGCGTGGATTTCAAGGTTTGTTTTTTTTTTCCATAACAAAATAAGCTGATTTTGTAATTGCATTCTTGCGCAGTGTTTGAAGGCCTGTGGTCTTCCCAGCACCTATTGTGTGACTGACATTGAATGACTATTAAATGACACTACTGAAGAGAGAACTGGGCCACCAGCTTCCCTGGGAGCGCTGTCGGCAGAGCGGTGTGTGAGGGGGCGCGGGAGTCGGGGTAGAGATGTTGGTAGATTAGTGATGTCTGCCCTGGGCATGGAGCTGGCGGTAGGTGGCACAGGTACCCACACCAGGAGACACCCTCTCCAAATCCAGGCTGGGACATTCTCCCCAGTGGCACACAGAGGTGCTGCCCCCATCCCCACAAATTTATCCTCTGATAAAGTTAACGAACGCATTGTCACTTTTCTCCCAAACGGGCCTGGAGCAGAAACCCCAGGCTTATTCTGCCTGGACAGCAGGGTTTTGCTTGGAAATGGCCATCCGAGTTAGATCCCTGGCCTCTTGCTAACATCAGGGAATTGTTTTCAGTTCTCTTCAAAGCCCTGTGCCCTCCTCGGGCCTCAGTAGGCAAACTCCACCAATTTCCAATTCCAGGCAGCTTCACCCTCAGATGCATTTGGAGTCATCGCCAGTTTGAAGTTGAGTGACCAAGCGGTGACGTGGAGCAGGCCGAGGGCTGCGGCACTGGGGACGGCCCCTGCCAAGCTGTAGGCAACAGATAAGAGCGTGCGGGTATCCCAGTCCGTCCTTCTGTCGGCACCTGGAAGCCCGGCAGCCCCGGGTACACCGGCTTCACTTGAGAACCTGCGCCAGCAGCATGCACGCCCTCCTCTGCCCCGGGTCACAGAATCACCCTCTGAGCAGCATGGAGAGTGCCTCCCCATGGGGCCAGTTATCGGTGGGCCCAGCAGGGCCCCCGCTTCCAGGCAAACTCTCCAGCGGGTGGGCTCAGCCACCCTGCGTGGGGGTCCACACACACCTCAGTGCATCCCTGAAGATCCACGCTGGCCCCTCGGCAGGTGCTCCAGGGGGCAGCAGCCGGCATCCAGGCAAGGGCCGGGATGCTCAGACCTGCGGTGTGGAGGACGCTACCCAGGGGCGGAGTCTCTTCTGTAACCACACAGCCCCTTACGGAGTCAACCGCAGCCACCATCGGCCCTCCTAGCAGGCCGTGTCCTGGCAGAGTCTTCCCCTGAGCCACTGACTGCCAAAGTGTCCCACGCCCACAGAGCTGACGCCAGCACTTACATGGCTTGTCATCAGATGTCACTTTGATGGCGTCTCCCCGGGAGGCCGCAGGGTGGCCTGGGTACTGCCCATGTGTCACGACTGGGAGACGTCGGACGCTGACTCACGGGGTTACGCTCAAGCGGACTCACGTTGTAAAGCAGTCAGCAGTGAGCAGGGCTCTTCTCCAGAGGCTGTGCGGAGCTGATTCCCCGGGAGGGAAGGGAGCTGCAAGGCCCGAAAGCCAAGTGATCGGCGCCTGGGGAGCAGCTCAGAGAGTGGGGAGGCGGCCAGGGCCCCATCTCCAGTCCAAGTGGGGCCCCCTGGACCTGCCGGATAATCCAAGCCACTCCTAACTGCCCCCTGACCCGGCCAGGGGCCGCCTCTTCCATGCCAGCTTCCCAGGTTTGCAATCAATAGCGACCCCCTTCCTGACCGACGTCCTGCACCTGCAGCTAGTGTGTGAGCCGATAAAGCAGACACGTGGGGAGGCAGCTTCCCGGGCACCCGCACCCCTCCCCTGCAGGCTGCCCCCCTCACCTTCCCCTCCTCCTCCTGCCCGTGAGACGCCGCCTGGTCCCAGAGTCCCCTGCAATCCCATCATCCCCTCTTTGTTCAAGGCTCCCTGGGCCTGCCCTGATTAGTGCCGCAAGCCTAGTGACTTAACCTGTAGCTGCTGGGGCTCGAGGTGCACTCATGCAGGCACTGCCCCGGGCATGTCCCCAGGGTCTCAGGGGCTTCTTCTCTGTATACCGTGGCCCCTGCCATGTCCTGTGAAGGCCTCGGCCCCTCACCCTGCCCCTTCGCAGGTTCCAGGGCGGCGCCACCATGCAGCCCAGTGGAGGGGCCAACCTTCCTCCTGACTGTATCAGAAGCAGTTGATCGATTCCCTGGCAGGCAGGAGCGCCTGATCACAGGGCCCATCCCCAGGGTACCTCCGACAGGGGCCGCAGCACATGGAGGAAATAACTATTTTCCGTTTCGAGTTGACTGCATTTTAGCAAATGGCTATTTTTTCAAAACCAATCTTGTCATTTAGTGTCACGTGGCCAGCTGCCTGATTGGCTTCTACCAACGCTAATCAAAGGACGCTGTCCTTATCCACTCACGAACACTGGGTTTGACCTCTCTAAGGCTCCCTTACCCCAGCGCCCAAGTTTCAGTGCCCCCCCACCCCGGCCCAGCGTCCCTCCCTTCCCGTCCACACTGGACGCCAGCAGAAGTCACGCCCATCATGGGAGCCGGGACTTGGGGCCACCCAAAGCCACCCTCGAGGGTCTGCCGGGGGCCAAAGCCAGTGCCGGGATTGTCGGGAGGCACATGGAGGGCTGGGGCCCGTCTCTCCTGTTAGGGTCTACATTCATAAGCTGAAGTATCAGCACCCAGCACCCCGGCATGCGACTGCCTCTGGGGGTGAAGTCTTTAGGGAGGAAATGAAGTCGTTGGGGGGCCCTAGTCCAGTGTGACTGCTCCCTTGCAGAAGAGATTACGGCACAGATGCACAGATGGAAGGAGACAGACGTCCACCTGCCAAGGAGACGGGCCTCCAGGAAGCCCCTGGCCAACACCCCGGTCTCCAGCTGAGCTCCTTGATCTGTCTGTGAGAGAACACGCGTCTGTTGTTGGGGCCACCCCAGGCTGCCGTGGACGAGTGCCTGTGCTCCTCAAAGCCCCCGTGTCCCAGGCGTAGCCCCCTGTGTGACAGCAAAGGCGGATGGGGTGGAGTCCTGGGAGTATAAAGACACTTGGCTCATCTTTTTTTTTTTTTTTAAGCTTTATTTATTTATTTGAAAGTCATAGTTACAGAGAGAGAGACAGGAGAGACAGAGAGATCTTCCACCCGCTGGTTTACCACCCAAACGGCCAGAATGGCTGGAACTGGGCCAGACCAAAGCCAGGAGCCAGGAGCTTCTCCCGGGTCTCCCACGTGCGTGCAGTGGCCCAGGGCCTTGGTCGTCCTTTGCTGCTTTCCCAGGTGCATTAGCAGGGAGCCGGAATAGAAACAGAGCAGCCAGGACTAGCACTGCCCCCCCCCCCATGGGACACCAGCCCTGCAGATGGTGGATTAACCCACTGTGCCGCACACTGGCCCCTGGCTCACGTTCACAGTCAGGCGTTTGCTATGCAGACACCTGATCCGCCGTCACCTTGCTCGGGAACTCCCGGCCTCCAGGGCTGTGGGAAGTGACTTCGATGAAGCTGCCCAGTCTGGTGTGATGTGTCCACACAGCAGCCCCA